>NC_050181.1:11840616-12171866 GCF_008315115.2 Sander lucioperca | reverse complement strand
TAATCTAGACTAGCACAAAGACTGTAAGCAGAAGTAAACAGCTAGCTGGTTCACTCTAAAGTTCTTCCAGCAACTCTAAAGCTGCTAATAGGCATATATTTTTTTAAACTTTTGGAGAGAGCCAGGCCAACTGTTTCCCCTGTTTAATTATTTAGACTAAGCTATACTAACTGCCTCCCAACTCCAGCTCTTAATTAACACTCAGGCATGAGAGTGTTATCAATGTTCTCATCTAACAAAGCAACTAAATGTTTTTTTCAAAAATGACAAACCTTCGTTCCTTTTCATTACACTTCCAGAGTACCTTGCTCAGGCTTGTAAACCTCATCTTCATATTGCCCAAGTTATGTTTTGCATATCATTATAGATGTCTGGTTGAGAATGCCGGCGATGTTGCCTTCATCAAACACACAATCGTTTCAGAAAACAGTGATGGTAAGAGACTGGCCTGTCTTCATCTCAAATATACATATAAGTTATATATATATATATATATATATATATATATATATATATATATATATATATATATATATATATATATAAATATAAGTTGTTGTTTTTTTTTTTTTATAAAACTACCAAACATTCTTCCACCTTTCTTGTCAAAGGCAAGAATGTAGCGCCATGGGCTAGTGGTGTGAAATCTGCTGACTACCAGCTGATCTGCCCTGGGAAGGCTCCAGTGCCAGTCACTGATTACGCTTCTTGTCATCTGGCTCTCGTGCCCGCCCACGCTGTGGTGACTCGTCCAGAGAGCCACGGCGAGGTTGTTAGTGTTCTCCGGGATCAGCAGGTTGGTGATGATTTTTTAAGTCATGAGGCATAAGATAAGGGGTAAAATTTAAAAAGGGCATTTTGCACGCTTGTTTTTAAGTTTACATGTATTTTCCTCACTTTTACCCTTAAACACCTGTTGATTTCTGGCCTTGATGTTAAATAATATAAGTAGGTCAGATCTTAAAAGGGAATATGTTGGTTTTAAATCTTCATTTTTATTTTTATTAACAGGCCAAGTTTGGTAGCAGTGTCCCTGATGCCACATTCAGGATGTTCCAGTCAGAGTCAGGAAAGAACCTCCTCTTCAAGGACTCTACTAAGTGTCTCCAGGAGGTTCAAGCTGGAAAAACATATGCAGACTTTTTGGGAGAACAGTACATGATTTCCATGAAGTCACTCAGACAGTGCAGTGAAACCACTCCAGGTTTGTACTACTGTTGTTGGCCAAATCAAGACTAACAGGACTGCAATTTAACAGATTCACATTAAAATTGTATCTTTGTATTCTAGACAGACACCATAAAGATATGTACCTGCTCTGAAATTCCCAAGTCAGTTTTTGTCTTTTTCTGTTTCCAACAGATCTGGAGAAATCTTGCACTTTCCATTCCTGCCAGCAAAAAATCTAGTGGCAACCATAGACCATGCTGTGCCTCATTCAGCCCTCAGTGATTCGAGCACCATACCCACTCTTCTCACACTCAACCCAAAAATTGCATTGTGTATTTTCTTACTGATTGTGTTGTAGACTGTTTTTAGAAGTACAACCAACAAATGGATACATTGCACTACCACAACTTACTTAAACTTAAACTTAAATCACCTATCCTGTGATCAATCATGTCCACATGTAGCTATTTTCATGCTGATGAAACATAATGTTTCATTACCTGTGTTATTGGATCAACTATGTTTTGTCAACATGTGCCTGACTTTTCTCAAATAAAGCCTTTTTAATGCTCTTTTGTGGTGACAGTATGGTTTGTTTTTGTAAAAGTGTAATGTTTAGGCATTCATCTTAAATATCACTAAAAAAGTACAAAGAAGTGTCATAACTGAAAGAGTAAAAGGAACAATATTATCAAATTTGCTTCCAATGGCAAAAACAGTCTGGAACAATCGCTGTGTTGATTGGCTATAATGTAACTGTACAACACCCCTAGAGTATAAAAGGACTTGTACAAAAAGTGCATGGACTTGATTAACTGAGGTAAATTATCATGATAAGATATGCACTACAAAATATCTTACTACTAAATAATCACCAAAACAATGATCAGTTAATGTCATAATTTTACCTATAAGGGAAGTCATTTTTCCATTCCAGCAGCCATGTCAGTCAGTCTGCACCTTCAGCTGCATTTCCACAGATTTCAGAAAGGAATGAATAAATACATATATAAATCGTATTAGAGGGGGGAGGGGAGGCATTCATGTCAAAACTTGTGGCCAAACTTTGCAAGCTTTGAGGCCCCAGGGTAAAAATTAATAACTTAATAACTTAAGGCCCTTATTAACCGCCTGTTTTTTGGCAATGAAACCTATTTCAACTCAAATTTATTTAGAAATGTGCCCCTCCACAAATTATGCAGACTGTGCAGGTAATAATACAGGACACAACATAATGCCTTTATCATTTCAGCTGATGTTATGTTTTAGCAATATTTGTATTAGTAATATATGGTAGTAGTAGTAGTAGTAGTAGTAGTAGTATTAATAGTATATATAAAATGTATCATCAACTTTTGATAATCAATTAATGTCATCAAGTAATTTTTTAAGTAAAAACCAGGAGTGGGATTGTTCCAGCTTCTCAGATGTGGGGATTTGCGGTTTTTCTAGACATATGTGATGGTTAACTTATTATCTGTGACTTATGTTATACTGTTTTTTACATCCATATTAATATTTTGCACACCCTGCACAAAACCGTACTGCCTTAAAACAGTTGTCTTTTACATACTTTTATTGTAATATTTCTATTCCATATTTTATGTTCTTAACTGTAGCAGTTTGCTCTATTGTTTTTTCCATTTTCATATGTTTATTGTATGCACCAAACACACCAAGGCAAATTCCATGCAAGTGAAAACTTACTTTGGCAATAAATCGTATTCTGATTCTGATTATTTAATGTTTGTTAGAACTACAAGTAGTATTCATTCGTAATACTTAATATTGGACTACTGTGTAGGCCCAGTACAACTACAGACTTTGTGAAATTCTGTAGTAGTACTTAAATTCCTGACATGAATATATTGTGTTTGTTTCAGCTAAGTATTAGCTAGATTATTGTGAGGCGACGGTTAATGAATTGAGCTGAGCTCCTGTATCACATGACCAAGGAAACGGCATCAAAATTTAATTTTCCCGGAAGTTACCCATGCGACTTGGAGGCGCACCGGCTCCATAGACCAGAAACATCGCATTATGGCCTCGCTCTGAGCCTACTGATGCGACAGTTGTGTACATACCTAACCGGCAATCCGTCACCATCGACGCCTTGATCATGGACCTCCGGTCCAGAGGCTTTTTTCGGGGCCATCGGAGTTGTCAATAGTACTCCCTAAGTACTATATTATTTGATTTTGAGCACTGTCACTTTTGCACGCCCGGGGATTTAAACCGAAGTGACAGTAGTAGCACTCATCCCCATCTGCCGGTCAGCTAGCTAGCTCGCTAAGTCAATAGCCAAGAAGGGCATCACTTTTCTTTTGGAGTAAAGGACAAGGAAACTGCAACACCACTACTTTTATTAACAGAAGACTGATCAGAGGCCGATTCCCCGAGTTACCATCTTACAACATATTCACTATTGATTCCTGGTAAGAATAAAACCAATTGACGGTGCTATCGCTAGCTTGGAGTACACCCGAGCTTAGCTTCATTTTTGTCAAAGGCACACAGGCTAGCTAGCTAATGTTAGCTGGTTGAGGCCCTGCCGGCTGTCAGTCCTCACACTAGGATAGCTATCCTACGATTCTTTCCCAGAATTCGAAAACGGATGAAACCAAATTAATTTGAATGTTTTAAAGGTGGCTAAAAGGTAGGTACCCAATCTTGAGACATTATTTAGAGCTGCGTAGTTAACTTAAGTGACAGCCAGGGTCCCTTGCTCTCGTGGCTAAGCTTAATTTGGTGTTAACGTTACCGTTATCATTGAGGCTTCGTAAGGTTAGCCCTAACGCTACTGGGGCATGGTTTAAAAACGACGTTTCACTGTGTTTAACAGCTAACTTCTCTATAATAACTGTTTGTTTGAAACTCTGATATTATTTGTCTTGTTGGCACACTATTAGCTCAAGTTTAATGTCAGGTTGATGGTCTCATTTGCTCGCTGGGCCTGTAATTAAATACACTTCGTAGGGCAGGGCTAAACCGATAACCAGCGTTAGCTGAACTGTAACCTAATCAGTGTCAAGTCTTGCAACATTATTGCGAGGACCGGCTTATTTGCTCTTCTCGAGTTTTGATTAGTCATATTGTACATCAGCACAGTAAAACTATCACACTGAGCTCTGTGTTCTTTAAGGTTAAATGTGGACTCTACGTTCAGCCACGTAGCGTAACTAGGCAAAGACCTCTATGATAGTGGGACACGTAACGTTAGCTGGCTGATTGCTAACGATTTAACCTGCTTCGGCCGGGAATGCTGCCTTGTTAGCGGGCCAGTAAAATGTCCTTTCACACTATAACTTAGCTAAGACACAATGGGAATCGTTTCCTAGACTACCTGTCATATTTACTGATTGTTCATAAGACTGGTAGCCATCTCTACTAACAGAACCATATGGTAGCTCTGTACATTGATGCCCTGTTAAAAGAAGCATGGCATTAGCTAGCAGCTAACGGTAGTTCCTGTGTCAGCAGGTGGATGGTGGATGACACGTCTGCTAGTAGTATTCATCAGATTTTATTAATCCAGTATGACTGAGCTATTCCAGCACCTATACGATCATTTATCTTCGTGAGAAAACTGCAGTCAGTTTTTAAACGGATATTGACGTTATTTGAGTGGACTATTTGCACATGTAGCTAGCACAACCAGGGGGCATTGAAGCCACTGTTAACACAGTAAACGAACTTTGACCTGAGGTATCCATTTTCTTAAATTCACTCAAAACGAAACAGTCTAACTGATTTGGTGGCAGGCATGTATGAATTGAAGTAGATCTCCAAGCCATTACAAGTAATCCTATTAGCTATTTGTGGTTTAACTCAGTCATGGTCAGTTTTTTCTTTTTTTTTTACAGTAAAGTCCCCTTTTTAGAATTGATTAAATAGTGCCATGACCCCTTTTCTACTCAAACAACAGACAGTTTTGGGTGGAGGTTAAAACAAATGAGTTCATTGTTATCTGATTTGAACAATGCATCTGCAGATTATTTTAACACTAATTGTCCATAAGACTGCATGCATGAGACAATATGCAAGTGAATAACATTGTGGGAGGTGGTGGTGGTGTTATCATAGGCAAAACCACAGACCACACCCTCACTGCTTGGCTTGATGATGCCACGCTAAAGGTTCATGTCTTCTCTTCATACAGTGTTAAGTGATATTTAACCTGTATGACTGCAATTGTCATATGTAGAGATCAACTTTGAGCTGAAAGTGATTTCCTCTCAATACCTTTGTTTAACACTTGGTTAATTCTTAATTGTTCATCTTTTTTTGTATTCCTTGCTCCTCCTCTTTTCCACAGAAAGGCTGGCAACACACAGCCACCCTAATGCAGAACCATAAAAGAACGTGAAATGAACAAACCACCACAGCCTATAACGGGACCCACTTCTGTCCCAAATCCTGCCCCATCCCCTGGATTGACACAGGTGAGAGAAATGGACCTTTTAGAATTTAAGTTGTTTTTGGTAGATTCAAGTTTGGTAACATGTATTTTCCCCCCCATCCTCTCATCTCAAGGCCGCCTACGGTCCTGGACAGCCCCCTTCTCTTGTTTTTGCCACCCCTCCACCTCCACAAATGAACTCTGCACCTCAGCCAAGACAGGTATTGTTCACAGCATGTTTTCTTTTTTTTTCTGCTAAGGTTTTTGCATTCAGTGTCTAAGTATGTGATATTTTGCCTTGTATGGGCACCCTCCCTTTCCTGCTCTTTCACAAAGACTTCTGACACGGCTTCTTCTGCTACAAGGCTTTGGCTAAGTGTGTGTGTGTGTGTGTGTGTGTGTGTGTGTGTGTGTGTGTGTGTGTGTGTGTGTGTGTGTGTGTGTGTGTGTGGGCCTATTTGCCATGTTTCTCCTTAAATGTCAATCTTGACTTCTTTCCTCTCTTCTGCTGTCCTCCCAGTTTGCTGCAGGCCCCCGTACTTTACACCAACAGGTACTAACACTCCTCACTTTTCCTTACATCCCCACTGTCTCTTTAGTGTAATACATGCTTTCAGTTTCACTGGTTGGAGAATTAAAGTGTTTATTAGATGAGTTAACTGAGGTCCAGTTAAATTGAGGTTTATATCTCATTCTAGAAATGCATAATTCTCTGTAGGAAGTTGTGCCATTTTTTGATAACACTTTATTTGAATGGGTGTGTATAAGACTGACATGACACCTGTCATGAACATGGTACACTTTCTAATGGCCGGTTACGTTAGCAACAAGTAAAGTTATCTGTCCAAAACTCTGTAAATATTAATGTCAAACTGGCCTTATACCATTTATGACATCTCTATGACAAGTCCAAATAGTACTACTTTACTTAAGGTCAAGGGAGTTATTTATGTCACCGTTATAAAAGCATTCGACAGTGTAATACAATTTTATGACAAGTCCAAATTGTTTTACTTTACTTGAGGTCAAGGAAAATATTCATGACACAATTATAATGGTCTCATGACAGCCAATGTCAAAACCTACCACATATGGCAGTTTAATGTAATGTTAACACATAAAGCTAAATAGTTTCTTTAAGTTTGATAATTAGGCCTGCTATGACACATTTATTGCAGGTTATGTCGTCTAGGTTAATGTCAAGTTTATCATAACACAGACATTGTTGTCTTTGTTAATGTCAAGTTGTCATACCAGATATCTCAAACGATGTGAACTTTGCATTAAAAGTGTCATAATTTACCAAATGAGCTAGACTGGGTAAACCCAGCCCGATCTGCCAGCGATTTGATTTCGCCCTGCAGCTCGGGCTGGAAACCTGTACGTTTATCTATCCTGCTTCCGTTACAAATTTGCGGGAACCAATCACAAACTGGCTTATCCACCTGGCGCGTCACTGGCGGGTTTAACATGACGACGATAGAGAAGCGAAGGCAAGCAGCTTTTTGTTTACATTCAATATGACGGCCACCGGAGCGCAGCAACCCTGCTGTTTTAAAAGATTTCAAAGGACCGGCTTTCGCTCTGCCTCGCTCTGCAAAGTACGTCACCCGGATCGTTGGTCTGATTGGTTGAAGGACTATCCAATTGCGTACAGTCATTTGAACTATGCCCGTTGATCACGCCTCTTGTGCAGTAGAAAATACAGAGCAGACTCCCCAGACTAATGTTCAATCTTAAAAGATTGAGCTTGGTCTGGTGATAGCCAGACTACAAATGACCCTTAATGACAACATTCTGAAAGATTTGTAAAGACTCCTTTATGTTCATGACAGGTGTCATGTCAGTCTTATGCACACCCTGTGAAATAAAGTTTTTATTTTTTTGTTGCTGGGTCACAATGTTTTAATAGCAGAATTCTCCCAGGCCTCATTATTCTTTGTACATCGTGCACCTGCACATAACAGTTTAATATTTAGTGAATTGATTTTAGTACCTGCAGCATTCTAACATTGTTTCATTGCTCGCATGCACCTGCAGCCCTTAAAGTGATTCTTTAATCCACTCAAACCTGGGACCCGCAGGACTTCAGGGGATCTTACTTTTATGCAGACCTGTACAGAGTTGCATGTGGTTGTTTGAGCTTACTGTTCATGGCAGAGAGATATTTTGCTGCTGCCTCTCATACTCTTCCTTCTTGCACCTTGTAATCTCAACCTTCCACATTGTCTCTTGTCCTCATTTCCACCTTAATCTCACTCCCTCTCTTGCTCTCTGCTCATGTGTTGCGCGGCTGAAGGGTGGATACAGAGCATTACAGGTAACAGCTTTTCTCTTCGTCCCTCTCCCCCCTCCTAACTTTGGCTAAGCGCAGTGTAGCAGGGAGACATGCCATTCAGTACAATTTAGACTCAGTGTAACCCAAGAATGAACTTGCTGTACACATTGGCAGTTGTTGTGAATGCTTCCAGCTGAGGTTAGGTGTGTGTGTGTGTGTGTGTGTGTGTGTGTGTGTGTGTGTGTGTGTGCGCGCGCGCGCGCGCGTGTGTGTGTGTGTGTGCGCGTGTGCGTGTGTGTGCTCTAACACAGGTTAGGGCCACCATAGTAAAGACACTAAATGCACACAAAGAGCAAAATATTTGCTTGTGATACACTCTTCATCCTTCTTTCCTTGTTCTCCCTTATCTGTTCTCTAGAGTTACTATCAAAACCGACCAGCCATGGCCACCAGTGCTCCAAGGGTACAGACGAGTAGTGGCCCACGACCTGTCGGACCCACTCAAGTCTACCCGCACGGCTCACAGATGATGATGATTTCCCAGCAGCAGCTGTCTTTTGCTGGCTCCCCTCAGGGCTACTTTATCCCCCCTGGACAGGTTGGTTCAAATTAGCAATCATCCATTTGTTAAAATGACACACATATTAGCGGTCGACCTAACAACTGTAGATGTTCTCTTTTGAATAGGAGAGAGTATCTATTCCTACAGAGTGAGCATAAACTAAAACTGTTTAGGAACCCAGTTTAACCTACTGGAGTTTCTGACAGCTCATTTAGCTTGTTTTGCTGCCACAGAGAAATACAATTTTTGGCAAGTGAAAATAAGTTGAGAGCATTTTCTAACGAAACAGACTGAGGACCGACTCCCTTGTGAAGCAGCCTAGAATTACCAGTGTCACAGACTGTCATAATGGGAAACATGCTAACTGCCAGAGAAAATCATTCCGTCTGCTTCCAAGAGCCTGACAGGAGAGTTGGACAAGCTACACAAATGTGCGAGTTTCTGTATACCAAAAACGGGTAATATGGCCAATTTTTGCTTCTGCGTTAAATTGACCCCGTGGGTACGTGCGTAGGTACGTGCGTAGGTACGTGGAGATACCGACCCTACGCCGGACCCTACGCCGGACCCTACGCCGGACCCTACGGCATAGCCTGACGTGCACCTCTTAAAAAAACGTAACTACTGTACACGTAGCTCGGCCGTGGCTTGGTAGCGCTGTATTTTCCCCAAACTCATTTCCGTGTTCTCCTGCTCCATAAACGACATGAAATCAAAGAGAGGGTTAACTTTTCCTGCTACCGATTTCCAACCGTGGTCAGAAAGCACAGGGGAGACGCTTTGTTTCTCTCACTATGACTCTGGAGTCGGTACTCACTCTGGAGTCGGTACTCGCTCCGAAGCTAATCCCTGTCACTCTCTCATTCCCCCTACCACACACTCCCCACAACAAACACACATGCCAGCCATGCTATTCTCTTAAAGAGATCGACACACACACACACCAACGCACAAGTATAAACTTCAGGCCACTTACGTAGACTATGGCGAAACCTCTGCGTGGAGCCTGCGCAGAACCATAAATCAGACTTTAGAAAAAGGGTCTGATCTTTTTACTGTTGAGATGGCAGGGATTGATCTGATGCTCTCCCAACTTAATTGTTCCATCTATTGTTGTCTCTGACCCTTTATTTTGTCTCTGCAGTACCGGGCCCCATATATGCCTCCTACTCAGCAGTATCCTGTGACCAGCGGTACAGCAGGCTTCTATCCGGGAACTAGCCCTGCTGAATACCCTGCTTATGGTAAGGGTTTTTGACCAAAACCAACAACAACCAAGCACAACTATTAACATAGAGGATTATCAGTTAAAGGGGATGAAATCTCAAACAACAGAACTCCTCACTTAACACATTTAAAGTATAAGCATGTAGTTTTAGTCCATATCCATTTGCGCACCTCTTTGCCCATAAGGCATTGCTGGGTTTGTCGTGGTTGTGCTTGGCTGGTTGGTGTGTTTAATGTCTTTCTGGGTCAAAACACTGTTGTATGAGGTGAACCGCCAGTTGCATGTGGTCTGGCTTGATTCTGCTTTGGCCTGTGTTCTTTCTATCTGCAGTCTCACCGGACACTGCCTTACAGGTTCCATGAAATGGCTTTGAGACAAGAATTTTGTTCTTTTGCTGGATGCATGTCCATATAAACATGCTGTTGGGATGGGATTTAATGTTAAGATGGCTCTAATTTGAATATTAATGAGAGTTCAAAAGTATCCAGGACAAAGCCTCTAAAATGCAAGGCAAACATTTGGAGTATTGCCGCAACCACTGCACTTGAAAAAACAATTCTGGAAATGCCACCCCAAACACACTTCTTGTGTGACTTGTGTTCCTGCTGCAAATACTCATTTGCTGAACAACACATTTTTTCTTAAATGTGAGGCATTGTGTGGGTAAAACTAAAACCTATATAAACCGATTACATTGGCTCACATTGAAACGGTAAGCAGAACTTAAAGTAAGAAATTTATGATTTTTATTTAAAGATATGAAGAAAAATAAACAGTTGACGTAAGAATAAGATGCAGCCAGGAACACAAGGCACTATATACATTAAAGCCGTTCATTTCATGGGACCTTTTTAACACCCTGCTTCCTCTGGATCCTCTCATTAACTCATTCTGCATCTGTCTCTTGCCCTCTCTCCTTCTTTCCTCCCTCTCCCGTCCCTCACTCCCTTCCTCTTGTTTGCTGCGTTGGTTCAGAGCCCTCTCTTGCTGCGAGGGAGAGGCGGGGTGGTGGGGGGAGAGGGGGCGGGCGAGAGAACGGCCGTCTCTCTCTCCACGGTGCTCCTCTCACCTCCCAGCGCTACCCTGGTGAGTAGTGTGTGTGCTTGTGTGTTGGTCAGCAGGCTTTAGTGGCAAAAATCTCTGGCACTTCCTGTCGCTGATAGCATTGGAGATGTATTTTTATTTTTTGGTAACACCCACGTTTACTATTATATGCAAATGGGATACAAAGTGAATGTCACATACATAAAAAAAAATCATTCCACTATAAGTATTTTTGATTAAAATGGTGATGCCTTACCAAAATAAATAATGGCATTTGGTATTTTTGTTTTACTCAATGATGATGATGATACCACAAGAAAGTACACCTTCATTCATACATGTCAGTGCAGTATAGGTTAAATCAGGTTGTAGATAGGAGTGATCAATATAGTTGCCAATTATATAAAGGTTATAATCTAAACAATTCTAAACTGTTTAACAAAACCACACATACTGGGCTCGGCTGGGCTGTTATCAGTTGCTCTAACAATATCCTTCAACTTTGTGGAAGGGGCAAAAAAGCACTCGCCCTTGAAATCAAGCCCACCCTAATTTACTGCTGAGGACGAGCAGTCCGCCTACACAGGGCTGATGGTGAGCTAAAAAGTCTGCCTGCAGTGTGCCGCTCGGTTGCCAGGCTGCAGATTTCTTGCTAGCTGGGCCAAAATTCCACTTTTAACAAAGTGATATGCTTCAGAATTTCTTATTTCATGTGATGACAATGAAAGAAATTGTGGATTGCGGATTGCAAGTGCCTTGATTTGTAATTGTAAGCTTGCAAGTAATGTTGGCTGTGTTCATTTACTGCACAGGAATGTTAACATGCTATTCCGTCCGACCTTCACAGCCTGAATGTGAAGGGTATTATTTCAAAAGCCTGTCTCATAACCAGTGGTGTGAATCTTCACTGGTCTCACGATTCGATTAAGATTATCCTGTCAACGTTTCAAATCGATTCAATGTCACGATGCATCACAACGCGTCACCTCCTCAATATTATTATATATTGCTACACATGGTTTTAATCAACAAATTCAAGCAGTCTGAGTCAACAAGTAGGCAATAATCGATTATGGTCCGTCACTGCATTGATGCAGAATCGTCTAGGTCCGCAACGCGATGCATCCATGCAATGATTAATTTCAACACCCCTATTTCATACTAGTGGTTTTGAGATTGAATAACTTTAACATTCACACAGGCTGTCTGTAACATCTGTGGTTTCTATTTATTTTAGTGCAACCCTGCCAGCACAGTAATGGCTAGAGATGATGTGTGATGGTTTACTTTGAGTGCACAGTGGCACAGATGGACAGTAACCGACTATTGTCACAGCCTAACACAGTGTCGCCAACTTGGCGACTTTCTTGCTAGTATCAGCAATTTTTCGGACCCTCTTAGTGACTTTATTTCTAAAACTGATTGCAAAACACGTTAACCAGCCTGCAGATTAGCCTATATGTATATAATACTGTATGCACATTATATTTTGCTTTGATCTTGACCCACACACCTCATATAGGCTCTGTGTGAATTCTTGTTTTTGTGTTCCTACAGGAATCTCCTGTAGTTTCATCAGCTCCTATTGCAAGTTATTGCAAGATGTGTTTTTTTTATTTTTTTTATTTTGTGCTAAGGTCTTTATATGAATAGGGTCCACACCCACAAACAGCGTTGCTAGGTTTTCATGTTTGGTCATAACTACGGGATAAAAATCTTGTGACTCCCGGATGGACTTTTGTTTTAGTGTGAAGCTTCGTCTTTCGAGCGAGTATTGTTTTCTTTTCGTTAATGTTTTTGTTGTTGTTTTTGTTTCATTTGACTGTTTCAGCAGGAGCATACTATCCAGCTCAGCCGCAGTACTCTCAGTCTGTCCAGCCGGCACCGGTCATGATCAACCCCGCCCAGCAACAGCAACAAGCCCCGCCTCCTCAGCAACCACCCGCACAGTCACAAGGGCCACCAAAGAGGGAACGCAAACCGGTAGTGTGTCACAACAAAAGGGCAGCGCGCCTCTTGTCTGAGGTCAAAAAAAAAAATTGAATGGACAGAAAGTGTATTGTCTGTTCAATGTGGAACTTTCCCTTTTACCTAAAAATAACAATAGCATTTATCATGATGGGTGACAGCTGTAGATCAGTAGTGACAGCATCGTTGCATACCGTCTGTATTTTTATGTTCTAAACAGGATAAGTGTTTTGTGGAAACCTAACCAATATTGACCCTGTCTGCTTATAGATAAGGATACGAGACCCCAACCAGGGAGGGCGCGATATCACAGAGGAGATCATGTCAGGTGGAAGGTCCACCACCACACCGACTCCTCCACAGGTAAGAAGCATTTTGGGAAAACCAGTTTTTATTGACTCATTTAAACTCTGATCTGAAGCAAGCATGGTTGTGTTTATGGTTAAAGACAGAATTCATTCTTTGATTTTAAGTCTTGAAAAATAATGACACGTTTTTAATCTGTGATTAGGATTTAGTTTTTCTTATTTTAGAAATCTAAATTGTTTTCAGCTATTCTGTGCTGGCTTAAGGTACCGTCTGTGTGGAAAATAAAGTGAAGGTAGACCGTTCTATTTGTGAAACTATCTACAGTGGTAGTTGGCTTCTTTTACAATATAGTATTTTTTTTCCAAAAATGTATTATTTACAGTTTAATGTCTTACGATTTAATTGCACATAAGAACATAACTGATTTTAAAAAAAAAAAAAAAAAAACCTACAGCTTGAGCAGATCATTACTGTACTGAAGGAAAACACATTTTCTTTACACACCAGCTCTCCACTTATTTCATTTTCATAGGGGATTGCATGTTTACACATCTCTGTGCTAACATGTTATTATCAGCACAGTACAAATATTGCAGAGAGTTTCACAGAACAAACTTTTGCCAAAGCAAATGCACTGATGTTTTGAGCTGTTCTATTTTCAGGCTAGTTTTTTAAGAAGTACATTGAGTTGCCAGCTGGGTTGGTAAAAAAATTTGAAACACTATTACTACACTATAAAATGCAATACAATACACAGGACACACTACAGTCTTAAAGCGTAACTCTCGCCAAAATGCAACCTAGGGTCTTTTTGTGAATGTACCCGAGTCAAACCTTCGTTTAAAAGCATATTTAGGACGGAAGCGCCACTTTTAAATGGGAGTGCTAGGGGCACTTTTATGCTAGCCTCAAAATAGCTATTTTTAAAACACTAAGAAGGCTCGACACAACATGAAACTTTGCTCGAAGTATCACCAGGGGCTCTACACCTTAACTACACCGGTGCACAAGGGATATACTAAATCTGTGGCTACTTGTTTTGATATCGACTCGTTTTGACTGCCGAGGTGGTAACGGCCGGAAACAACAAGGGCTACTGTGAGTTGTTCAAAACCTTTCTTTTTAGTAAACTCTGGGTACACAAACAATGTTGTCAATGCTGGAGTTCATGTGTTGAGCCCCTGGTGATACTTGGAGCAAAGTTTCATGTTGTGTCGAGCCTTCTTAGTGTTTTAAAAATAGCTATTTTGAGGCTAGCATAAAAGTGCCCCTATTACTCCCATTCAAAAGGCCATTTGACCGAAAAACAAAAATACGGTACATCTTAAAAGTGGTGCTTCTGTCCTAAATATGCTTTTAAACGAAAGTTTGACTCAGGTACATTCACAAAAAGACCCTAGGTTGCATTTTGGCGAAAGTTACGCTTTAAAGAAGACCATAGAGCTTAATCAACACGTCTTTGACGCAGTCTCAACTAAAAATGAAAATTATTTCATAAAGATTGCATCATAAAATGGTTGTACATTTGTGTATTTCCATTGCAATCATCAGAGCTTAAAAACACTTAATACTGTTTTGTGACTGTAGGCCTCCGCAGCAGATGGAAGTCCTGCACAGACCAATGGTGAAGTTACACAGCCTGCCACTACAGTGACGAGAAGAGGTGAGTACATTTTCTTGTTTTGGTTTACATAAAAAATGCAAGATGGCTGTATTCCAGATTTTCCTTATTGTGATTATTTCATGTTTCACTGCCCAGATGAAAACACTGAGCCCTCTGCTAGTGCTGAAACCCCACCACCTCTTGCCATAGCAAATACAGAGCCTGTGGTGGAGGCTAAACAGGAAATGGACAACCAGATGACACCGCCTGCTGAGTTAGCCGTACAATCTGTAGCCCCTACAGCCGCTGCAGAGGTGACATCCCCATTGATAAAGGACCTGCAGTCTCCCCCTTCCCTCCCTGCAGCAACAGCAGCATCTACTACTACAGTTCCTCCTGAGGCAGAAAATAAAGTTGATACTAAAGTTGGTGACACCGTAGACGCTCCTGTTGGCCCTTCTGCATCATTAGCAGCACAAGAGGCGCCTGTCAAAATGGAAGAACCACAGGCTGCCCCATCTCCAGCTGAGAAGGTACCAGAAAAGGAAGAAAAGAAAGCAGAGGAATTGCAGAAATTGGAAAATAAGGAGCAAGTGGCCAGTGCTAAGTTTGAGCCTGCAGTTGAGGTTCCTGCAACAGTTACCCCTGTTGAAGAGGCAAAAGAAGAAACGGCTACAAAGACAGAAACTAAAGTCGCTACGCCTCCACCCTCTGCACAGGAACCTTCTGCTCCACAAACCCAGAACGCCACCCAGAGCCCCGCCCCTAAACCCGAACCCACACCGGCTGAAGCAGCAGAGCCTCTTCTCTCCAACGGCCTTCCTCAGGACACTGAGGAACTGTCTGAGGATGTGGCATTTTCAGACACTACACGCCTTGACAAGCCTGATGCTTCTCAATCTCAGGAATCCACACCTGTGGCTAAAACGGCAATGCCTGCCCAGGAGGAGGAGGAGGAGGAGAAAGAGAAAGGGGAAGAAAGGAAGGAGAAAAGTGAGGATGCCCCTCCTGCCCCTGTTAGCTGCCCTACAGAGGAACCTACTATGCAAGGTAGGGTGGAGTTAAATCTGGCTCGCATTTATGATTGCCGCATGTGTTGTGCTCAATTTTAATGTCAACACATGTCATTTTCTTGAAGCTGCAACGTCTGTGCCAAAGAAGAGGAAGAACATGAAGGAGTTCAACAAGAAAGAGGCAATTGGAGACCTCCTGGATGCCTTCACAGAGGTTAGTGCCAGGCCAGATGAAAACAAAGATCGAAGTTAACACGAGGTCATCATGGTGTTTAAGTGTCTCAGCAGTTTCAGCTGTATCAATAATATTTTTGAGGATGTTTAGTTTTAAAACACTGCATTCTGTGACTAACTGGGCTATCATAATACTTTTTAATCTCTGTGTTTTTTTTTTTTTCCGCAGGAGCAAGAAGCCAAGCCTGCTCCTGAACCCTCGTCCACTCAGGCCGACCCTGTCCCTGTTGCTCCACCTGAACCTCCAGCTGAGGTTGTAGATGAGACCTGGGAGGAGAGAGAAGACAAGCAAAATGCAGAACCTAAAGTTACATCTGAGCCAACTGAGCAGAAATACCAGTACAAAGAAGGTAGGTTGACTCGACTAGATTCTCTAGAAATTGTGTGTGTGTGTGTGTGTGTGTGTGTGTGTGTGTGTGTGTTTTTAACATTTCTCGTACATCTTTTAGAAAAATGGAAACCGATAGACCCAGAAGACAAGAAGCGGTACGACAGGGAGTTCCTCCTGGGCTTCCAGTTTATCAGCGCCAGTATGCACAAACCCGATGGCCTGCCTATCATCAGTGATGTGGTCCTGGACAAGGTAGGGGATGTTTTACATAATTCTCCTGTGGAATGTCTTTCATGTGTGAGATTAATGACAAATGAGGGGATATTGAAATAGAAGCTGCATGAAAGTAAAAAAAAAAAAAAAAAAAGAAAGTATTTTACTTAACTTTTGACCTCATTAGCATAACTATTTTTTTTAATATATCATGTTTATTATTATTATTATTATTATTATAGAGAATTAGGAAACTTGACGTCCATCTTGTCAGTGTTTTGTATGGACTAAGGTTGTTTTTCCTTTTACTCTAACTTCAGGCGAACAAGACTCCAATGCGGCCTGCTGACCCAGCTCGAATGATAAATGTGGGTCCTGATTTTACTCCCTCGTATTTGGGAAACCTTGGGAGCAGATCGGTGGGAGGACCACGAGGCCCGGTGAGTGAATGTTACCTGAATAGCCCAGGGGATGACTGAAGTAACAATAAAATGAATAAAGATAACCTGGGGATAAAGAACCCGGGAAACTAAAGTATATGGACAAACAAGGAATTTATTAACGTATAAAGTACACACATGGACGTTGGCGTAATGGCCCACTGGAACTGTCCGTAGCTCTCTCCAGCTCCTTTATACTCCCAGCCCTGATTACTTATTGAAATAAGCTACACTCAATCACTTACTGCAGCTGCAAGGCTGGCAGGTACCTAGAGAGACCCAAGAGAGAGCAGACACAAACACCACAGCACGCAACAGTGACTTTGTCTCTTCTCTTTCTTTGGTGATTTTAACCATAATTCGATGTATTTATTTTTTTGATCATGGTTTCTTTTCTAAAATGCATCCCTTCCCCTCCTTTTAGCCACCTGGGCCACGTCGCTCCCAGCAGGGCCAGAGGAAAGAGCCCAGGAAAATAATCAGCAGCATGTCCCTCGGCGACGACGTGCAGCTCAACAAGGCTGAGAAGGCCTGGAAGCCCACGGTAAAGAAGTCCACTCGAACCCGCGCCGCGGAGGAAGTCGAAGATGACGATCCTGAACAGGCCAAGACTCAAGAGCTGTTCAAGCGTCTGCGCAGTATCCTCAACAAGTTGACCCCTCAGAAGTTTCAGGAGCTGATGAAACAAGTGACAGAGCTGACGATAGACACAGAGGAGAGGCTGAAGGGAACGATTGATCTCATCTTTGAGAAAGCCATCTCAGAGCCCAACTTCTCTGTGGCCTATGCCAACATGTGCCGCTGCCTTTTGGGGGTAGGTCGTGTGATTTTTATCAGGGTCTTATAATTTGCTTCAATGATGACTTCTGTTTTGTGCCACGTGTCTGGGCCACTGAATGTTCATAATAAAGGACACTTTAATCACTGTTCATTTTAACTTTTATAATCATGCTTTAGGCCATATAATTATATCTGAGATGATGTATATTCATTAAAAATGTTTAATTGTACTCTGTTTTCCTCCTTCAGTTGAAAGTCCCCATCCCTGACAAGCCAGGACTCTTTGTGAACTTCCGCAAACTGCTGCTCAACCGCTGCCAGAAAGAGTTTGAGAAGGACCAGGATGATGATGAAATCTTTGAGAAAAAGCAAAAAGAAATAGAGGCTGCCAAAGAAGTAAGAAATGTGATCCTTTACCCGCACTGTCGCAACCACCACAGGTTTTGTTGTTTACTTAGACTAAACTGATCATATTACCCCAGCACTAAGCACAAACTCCTACTTGTATCTGCCCTCAGGGAGAGGAGTGTGAGCGCTTGAAGGTGGAGCTGCAGGATTTCAAAGACAAGGCTCGCCGCCGTTCAATGGGTAACATAAAGTTCATTGGCGAGCTCTTCAAGCTGAAGATGCTGACAGAGGCCATCATGCACGACTGCGTAGTGAAACTACTGAAGAATCATGATGAAGAGTCTCTGGAGTGTCTCTGCAGGCTGTTCTCCACAATTGGCAAAGACCTGGACTTTGAGAAGGCCAAGGTAAATAAAGCATGGACACAATAGGGGTGACCCCGAATTGTCGACTATTTGATGATTTGATCAAAGGACCGTTGAATTGTCGCAGCGGTGGAAAATGTGGTCATACAAAAAACAAAGTATCGTTCCATTCGGTCAATATGGGGGTGTTGAATGTCAGATTTTACATAGAATTGCTTGCTTTCTCCCAATAAATCATGATATACTGTATAGCCTATTTTGGAATTCGAGCAGAGCACTAAATATATTTTTTTTAATTAAAAAAAAAAAAAAAAACATGATTGGAATATCAGTCGACTATAGGCAAGGTTTAACCATTGCCATTTGGCTATGTAAATTCTTAGTCGGGGACACCCCTAGAAAACCTAAGTATTTACACATTCAACCGTCTCCGGTGATGACTTTTATTTTTGTGCCACGTGTCTGGGCCACTGATTGTTAGTGATGGGATTGAGGAACTGAGGAGACAGTTCTCTACGTATAAATCAGTCTCAATTCTTTATTCATAATGAGGTTGTTGTTTTGTAGCCATGACTCATAAAAAAATTTTTTTTCTGTGTCCCTGTTAGCCTCGTATGGATCAGTATTTCAACCAGATGGACAAGATCATCAAAGAGAGAAAGACCTCATCCAGAATCCGCTTCATGCTACAAGACGTCTTGGACCTCAGAAAGGTAAATATTTCTTCATCCATAACCGGAGCCGAAAATAATAATAAATAAGCATTTATGGTGGTGAGTAATGCTAAGAAGTATTCCTGAATGAGCAGACTCGTTTTAAACGGTGTGTGACGTATTCCACAGGGATTAGGAGTCGCGTGGGAACCATGAATGAAGACATTAATGACAGGTGTTGGAACAGTTACAGACCGTTTTTATAACTATCTTTCATCCTTGGTCTACAGAGTGGGTGGGTGCCTCGTAGAGGAGACCAGGGTCCTAAAACAATCGACCAGATCCACAAGGAGGCAGAGATGGAGGAGCACAGGGAACAGATCAAAGTTCAGCAGCAGCTCCTGTCCAAGAAGGAGGGAGGAGGAGGAGAAAGAGGAGGCGGCAGGATGGGAGGGAACATGGGGGGCCGTGGCTCTCACACACCAGGAGGTGGCCGGACTAGCCAGCCTCAGGATGAGGGATGGAACACTGTGCCCATTTCCAAGAACAGACCCATCGACACCACTCGCCTTAGCAAGATCACAAAGGTAATGTCCAAGTCTAACACAGAAGTTGTCACTAAATTGACTGTATACAATTTGTAGCTTCAGGTTTTCATTCAGTTTAACTTGACAGTATAGTCAAATAAAGTGTTTAAAGTCCTGAGTCTTGAAGTGTGTTTTGGGTGCACCGCAAGAAATCGCCCCAGTCTTGCACTTATTCTGCTAAATCACGAGCCTTTAGAATGAAACAAAATAAATATTTGACCTGATGATTTGGGACTGGTGTAAATGTTTATTTAACTTGTTTGTAATTGTTACTTTTGTGTTCACCGTCAGCCTGGTTCTCTGGACTTCAACAATCAACTGTTGGCTCCAGGGGGAAAAGGCATGTGGGGTAGTTGGGGCAAAGGCAGCAGTGGAGGAACTGGAGCAAAACCAGCAAGCGGAGAGCCAGGTATAACATATTCTTCAAAAAGACAGTGTGGTTTTAAGATGTTTTAGTGGTTGGAGTGTTAATCTATCCTTTTCCACTTTAAGATTCTGGTCGTCCAGCTACCAGCACCCTCAACCGCTTCTCAGCCCTGCAACAGTCTGGTTCGTTGTTGTCTTCAACTGACTCTGATCGCAGAGCTCCTCCGAGGTATTTAGCAGCTGCAGATATTTTCTCACCAAGTGAAATGTCTTGTCCTCGTACTTTGCTCCTATTGTTTTCTTTATCTCCTTCACTGAATAAATGGCCTGTATAGCAACCAGTTTAATATCAGATCAGATTTGATGGCACATTATGATAAATGTGGACCTTTTTGTTTCACTTACAACCTTTAGGTCAAGCTCAAGCCGCGAGCGTGGTGGCGACAGAGACAGGGGTGATCGCGACAGGGATCGGTTTGACCGATTCGATCGCAGCGAGGGACGGGAGGGTCGTGACGACAGGAGCACCCGGAACCAAATTACCAAGAGAAGTTTCAGCAGAGAGTCTCAGGAGCGCGGCGGGAGGGCCGGAGACCTCCGGGCCTCGACTGAGCCGGTGCGCCGCGTGGCCAGCATGACCGACAATAGGGACAGAGGAAGCAGGGACCGAGGAAGTCGGGATAGAGGAAGTCGGGATAGAGGAAGCAGAGACAGAGGAAGCCAGGACAGGGCCCCAAGCAAAGATCTCCCAGGTAAAAAACCCACTGAGCAAAAGTGATGATTTGAAATGGATATAATGGTAGAAAAATGTCCTGAAGGAAAAGCTGTGAGCTATTTAACTCATTTTTCTCTGCAGTTAAGCGTGAGAGTGCCCCCACTCCTCCTCCTCCTCTCCCAAAACCTGCCTTGAGTGAAGAGGAGTTGGAGAAGAAGTCGAACGCCATTATAGAAGAATACCTCCACATTAATGACTTGAAGGTACAAACGTGACGCCATGTAAACTTGCATGCAACAAAGTGCATTTCCTTAAATGTACGCATATTGTCTGGCTTTACCAGCAAATGCTTGGAATATGAAACCACTTTGATGGCCAACATCTTGTGTGTCTTCTTCTTCTGCTGCCGTAGGAGGCGTTGCAGTGTGTGACGGAACTCAACAGCGCCTCACTGCTCTATGTGTTTGTGCGGAACGGCGTGGAGTCGACGCTTGAGCGCAGCACCATTGCTAGAGCACACATGGGCCTGTTGCTGCACCAACTTGTAAAGGCAGATTTATTGCCCACAGCGCAGTACTACAAAGGGTGAGCTTTAACAGGAAAAACACCACACTGTGTTTCCGATGTCTGTAAAGTGCATCCTTGTTTACTCTTGATGGACTGATTTATGCAAAATAAACTAACGAATGTGCGTGTGTGTGTTAAAATGAGATTGAGTGCTTTGTGCTTTTTGGGACTGTAGGCTAGAAGAGACCCTGGAGGCTGCGGAAGACACGGCCATAGATATACCTCACATCTGGCTCTACCTGGCTGAACTCATTACCCCCATGCTCCATGAGGGAGGCATCCCTATGGGACAGCTCTTCAGGTGAGCTACAGTGCTGGAAGTCAGCAAACATAATTAAATCAAATAATTCTTAAGCAAGCCTAGTTCCTGTGGATTGAGATCTGTCAGCAACTGCTACCTTTGACCCAGCAACATTTGTAGGGTGTAGGCAGTGCTCTGGCCCTAAACATGCGTCACAATAATACATATTGTACACATGCAGTTCAAAAACATCAAATCTGAGTCAGTGGGATAACAGGGACACCATTGTCAGCTTCTCACAAATATTTGAGGTGTCTGTAGTTACTCTTGTCTATCATTCCCTTTCTTCACATTTCCTTTTCACAACAATCAACGTACTTTTTTTTTTTTTTAAACCCTAATTATAACTGATTTTACTAATTATGGTAATAAATAAAACGACTGAATAATAATTTAGTTAAAAGCAAATGGAATGAATAACTCAGTGTATGTGTGTTGCATCTTCAGGGAGATCTCAAAGCCTCTTGTGCCTCTGGGGCAGGCTGGCGTGCTTCTGGTACAGATCCTCAAGTTGCTCTGCAAAGAAATGGTACGTCCTACATAAATCCCCAAAACCCCATTCCTTCTGTCCTTCTGTCTATATTGAGTGCAACCTTTAATATTGTTTCATTACACCTTGTTGTACATTAACATCTTAATACTTTGTGCCGTTTGACAGTTTAGACTCACTGGATTTAATTTTTTTTTTTTTTTTCTTCTCCCCATCAGACCCCTAAGAAGGTTGGGGCCATGTGGACTGAGGGTGGGCTCAATTGGAGTGATTTCTTGCCCGAGGATGAAGACGTCAACAAGTTTGTCACCGATCAGGTCTGTAGGCTACAGTAGTACAAGACAGTGAAACACAGTTTTTTCAATGTAGTTTGGTGGAGGCACGGGGAAATAACAAAGAGAGATTGTAAGCTCTCATTCAGAGAAGGCACACGAAATGAAAGACCTTCATACAATCTCATAGAAAACAGAAACATAATATATGTCTTGATTGTTTATCATTTAGAAATAAAGATATTTAATTGCAGCAAATTGACACCAATGCAGACCTAATGCCAATACCTACATACCCCTCATGTCATGTGTTGTGTTTTGGTCATTCACATTTAAGAAAAATTAAAGAATTAAAAGCAAAATAATTAAAAGTTAATCACTTACAAGAGAATCTTCAATTATCTTTGTTTATGTAATTTAGAAAGTGGAGTTCACCACAGGAGAGGAGATGGAGTCAAAGGACGTGGATGAGAAGAAGGTCCTCACTGGAGCGGAGCTCAGCAAACAGCTGGACAGACTCCTCCAGGACAAGGCCAACAACCAGCGCATCAGAGACTGGGTTGAGGTGGGTGAAATGTACTTCTGATGTAGCTCATGTTTTACTTCAGACTTGAGTATCCCATGCAGGTTTTAAAGTTGTATGAGTCATTTGTTTCCTCTGTTGAACAGTTTTTTTGTGGGGTTTTTTTTCTTTCCCCAGGCTAACTTGGACGAGCAGCAAACTGCTTCCAACCAGTTCGTACGAGCATTGATGACATCAGTGTGTCAGTCTGCAATCATATGTAAGTATATAGCTGTAAGGGCTCTCTGTTTTGGGCTAAAATTATCCTTTCTCTTTGTCTGTTCGTCTTTTCACCTCACAGCGGCGGCATTAATTCTCCGTGTTGAAAATGTTTCAGTATTACTGAGATATCGATGTTCTGTGATGATGAATTGTAGAAACGCAAATTGCAATATGTGATTAATTTTGCAACCCTTTTTAGAGTAAACATTTTCATGGCCTACAAGAAGTTTTATCTCAATGAATGAGTTTGTTTCTTCTTCTCAGGTGACAACCCGTACAGGGTGGACGCACTGCAGATCGGTCAGAGGGCCAGTCTGCTGCAGAGATACCTGTCTGATGAGCAGAAGGAGCTGCAGGCCCTCTACGCCCTCCAGGCTCTGATGGTGCACATGGAGCAACCAGCGAGTGAGTAGTATTCTACTTGTAGAGGGCCAGCAGTAAGGTGCTGGGGCTAAATGTACAGGGGTGGACAAAAAAACAAATACCTTTTCATACCGTTGCCCTGTAACAAATTCTGAAGTTGGTGGAGCATATACCGTTTGGGTTATGCCTGTTATTAATGTTAATTCAATATGCAAATAGGGCCATTATTGAGACCATAGCTTGAGACAGATGTAACGCCGAGCCTGATGACACAAAATGATGATTCATATGTGAAATCTCACTTTACTCCTCACTATAGAGTAAACTACTAGTGTTTGTGCTCATTCCTATGTTAAGTTTAGATTAGTAGGTGGGAAAGTGACATCAGAGAGAGGAAAATAAGTGTTTTTTTTAAAAAAAAAAAAAGAAAATTGACTTTATTGACCTCTGTATCCTGTCTCTTCAGACCTGCTGCGCATGTTCTTCGACGCCTTGTACGACGAGGACGTTATTAAAGAGGATGCCTTCTACAAATGGGAAACCAGCAAAGACCCTGCGGAGCAAACAGGCAAAGGTGTGGCCTTGAAATCAGTCACCGCTTTCTTCACCTGGCTCCGCGAGGCCGAGGAGGAGTCTGACAAGGAATAAAAGACTGAACTGAAAGCTGCCGCCCACCTCTGGCAGGGTGGGGGCTTTGCAGAGAGTCATGGACAATATTGCCAGAGAGGCAGACTCAAATCAATCCTCAATGAGGATAAATCTTTATTATTTTTTTTTTTTTTTCTTTTCTTTGAGGGATGGACTCAGAAAACAATCATTTCTCTCTACCCTTCCTCTCTTGCTTCCTCATTATTTCCCCCACCTGCTTGTCACAGCAAGTGTCCTCATCAAATAAACTTGAAAACTGATTCAGCAGGATTGCTTGTTAACGAGGTGTGAAGTATCCCACGACTACGAAACTCTTTTTCTCACAATAATGCAAACCAACAGGCTGCTTTTTTTATGGTTCTAGAAAATTCTAATGCCTAAAATCCTATCTGATCTGCAAGATGAACCGCAGGGCGTGTGGTGTAGTGGGTTCCCTAAAACGTGGGTATCGTCATGCCATAATGTGTGTTCAATCCAAACTCGGCTTTTATGTCTTTTGTCCCTTACTGGCGTGTGCAGCATGACTGAAGTGTGTTTCTATTAATGATACAGTGGACGAAACTTCGATAGACAAATGTACATGAACTAATCTTAATTTGATGAATGGAGTTTTTAATGCAAAGGTTGTGTATTTTCTCTTCCTGTTTCCCATGATGAACTTAGAGGACAGAAACATGGACTGGTGTTGACCTTTGACTACTAGGGGGTGGTCTTAATGCTTCCTTTAAGCCATCCTCTCCCATCCCCAGTAGTAAACCACACTGACTCTTCATCTTTACCTCTTCTATACCTAAACCTGAGCTGTCGTAGAGGACACTTAATGACCCAATCACCGTTAAAACTTGAAATCTACAGAAAATTGACTTGATGGAAATATATACAGTTAAAACAACACAGAAATGATCTGAAAGCCTTTTCTACTGTAAGTGGAAACTTATTTCAGGAGCATTCTGTAAATATATAATAATTAAAAAAAAAAACAATGTTTTTCAGTTTATTTTTCAGAAACGAGAAATTGCTGATGTAATTGCAGTGTATCCAACAGAAACAGCAGTTGTCCAGATGCAGAGAGGTGCTTTAGATAATCCATTGATTATTAGTTGTATTGGAATTTTGTAAATATTTTTTTTTTTTTGCTTTCTTTATTTAAGAAATTATTGCTTCTTTTGCATCGGAAACTAGACAGATGAGGTCACGGAACATTGCAAATAAAGGACTTATTAAGTTGCTGAGTAGAGTTTTGCGTAAGTCTGGCTGAAACATGTCCCTGGGGATTTTCTGGTGGTGTGTGGTTATGGTTGGTTGCATAGAGACGCTCCAAATCGACTGAACTTACTAAGGGGACTGGTTATCAGCCATGATGTCACTGAATAGTCAAGGTCATAAAAAAATGAAATGTTTCCGTTGTACGTTTAATTCAGTCATCGACTCAATGCAACCCAGGTCTCATGTTACATTTACATTAAAATAATTCTAATTCGTTACATGCAGTGAAGTAGAGATTTTGAATTGGAAACAAAAATATAAAAATATTCTTGGATGCATTCCATATGTACGAGATATTCCATATAGCCTACAATATACAATGATCCTGGAAATCCTCACAGAAGGTAGAACCAGAAAATGTTTAGCATTTTTTCTAAATTACTTTTAACATTTTATATAGTGTATTGATTAATCAGCTCATCATTTCAGCATTAATAATGAAGCTGGTGCTCCAGATACAATCCGCACTGTTATGTTAGGAATATGTTAAATTAGTTTGTGGTATTTCAGTGAAACATTATTTAGCAATATGCTCCATGTAAATGAAAGATCTTGAAATTATATTTCTGTTTTATGGCTTAAAGGGTAACACTTTAGTTCAATGTTTTGTAAGACATAATTGTAAGCAGAACATTTTAATATTTAGGGTTATATTTGTCAATGATAACTCCACCTGTGCAGCATTCATAGCGATACTTGTGCATAAACACATAATGAATGACAATATAGTAAAACAGTTGTAATCATAAAATGTGTTTACTTAAGAGAAGTTATAATTGTTGAAAATACTGCTGGCTGCATAAATACTTTAATATGTCCTTTTATCTGCTGCTTAAACCAACATTCTAGTGTGTTATAAACAATTTTTTAAGTGTGTATATATATATATATATATATATATATATATATATAAAAATCACAAGCAACAACGTGGGACTTGTTGGTAATCGAGCCTTGGGTTAAATGCGTTTTGTTGTATTTTCAAATTCTCAAAGTCTCTTGTTGCGGGCTGTAGCTATAACTGGACAAATAAGGTCAAATTGACATGATGGCAGTCTTTTTTTTAATCATAATTCTTTTTAGATCTTTCCAGCGTTTTCTTGATATCAGAATGCAGTAGGCTACATTTTCGCACATGAACCACATGTCCTGTTGAGTATGTTTACCAAATGACTGCGGATGTGCGCTGTAAAGTAGGCCTGTATTTTTATAGAACGACAGGTGAAAAACAGCTGCAGTGTATTTCGGGGCCAAAGCTGCAGGTTAGGCTACTGTATCTTGGCTGCACGGGGAGAGGGGGGGGTGGGGCTGTGACACCGCCTCGCGTTGATGACGCTTGCCATCGGGAGACATCACAGCCTATGTAACACATATAGCCTACCGAGCAACAAATGGTGCGTCTGTGCTGGAGACCTAATGCTGGAGTTAGGAAGATGTTTCCGCAGACTGAGTGGCTTTAATGATCCACTGCAGAGCCTGCTGCAGGGGGACAAACCGCGCGCTATCATCTGTTGATCGGATTGGAGACAATTAAGCGTATTATCATGAGCTACCGCGGTCCGACTTACAGGTAGGTACCCAGAGTCGTTGACAGGGGAATCATTATGTTATAGATTATAAGCACGCGAGCATGCTTAGAGCTGTGGAGGTGCATATAAAAGGCAGGGGGTTCTCGGCATCTTCGTGCTGTTTATCCAATGCAGGTATGGAGCTATTGGTATGCAGATGGATAATTCAAAGGTTGCCAGGAGACCCGCTGCTGCATCCGCGTCTCTCGTGCGTTATTTTCCCCATAATTGCACGCTACTAGGCCTGCACCCATCAATGGCGGGGTGATTGTGTGCGTTATTTAGCCGTCAGCGTGTCGCTCCTGTTGCTCTAAATTTCCAGATAGAGAAAAAAGCATCACATCAACACTGCAGCTCCCTCCATTCATGCCAAATACGAGATGTTTGGCTGCAGTCAAACTGGCTTAACTCCATCCCACTTGTTGGTCCTATATAAGTCACATCACTGGCTGTGTGGATGTCAGACGATCATCCTGTTAGACACGCTTAGTCATGTGCATGTCAAAGAGGCACACAGCAGTCTGCCTCTGCAGGGAGTGGGCAAAATAATCCAAACACCTCATGAAGAATGACTTAAAGCAACAAGGTCATTAGATCGCAAACGCTGCTACACATGTTGTTGTTAGGATGAATGCTAATTAGCAGCACTTGTCAGCTGGTAATCAGCATGTTGAAGTGGGAGTTTTTTTTCCAAAAGCAGCACCACACAATTAACTGCTCCAGAGAGGCCCAATCATGTGCAGGTGCACCGGTTCAAAAAAATAAAAAAAATATCAAAGGGAACAGTCATTCAACTAATGATTATTTTCATTATTGATTTCATCTGTCAATTATTACATGAACATATTCAGTTTACAATGATGGATAAAACAAAAAACACAGACGTTTGAGAAGCTGGAACCAGTGAATCAATGACCTAAACCAGTTATCAGCACTAAAACAGATCACTGCATCAACAGATGAACACATAGTGAGATGAACAGGGAATCACAAGTTTAAACCATATGACAGGGATGTGACCTACAAACTGTCGAGACCCCTTCATTGGGTCACAAGATCAATCTGAGTGGTCACAATATACTTAACTGGATAGAAAACGGGGGGAAAAGTTATACTACATCTCTTTATATTAGCTTCTGCATTCTCTCAAAAGTTTGCTCTTTGAATTCAATTAAATTTTATTTATAGTGTCAAATCATAACAGAAGTTATCTCAAGACACGGATAGAGTAGGTCTAGACCACACTAAAATTTACAGAGAACCAACATTCCCCCAATTCCCCCAAAAGCACACTTTTCGTCCCCCAACCTTGTCTGATCGCTAAGATTATCCAAATCAAACGTTTGGAGGGAAAAATCTAAATTTGGCAGAACTCAAAGACTCTGTGACGAGGGCTATTTCTTCTTTTTTTTCTGAGACACAAACTAAAAAAGGTTGGGAATGGAACTGCTGGTATACAGTGTGTAGGTGGTGACAAATGCATGCTAATTGGCATATGACCTAAAATAATCCCCATTTCTAATAGTTCAAAGTAAAAGCTGATTTCCATTGTGTGTGTCTTATTTTGTCAACATGATTTAAGACATCCATGGTGCTGAAATCTGTGTCTGAGTCTCAGGAGGGAGCTGACACCACAGGCTGAACATGTGGAGTGTTTATCAGTGTTGAGCATGAGTGATGTCTGCAGTGCTCACAGGTATATTTTTTTCTGCTAAAGCTTACCTCTGAGGAGTGTTGAACGCCACTTGGTCTTCATATCACTGCCTCCCAGCTTCCTACCTGCCTGTGTGCCTCTGACACACATTTACTGTCATTTTTTACTTTAAAGCACGTAAGCCTTTAACCAAAGTCTGCTTCCTGAGCTGCTTTGGGAGCCGATCTGCTTAAGGATATCTGTCAAGTCATGCACACGCTCACAGTTGTATTCAGGCAACATGTATCCTGCTTGTTGAAAGACTCACCTGCCCTAAAAACAAGACATATTCCAAGCTGCTCCAGTAGATTTCGCTGACCCAACTGATCTACTGGGTGCAGTCATATGTGTAATTGTTTTGGATATGGAGGTATTTGCGTAGCAAGATCACTTTTAATAGAGATCAGCAGCTTTGGAGTGAGCAGGCCTGACTGGAGCTGCTTACCAGAGCTGCTCAAATGCCATGTGATTGCCCGATCCACAAGGAGACTGCCCTCACCTCCCTTAACCCCAACCATTCTAACCGGTTTCACCGGCTTACTGTGGCTTTAGCATTACAGTTAATGTAGGGCATAGCTGTTTGCTCGTCTGCCTGGTGGTTTAAACCAGTAAACCCAAGCTGTGACTTTTAGTTGTGTTGGTTTGCTGCGCTCTGACACCATCTCTGTATGTCCACGATGAGGCTGAGATCAAGGAGTAGAGAAAGAAGGGAGAGACAAAGATAGGAAGAGGTAGGAAACGTTTATTTTTAAAGCAGTGTAGATCTTTGTTTGGGATAAAGCTGTATGTTTGTCCTGTGATTCATATTTGAATTTGAGCTTTTTTATTTAGATCCTATTAGAATGTTTCTCACAGCCTAAATATTGGAAAAGTAAACATTAACTGTTTTGAATACTGAAATAGCGGACTAGTGCTGGAGTGACGCACAACAGAGCTTATGTGCTGCTTTCGTGCATTGGTGCAAAACAAGGAGTTTTGCTTAAATCTAATTTGTCTCGCAGGTGAAATTCGAGGTGAGTGAAATGATTCCAAAGTCAGGAAAATCTCCGGCAGACTCGAGGAAAAGTGTCGGGATCCATGAATTTGCAGCACTTGCCAGGTCCTCCTTAAATGGTAATGGCCTTTTGACTTTTTGTGTTAATGGAATGTCTGTGATTAAAGTTACAACTTCATACTCTGACCTGTACCTCGCTTTGTGTCCAGGTATCTCTCAGGCAATGAAGGACCATGTAACAAAGCCCACCTCCCTGGCTCAGGGCCGGGTCGCCCACCTCATTGAGTGGAAAGGTTGGCCCAAACCTGCAAACCCACAGCCAGCCGCCCACTTTAGCTCCTACTGCCACCTGACTGAAGGAGAGAAGGAGGCCCGGTTTGCTGCAGGTATTCATCTCTGTAGTCTCTCTTTGCCAGACCTTCCTCCACAGTGCTGCGGAGGAGGGTCTGGCTAGTCCACACAGCATTCCGGGATGGGGGAAAAACGTGCTCTGGTTTATTGCCATTTCTTTAAACCAATCACAATCGTCATGGCCCCGGTGCCGCTGCAAAATAGCCTCGGGAAGGAACTTGTTTTAATGGAATATGTGTACCTTCAAAGGTTGTTAGTCGTTCAACAGAAAACTCAGATTGGACAGATAGTCTAGCTAGCTGTCTCAATTTACCCTGTAGAGATCAGCAGTTAACCATAGTCCTCGTAAATAGATCGGAGTTGAGAATTCCAACACAAAGAAAGCATAAGGGAACGGACATCCGGCCAAAATGAAAGACATATGGTGGAATTTCCAGTGGAAGGTCGTGGATATAGACTTGTCATCTCTGAGACCTTTAGCCAAGAATATGTTTTGTATCCAGCTTAGACTGTGTAACTAGCTGGTCTCTGCGCATGCATCTTTGTACTTAGCTTGGTTTAGCTCCAGCATCATCTCCTGCAGGCTGCCACCTTCTGTCATGCACCTAATCCCCTAAAACTTCTGTATGTCAGCGGTCCGCTCCGCCCACCGCGCTGTCTCTTGGGTGATGGCTTGTCTTGGCAGCAGATGGTGGCCTATTATTTAGACACTCTCCCACAACACTTCACTGCCCACCAATGGTACAACAGCTCCTGCTGTTTTGCTGTGACTCATCCTGTCTGGTGCCGAGGACATCGGCGTGGTTTGATCGAGAGGATGAGAGAGAGCGAGAGAAGCGGGGTACATAGTGACTGTACAACATGTACTTCATAAAGTCTTTATCTTCTTTTTTTACACTTTATTGCTCCAAAATAAGGACACTTTTTCCTGCATTGTAGATTTCCGAAAGGCTTGTGACAAGGGATGAAACAATATGACATGTTAGTATTGTTTCATTGTAAACTGAATATATATATATATATATTTTTTTTTTTTAGCAATTTGAAGATGTACCCTCCGGCTGTGGGAAATTGTGTGTGAACACTATTATTAAATAGTAATCAGCAGATTATGAAGCCCTACATTTGACTCAATATGACATAAACTGTCATCGGTTCCTAAAATTGATTTAAATTGGTATATGGGAAGAAAACGTCTGACATTATTAAAATAATGTCAGACATACATAAAGTGTTTTGTAAAATCTGGCATCTTTCAAAAAAGAGGTACAAGTTGTAGTAACACGTCTACCTTGTTTAATATAGATGTTGATGTACTGACAAACAGACAAACAAACTGATTGCCATCCTCTTTAAGGAGTTACACGACAAATCTGAGGCATCAAGATCCGAATTTTCTTTAATGTTAGCATTTTTTTTTTAATTTACATCTGAAAGTTTAAATAAAACAAGGAAAGAAAATCACCCTTTGGTTTAACTGGTCACAGGCACACACACACACACACACACACACACACACACACACACACACAACTTTTCCTCCATTGTAAGGGGTCATTCATTTATTGGACTTGTGTCTCTGCAGGAGTGGCTGAGCAGTTTGCCATCGCTGAGGCTAAGCTGCGTGCCTGGGCTTCTATAGATGATGACGACGGGGAAGACTCAAACGATGAAGACTCCCACACCAACGGACAGACTCAAACCGCCTCCAGCCAGAACGCAGGTATCCACCGTCGCTACCATTTTGTTCATTTTCATCACTCATCGTCTTCATTAATGCATCATCACTGACAAAATCATCTTCCCATCCCCTCCCCCAATTTTCCATCCATCTCCAGGTGTTCTGACTTTTTGCTCCTCCCTCAGACGTCGCCACGTCCAATCCTATCAGCGGAGTGCCATGCCAGCCTGAAGTTGATGGCGGCGAGGCACCGCCCTCCGACAGCAGCAGCAGGGGCAGGCTGCTCTGTGGTAGGCCTGCATCTTACAATGACCCACATTCATCCCAGACCAATTCACCTACTTTAGCCAGCGACTGCATGAGTCCCTTCCTGGAGGAGGAAGAGGAGGGAGAGAGGCTGGGTGGTCACGTGGAGCAGCCGGCCCTTTTGCAGGAGCAGTGCAGCGAGGTCTGCATCCACAACAAGCCTGAGTGGAGGCCTCGGGCCAGGAGCAGCAGGTTTGACTCCTGCTACTCCACCTCTCACTCTGAGTCTCCTGGAGAGGAGGACGAGGAGGAGGAAGAGGAGGAGGAGGGCAGCGTGTTTCATGAGTTTCGAGCGTGGCATTCCAGCCGGAGAAGCTTCTTCTCCGACCGGGCTTCCTCTGGAGTGGCGTCCTTCGATGAAGAGGAGAGAGATGAAGTAGAGGAGAAGAAAGAGTATTTGATGTGATGTGTCGTCCATCTTTATGTCTCTTTGAGTCCGTGTTGATTCTGGATATGACATAATCTATTTTCACTGTAAACCTCTCTCCACCTCCTCCTCTTCCTCTGATCATCTCTTCTCGACTCGTTGCCTTCTGTCTCTCATCCTCCAGGCCTTTCATGTACTGATCGAGCTAGATCTGTTGTGTGTGTGTGTGTGTGTATATATAATGATTGAGCGTTCAATCAGAATGTAAAGCTGTTGTTTAAACTTAGTTTTGTAAATTTTTGTGAAGAGTCATGTGTTGCATTGGTTTTCTATGGATATTTTGTATTGTTTTTCTGGGTCATGCTGTGTCGTGATATGTTGGGTCGGGCTATGTTTGATACTGAATGTCTGAATGTCCTGCTTATATATAAATAAGTTTTTTTTTGGAAAGATTTTGTCGTCTTTTTTTTCCACAAACTAAACATATAAGGAAAAAACACAAACAACCTTTTTTTTTTTTTTTTTTTAATTTAATCAGTCACTCATGTACAAAAACAATTTCATGTTCTCTGAAAAATAACGATGGCTGTTGGATTTTAAATGCATTATTCTCCTATGTACAATAGTATGTACGTAGATCTCATCAGTGTATTTATATGTACAAAGCATATACAGGCCAGTGCCATATAAAGGGAGATACTACAGACTTATTGCTTAACTAGATACGCTGCAAATTAGCTTATACTCTCTCTACATTTAACTCCTTATATGTTATCTTATATGGCAAGCACTACTTCACATTCTATATGCAAACGAAAAGTAACCACGCTAATAAATCGTTGCACAAATGTTTACATATTTTTTTTAAAATGAGACCGAGTTGTGTGTTGCGATGATATCACATAAGATTGAAATATGGCTCAAAAATGCGACAGCATGAAGCTAAAAATATTACATCAATTTGAGGGTCATAACGAGGACTCACACAGACCCTTTGCTCTATGACAGTTTGTTGGTATCACTGTGCTTCATACAGTAGTTACATTTCTCAACATTGTATTAGAGGCCAGGCTGGATTAAATGTACTGTCATAAAGATACGTGTAACATATCACGGTGTTAATATCTACAGGCCGCATTCACACGTGTGTGTGTGTGTGTGTGTGTGTGCGCGCGTTTGTTTGTGTGCTCTGTACAACAGCCAGTATTTTCCTTTCCCTCTGAGCTCAAGTGTTGTTCACTTTATCATGCTAGAAACGTTAAACACACAATTAAATTCACATAGGAGAAAATGCAGAGGCAGTTCAAGTGACAAGACTGACAGTCTACGTTGCCCTTATTGAATCAGCCCCTATAAAGCCAAACAAGGCTATGTGTGCAGAAAAATGATACTCATGGTAATTACAATGTGCTTCACAATTATTTGGAGCCCTGTAATATGCTTGAAAGGCCTTTGGAAGCTGCCTTTGAACAGCAGATCCCAGTTGATTTCGGGGGCTAGTAAAATGAAAGAAAATACTGATTATTATATGTGTTGTAAACAATGGAGTCTTGACAAACTGATGACACTGTAGCTATTAAACCACCTTTTACTGCATTATTACTGTAGTTATTGCATATCAGCCAACATATAACCAACGCCACTATATTTTATTATTATTAGCCATTAATTATGGCCCTCTGATGTATTAGTCCAGTGCTAGTGAATAGGTAGTAGTTTGAATTGATAACATCATGTGCTCATTAGAATGTTTTGTCTTTGTTCTTCTGTGCTCTCTTGTCTATTATTTGCTCCTTTTATTTTCACTCTTTTTTTCGCTCTCTCTGCTTGCAGTGTAATTGAAGTCATGTAACAGGATGGTTTTTGGCATGAAGACTCAAATTATGTGTAAGAGTCCAGATCTTTCTTTCTCTCTCACACTCTCTCTCACACACACACACACACACACACACACACACACACACACTATACTTTTCTTATTTTGAACAAAATCCATGAAAAGACCAAACTAGTGTTGTCATTGCCTTCTTCACGGAGCTCCACAAAAACTATTAAAAAGAGTCTATATACACACCATCCTTCTGCTCACTAGACTAAAATCCATGGCTGAAAAAAATGCACTATTTACTTGAGTAATTTAACCTCTAGTGCCCAGCCGTTTCAGGAAATGACTTAAATAATCTCACCTAAAGGTCCATTATTAGATGTGCTCAAGCTTTCGATAATTTAATTAATTAATCAGACCTTGCTAAGTTGTCATGAAACTGTAGTTTTCAAGCTCATTCTTGACCGTGGAAACTGTAGTCTCAACTCAACTTTTAAGCTAACAGAAGTCCTTAAAGTGTTTAGTAAAAACAGAGATTTTAACATCTACAATACCATGACAGGTGGGCAAACTCCATCTGCTGATATAATCGAAAGCTCCAAAACAGCAGTTCAAACTCAGATACGCTAAACATTTGTTACCCCACTGATTTAGCACAGTCTCACAATGGATAGATACAAAAATGGTAAAAAATTGATGCGGCAGAACCAGAGATATCGTCTTTTATATTCCACACATATCGTCGTCAAAACTGTGGGCCTATATTAGTGGATAATGTAGACTCAAGGTTTTGACCGCCGACAGTTCGGTCAGAGATTCAGGCGTGTTATTCGAGCAGCAGCTAATGTTGCCTCGAGCCTAGAGGCAGAGATGAGGAGCTGCAGAGGTTTTGGGAAGCTCACTTCTTTCTAACACCACGCTTTGTTGTCTTAATTTCCAAAGTTGTATTCTTTAGATCTAACCAGGTTGACTATTAGCCCTCACACCGCTCCCTCTGCAGCCACAAACAACTTTTTTTCCACATATGCAGAAAAACTCCCCAACAACTGTAAACAGACTTTGATGTGTTAAATCTGTGGTGTTCCTCTTTAATGATATGCGTCTTTAATAGGAATCAAAGAGCCACGGACAGGACAGGGAAGTCAGAAAGAGACAGACAAACCTGTTTTTGATTTGGTCTTTTCATGGGATTTTGTTGGCAGTAATAAAAATATAGAATAAAACAGCTTTATCCTGTAAAACAAGCATTTGAAGCACAATAATGAATGTCACATCTACTCATCCCCACGCTCATTCGCTCACTCACGCCACACAATGTTAGAAACACAGGTATCTAGGCTGGACTTTTGAGGGGCGAGTGACCTCTACACATGTAAGACATGTCAACATTCATGAGGCGACAGTATGGATCCCCTCCGATCATTCTGATTGATGCTTAGTGTGGACGGGGATACCCTCTCCCTCAGGTTCTGATTGGTCCCTGCTCATAGATGGACTCCGCTGTTCTTGCTCCATGTCGCCTGGCTCAGGAGTGTGGGTGGGGGGGTCATAGTCACAGGCCAGCTCCGATTCCTCAGTGTGGGAGGGGCTGCAGTCAAAAGTAAACTCTGATTGCTCCTCGGTGAGCGAGGGGCTCTCCTGGAGCACCAACTCCGACGACTGACTTGAGACGTCACCGGGGCTGGTTTCAAACTGCAAATTCGATTGGTCCGAGAAGTTGACGGGGATCTCTTTGTAGGCGAGATCGGGCTTGTCCACCACGTCAGGACGCTTGGGTTCGCGTGGCAATGAGAGCCCCCTGTGGCGGATGCAAAGCTTGTGTAGTTCCGTTACCTCTGATACACTTGTGCTGTTCCCACTGTCACGGAAACTGGCCAACGGAGGGCGCACTTTTACTCCAGTCACTGTCACTGAGCCCTCTATGGCTTTACGCAGCTGGAGATACAGAGCCCCAGCCGGCAGGGGGAAAAGGAAGAAAGCAGTAAAAGGGAATAGCGAGAGAGAAGGTGAGCATTAATGATCATATACTGAAAAAACATCTATAAGAAGCTTAAACAAATAAAGGAAAAATGCACACCTCTTTGAGAGAGACCACTCCAACCAGACGCCCCATGCTGGTAACATAGGCGTGATCCAGACCCAGCAGTGAGAAGATAGTGTGGGTCTGTGGAGGAGGAAAGATGGGTCATGGCCTTGGTACAGTCTCAGAAAGAGGTTTTATTTGCATTTTGGATCAGGGTCATATAAATTACTATACCAGGATCAGACAACATGATATTTTTGTCTTTTAGGACTAGGCAAACATAAATTCTTGCTGTGAGACATGGCTTCGGACCCGAACCAATCATAGCTTGCCATATTTTACATTGTGTGACGTACATAGGTAATAAGAAGGTGCCAGGGCTGTGACTTTACTGTTTCACCTGGCAACAAAAAAAACAATATGTATGTATGTAATCACAGTTTTATGTTTGGAAGTGAAAGTGAAACCAATCAAGGTCCATCTGCCCTGAAGATGGGCTCCATTTTTTACTTACAGTACTTTTGCTACTTTAAGTACAGTATATTTTGATGTGAATACTTTTGGTATGCCATTTTGAATGCATGGCTTTTCCTTGTTACAGAGTACAATCTATGTCTACACTATGGTATCGCTATTTTTACTGTACTTAAGTAAAAGATCTGAGTACTTCTTCCACTGCACACTACATGAGATAAAATGAGCAACTGTCCCTCCTGATGCTCATTTAGCTGATATCCTCCAACATTAATCAAACCATTAAAACACCAGTAACAAATTATATTACAATTGAGTGTCATTAACTTTATTTGGCATTATTCAACAAGGATTCATAGACCTCATTAGTTCGTGCCATGTCCTGTATGTTAAGCTGTAACATTAACACCAGAGAGGACATTTAGGCTAGTGGTTAAACTCACAATAAAACTAGATTTTGAAAGGATCAAGTTTGTATTTCGGTCCACTTGTAACAGGACTTAGCTAGGTAACTGCTGTAAAAATCTGGGACATTATTGTAAAATATTCATATGATAAATAAAATAGCCTACTATGGTAAAATGGTCAATGTCATTTAGGGCTTTTTTTGTTGATATCGTACCTTATGCAGAGATGTTTGCTCCACCAGCTGGAAGGGAGCGGGATCAATCTTGCAGTTCTTGAAATCCACCGGCTCATCGAGCTGCTGCTCCTCCCACTCTGCTATCTGCAATGAGAAGGATGACAAGACACTACAACTTCTGAACTCTTGAGTTGTAAAAGTCATTTTTGCATAATTTCTAGTAAGTGTACTGTATGTCTCACGTCTGATGGGGACATGCCATCTTCCACTTCAGTAGATTCCTAAAAAGATGAAATCATGTAAGACATACATTGTCCATGTTTACACATTGTGTACACTACATAGTGTACCAGCACATACACATTACACAGGGAGCAATCTGAATAACATATCTAGAGTTTCAGAGGAAACGCTGAGAGAAAAGTTTGGTTTATGGCTCAAGCAGGGCACCTGCCACCCAGTACCCATAAAACCATACTGACAACACCAATAACACCATTAAACTTAAGAATCAAGCACCTTCAAATTAAACACACAACAAATTTTGACGCACGATGACACCACCACACGCAGAACAAGCATCACAGCAGTTTAAAGTGAACGCTGATGAAATATTTGGTTTAACACTGATGTTGAAAAGAAGATGAAACCGTTGCCACTTAAAAAAAACAAAACAAAAAAAAAAACGCCTCATCTCTCTCTCTCACACACACTTTGCTCTCTCTGCAAAACCACTCTAATGCTTTGACTGGCGCACTACTAATATTTTGGTCCAGCACTCATTACGTGTGTGTCGCAAGGCAACGGTTACTAAGCAACAGTCTCTAGGCGGCAGACAATCTTACCGCCATGGAGATCCTCACTCGTTTGGACTTGGGCTTTCTTTTTTCAGGAGGAGCCGGCCCAGCCGGGCTCTTCCAACCAGGGAGAGAAAGCATCAACAACACAGCACAACATTAACAGAGCATCTTACACGGTGTCACTGCAACATTGGATCCAGTTTGACTTCTACTGGGAGAAGTCCCTGAGATGCGAGCACAATGTTGCTGAAAGGGTATAATTACTACACCACAGATGAAAGTGAGGGCACAAAATCTGTACATGATGTGTATCACACTGCCAGAATAAAGGTTTTTGAACATTTTAACAGTGTTGTTTAGCACTTTGAGTCGCTATGTTTCGTAATTGTTCCCTTAAGGAGCTTAAGGTTGAAAAAAAATCATTTTATCCCACACTGTCTGACACTATCACATACTATTTAATCAGCTTCTTGGTTTCTAGTGAAAAGTCTCGACAACTATCAGATGGATTGCCATGAAATTCTGTTCAAACATTCATGTATCCCTGCATTGTAATAACTTTGATATTCATATGACTTTTCATTTTAGAGCCATGCATTTTGGTCATTTTGCTAACAAGGGGAATGGCATTAAATCGCCTACTGGATGGTAGCAATTAGCTCAATGGACCACTGTGCCTCAATACAACCTCACGGAGCTGCTAGTGTGACTGTAGACTCGCAGTGTTGTTCACACAACAGAAACAAAGAAAGAATCACACAGTCGGGGCTGCATGATATTTACACTGAGGGAAATATTTGAAACCAAGACTCCATGTTTTAATGGCTGCATCATTACATCAAATGTAAACATGTGACATACACATTTTCCCAAAAGCTGATATTTGGTAACTTTAGGATCTCCACAATTATTTTAATAAAGTTCTGTGGGTTTGAACAATGACTGACCCAAGTGCATCAGCAATGTTGAAGGGGTTTAAAAATTGACAAAACATTTTTACCTGACTGCCTGACACCATCATGTATTGCTTAGAAGGTAACCAAAAAATGTTCAAAAACGTTTAACAGGCGGTGAATCTGTTATTTAGTGAGGCGGCAATGACTCACAGAAGTTTTAAAACAAAACTCCACAGCATGAGATCACACAGGAAAACCCTGCTGCCTGTGGGTGGATCCTGCCAATCAGCAGGAGGAAGACGTGGACGGCATATGCGTGGACTCAGAGAGAGCACACACACCCACGCATACGATATGTGTCACATTCATACAGTACACTTGCACCCACACATATATCCTTCTCTCTTTCTCACCTCCAGCAAGTCCTTGTCTTGGTCAGCACAGGAGAGGGTCTGAGAACCTCGGAGAGAAAAAGCAAAAAACAAGAGTTTATTCCATTTGGATCTGCTTGTTCTCAGTATCCTACATCAGTGTTTTAATGTGTGGCTTAATATATGTGTGTGTGTGTGTGTGTGTGTGTGTGTGTGTGTGTGTGTGTGTGTGTGTGTGTGTTCTTTTGCAGCAATGTAAAGCACGTACTATTTGCTGTCTCTGGGTCGCTGATGGCTGACACAGTTTTCAAGGCAGATTTTAGAGGGAGTTGAACGTTGGAAACCCCTGGGCTGAAGGAGGAAGACTCCTCTGTGGATATCTACATGGAAAATACATTAACAGAGGAAGCCAGACACAAGCGTGCATGCGCACACACAAACGGCCCCAGAAGACACAGAAAAGACAAACACGAGCACATGCAGATAAACAAACAGGACAGCACAGGTAAGGGCACAGACGACAGAGACACAGAAGACATGTGTTAATGTAAATGTAGAAATAAAGCACATTTATACAGTTAACAATTAACACTTACCACGACAGTGTTGTCCAAAAACACCATCTGTGCCTTTACCTACTGCTACATGCTTCACAGTACACATGCTGTGCCTGATCCATTTTTTAATCTACCGCTACATCCCAACCCAAGCCAGACTTTGCCCCAGCCCAGCCCAGCCCTGGCGCCCCCGCACGCCTCACACCTGTTGGGTGCTCACCAGGAAGCGCACCGCTTGGCGAGCGTTGGTGTTGGTCGAGGCGTTGATGTGGGTGTGGGAGCAGGGGGAGCTGGGCGTGCTGTCGGTGTTCAGGCTGGGCAGGGGATCGTGGTTGCCGTTGTCCTGGGCCAGCCGGCGGAGGTACTCCAGCCTCCGCTGGCGGCCCAGCTGGAAAGAGAGCAGCGACTGGAGTTGCAGTCGCTCTATGGAGCCCAGCAGGATCATCGAGTCTGAAGGAGAAGGAAGGAAGAGGAAGAAAAAAGTGACAGGAAATTTGTTAGGGAGTGTAATGCAGACGAAGCTCACAGAGGTAAAAGTGGAACACCAAATAAAAAAATAAAAACTGTCATGTCAAGTGGTTGTATCGGCTATGCTGATACAACCACTTCATGACATACAGTAGAACAAATGTCAGTTTTAGTAAGCCGTTTAGAGATTTAGTCTACACTCATTGATATACAAGAAACAACCTTCATGAAGACAGGATTTATTGCAGGATTGTTAAATTAGACTGCAGGTTGACTAAGTGTACTGTAGGTTTAAAATGATCATTTTACTTATGATATTCTCTGAATAATCCTATTAAAGGGGTGAAGTCATTTCAACTGGGAAACTGGGAAAGTTCTAAACGGTCAAATTACAAATATTGATTCTCTTCTTCACTTCAGTTTCTAAATCATAATGTTGCCAATTGGACTATTTTATTTTAACTGATTGTGTTTTTATAGCATTTCATAATCATGGTTTATTTGTTTTTTTCTTTAAAAACAAACAAAATGGATTGGTAGAAAAGCATGACTATAATCCGGAAAGTAAGGTATAGATAAAGTATCATTTTGTTTTTTTATACTGAAACGCAGGTATTACATCAGCACTAGTATCGAAACAATAGCAGCTTGTTCTAAAAATTGACAGGATCAATTGACTAGTATCAAGTTGAATGCCGAGACTTTACTTACCACTGGACTCAACCAGGGCCAGTGTTTTGAGCTGACCAGTCAGCAGCATCTCCTGCAGGTCTCGATAGCACGAGATAAGAGTGATGTAGCGCACATCCCTGACCATGATGTCCTCCACTCGGATATTGTACTTCCTGAAAGATGGAAGAGGGGCGGAAGTGATGAGAAGAGGGAGCGTGAGAGATGTGTATACAGGAGAGGGAAAGAAATGAAAGGCAAGAGAAGGAGAGAGGAGATACAAAACAAAAAAGGGCACAGAATCACTTCACAATCAAGAATATCAAATATAAAAAAATGGACAACTCCATCCTGAGCATTCATTGGAACGCTGCAAACAAAGACTCACTCGTGATGTCCCATGCCCAGCTCAGGTAGATAAGGGAGTTTCTTGATGCGGATGATGGAGTCGTACAGTGATGGTTGGAGCGACTGGGCCACGGCGTTGGCCAGGATCACAGCGATCATCACAGGCAGGATGTGGGAGATCTGACCAGTCAGCTCAAACACTATGACTGCTGTGGATACAGTGTGGGTGACTGCTCCAGACAATGCTGCAGCACCTGTGTAGGAGGGAATTAAAGAAACATATTTTTCTGTCTTCTCTTTTAAGCCATTCATTCACTTAATAGGGGAGGTTTTAGTGTGTGACCAGGCATCCTTTTTTTTAACAGGAATTAAAAAATTAGATTGTTTAATATTTGATGTTAAATGTGCAAGCTATCTGTGTGTTATTAATCAGAGAACAGTTTTCTGCAAGACAGCAAAGCCAAACCAGATTTTCTGCAGGATGTCATTCTAATTCATAACATTTAGCGCCACCCTGTCACACTTACCAGTGAGTCATGACCGTGGCAATTTTGTATGGAACGATTTTCTATTTTACTTCGGTCCAAAATGTAGTGTTCAGCTTAAATGGAATCAGTTTTCATCAGTCACATTCTATAAGCTGGTATGAAGTGATGAAAATGGCTGTAGCTTTGCAGCAAGGGACGGTTTCAATCACACAGGAGAGAGGAAAAGTGAAAATTGGCCTGAAAATTAGTTATCAAGGCAAATTATATACAAAATGGGGATTTAAAGCACAGTGTGTGAAAAGAACTCACCAACTACAGCATAACCGCCGGGAACTATGGGATACACGCTGCCGTCAGCATGTATGCCATCAGGAAACATGGTTGCCATGACCTCTCCAACAAGTCTGCCAAATCCTGCACCTGTCCGTCACACGCAGAGAGGAAGGAGTTATTAAAAGAGTTTCTTTACATTGCAGTAGAAACATTAGAAAACACAGTGGAATTTATTCACCGATAAGAAAAACTGGCATGAAGGCCCCGCATGGAACCGGCATGGTGGTGGCCACAGCGGACATCCAGAACTGAAACAGAGAGACAAGTGATGAATCATGGTCAGTCATCAAATCCTACACATTTTTTCATAATTATGTCGAAGGCCTACCTTCATGATGATGAAGAGGATGAGTGTGATGAAGACGTTGACCTGTGGGTGTTTCCAGGCGTGGTGGTGGCTGGTGTAGTCAAACTCCTCCGCCACACCGTGGCGACACCACGTGCGGTTGTCGAACAGTGCGACCAGAGACTCGTGCTGCGTCAGCTGACAGGTCGACAAGAGAGAAAGGCTATGTGAATGTCTGTTTCTTATTCTACCATGCCTGACAGACCTGTGCAGGAGGCCTTACAGGTCAGCAGCAAAGGCTGTGTTGGGATCTACATCTGCTGGAAATCCCTGCAGCCAAAAATGCTACATTTGATAATTGATATGTTTTAATTGTTATTGTCATTTTGGGTGTTATTGACTCCAATTGTTTCCAATATTGTCTAGAAACAAAAAACAAAGTGTAACTTTTTTGATGCCAGTTCAGCAACTTGTCTTATTCTGTTTTGTGTCAGGATTTTGACAATACTTTTTCACTGTCTGAAAACTGCACAGGACAAATAAAACTTATTCTCTCAACTCACTAGCAGATGTTTTTTCTTGTTTCGACAGTCTGAAAGGCTCAAAACCAATGTAAATGGCTTGTTATGCAGGACGATTGTGCAGTGCGGCAAGTCTAGAGGCAACACCAGCACTAAAATGGTGTGCTCTGCTGCATCTCTAAAAAAGCTCAAACTACATTTCACTTTGTTGTGTCAAGTGTCAGACGTTTCCAGTGGCAGTACAAAGTGTCTGCAACCAGAGGTGTATAGTTTTATTTTTGCACAAATGCTGCAACGTTGTATCTGGCAAGTCTTTTATTTAGCAACTCTTAACATTCATCAATCAAGAAGCACACGTAGAAAAGCCTAAATATAAAATTATACTAAGACAATAAACATCCATTTTCTGTTGTTTGCATTTGTTCAAAAGCAAAAAGAAAATACTTGTTTTAACTTTGCTTTATCATTATAGTAATCCATATCAGGAAAAAAAAAAAACACAGCTATTGACCAGTTTATGCTAGAAGTATATACTGTAATAAGAGGAGCACACAACCAACTCTCACTTCGTTTGAAATTACCATCAATCATGAAACAACAGTCAAGGCTGGCATTCATGCTGTCATAAGAGTGTGAAAGTATGTTCTCACCTGTCCCGCCATGAACTGCCCGAAGCCCGGAGGGAACGTGAGAGTGGAGATCAGCAGGGTGACGAGAGCAGGATACACCAGACGCCTGACAGGAAGAGATGGACTGTGGGGTCATTAATGGGTGTGCTTGTCACACTGTATGTGCATGTTTGATTTCTGGGTGGTGAGAATGGAAGAACTATAAATAACTCTATGTGATGTGTGAAACTGACCCAACTCATACAAGGACATCATCTACATCTCTCAATACTACATTAACATTGTGATATAAGCAAACCAACATTTAAACACAAGTTTAGGGGCACATAAGCATGATTTTGATCCTTATTGGGTCTAGTTACAGTTTAACTGATTAAAATCTGGATTTTCGAGATGCTTCTTGAATATTTGTTGGGATTTTAAAGGAAAAATACAATATTTTGGGAAATACACATGTTCACTTTCTTGCAAAGTGTTAGATGAAAAGATTGATACCCCTCTCATGAGAGAGGTATCGATCCTCTCACCCAACTATCGGCAAGAATGCAAATAAGTGCATTTCCAAAAATGATCTGTGTAACATCAGGAATAAGATACTCACTTCCTCAGCAAGAACTTGTTAATAGTCTTCTGCTTCCTCATGCACTCTACGATCAGCCGGTTCAGGTAGACAAACAGAGCACCACCAAAACCACAGGCAATCCTACAGACAGACAAAGACACACCTGTTCAGTCTATTGGAGGTGATACAGAAGAGCATCCTGGGACAAAACTGAAAAGCAATCACACTGCCACTGAAATACAATTTGACTGCACCTGGTTAAGTCACTTTTCTGGGGCTTTTTGACAGGAAGCCAACCGACATTAGGTTCTTGTTTTTCTCTATAAAAACAGTTTGGCATCAAACTAATCAAATTTGGCACGTGCTGATGTGGATACAGTCTCTACTTGTAATCAGCAGAGTAAAAAGTCAATTTCATGCCCCGTTCATCGAATACAAATCAACCTTCAGACTCTCAGCAGGAATGTGAAATGTGACCGGGAGGAGACTACAGACAATGATATCTTCAGTAACTCAGGCTCCAAACTGTTCTGGGATCAGGACTCAGTTTTATGTGGCGTCAGTCCAGAGAAACACACTCACCCGAGGATGGCGAACGCTGGCAGCTCCTGAAGATCAAACGGAAAGTCAAGACGGAAACGGGTCTTAAAAAGAGCAGTGATGGTCTCTGAGGAAAAAGAAGATTGTTGTCACTGTGTGTAGACTGCATAGCAATATGTCTATTTGTTACAGATGCAAATATATTACACTGACCTTTCAAAGGGACTGGACACTAGTACAACATGTTTATATTGGTATACTGTGTTAAAATATCTGCTTACAAATACAGAATCACATATTATGTGATGTTCAATTCTACACATGGAGGTTTAAATAATAACATTGACCCTTTCTTTTAAAGTGATTAATAATATAAAGTATGATGAAACTACTACCTAAAGCTTTTTCCAGTTCTAATTTTATGAGATCTTATTTATTATTAATCCAGAAAACTGAAAAAAAACACACACCATAGCAACGTCACACACAGAGTTACACAAACACAGAAAAACTGCTATTCAAATGTCGAATAAGGACTTTGATACATAAAAAAAAATCCCCCTTACCTTCCTCCTGGTTCCACACCGCCAGCACTCTGAATATGAAGGCACTGAAGGTGGCTGCAAAGAAGCCCCTCCAGTAGTTCCTCACCGCAAAAAACGTGGAAGTGACCTCAATACTGAACAGCACCCCTGCACCACACACACACACACACACACACACACACACGCACACACACACACACACACACACACACACACACACACACACACACAAACAAACAAACACACTTTAAAGACATTCCCATTCAGAGACTTTTTTTCAAGAAATAGTTGAAAGTTGATTTGTCCCAAGGGAGATTTGTCTTAGACAAAAGGCTGCCACATAAAAATACATATAATATGATACATACATGGACAGACACAAGACATTAAATACATACAGTGATGTATGGAAAGTGGCCATGATAAGTTAGCAACTCCATCTGCAGAGGGTTTTTTTTAAATCTAAATTTCTAGACGTGGATCTAAGTTTGGATGAAAGGGTACATTTTGAACTGACAGTGGCTCTAAAGGAAAGGTTACGGGGTCACCTAAAACAATTGGAAACATCCTTTGACGTGACTATTCATTCAAAATGTTATGTCAATCGTTGCCAATAGTTGCTGAGACACATTATGTTGCTCTGAATCAAAGAGATAGACAGACAGACTGACCAAGATTGGCAACTGCTTTCCTGCTAGCGGGATAAATATTCTCCTCCATCTAATTAGCTCCCGTAATTATCTACCATAACTAGATACCATTCAATCAGAGGCTGCAGCCATGTTGTCTTACCTCCGATGGGGGCAGCGAAGCAGCAGCCCACACCCACTGCACAGGCAGCTGACAGCATCTCTGTGTTCCTCAGCTCGTTCTGTCCGAAAAGAGACAGACAGACACACACACACACACACACACACACACACGCGCGCACGCACGCACACACACGCACACACACACGTGCATTCAAGCAAATACACACACAAACAATCAAATCCCAACAGGTGTACATGTACGTGCAAATGCCACAAATACACAATACAACAAATGCATGTCTCATGAAAAAACAACTGTTTACAAATGCAACAGTTTTAGCTGCTGCTGTATCTTTTGACGTTGGATGAGATTACATATGAGTGGTGAGATATGGGAGGCCATAATTGAAAACCCAGGATTGAGTGTTGAAATCAATGCCTTGCTGTGATGGTTTGCTGAACAGAATCAAACGGCGCAGACCAATGGAAAAGCATCAATCTAACTCTGCTTCTGAAATGGACAGCATGGATTACTAATGTTGATGGAATTGCCAAAAAAGAAACTATCTGACTCGTGCATTTCATACCTTGCTTCCCTCAAAGGGCTCTTCCTTTAGCAGTGAAAGTGGAAGGAAAAAAAAAAAAAAAAGAAATGTGTGTGAGTGCGATCTGTACAAGTGCAGAGGTTACCTTCTATTTCTGCTCCTGGAAGACATCCAACTTATTATCCAAACCATACAAAATCAAAACAAGCGGTGAATGAGCTTCAGCACAGTCTTGATTCAGCAGTGAATCTGTATTATCATTTTCCCAAAATGATTATGTTTAATGGCTGCACAGTCGACCCCTGGACTATTTCAGTCTGTCTAACTGCGCTGACATGAGTTTTTCTTCCACCTCATCACTGCAGGTTATCTCCCTCCGTATTGATGGTGATGCTGGTGCTGCTGGTACATGGAGGAGAAGCATTGCACACTTTCCACTGCCATGAGTGGAGGTGAGAGTGTGTCCTGGGGAACGGCAGAAAGTCAAGTAAAACATAAAGACAAGGAATATCTGTGATTGTGTGTGTGTGTGTGTGTGTGTGTGTGTGTGTGTGTGTGTGCGCTGCCTCTCTATACTTTCACACTTTCAAATGGACCCAAAATGCCTTTAAATAAATCTTTTAATTTCAAAAGTTAGGCACAAGTTTAGGCTGTGTCTCTGAAAAATCATGACGCAGTAGTAGAAGGGCAGATTATGGGGAAGTAGCTACGCAAAAAAAACTATGTTTTAAAGTACTGTCACCAGTGGCGACGATCACCCTGATACAGTCGCGGCCCCCGCCTCGCGGGTTTCATATGCATAATATGCAATATGCAAATTAAAGCTGTATATTTGTCTTTTTTTTTTTTAAAGGACAACAAGCCTATTCGAAGAAAAATGAATCCGCTATTACATGTACACAGATACATAAAACATTAAAACAGGATTGTTGTGGAACTCAAAACAGTTGAACATGAAAGTGATATCAATCTTCTCATCTCACTTTTAGACATAAAGCAAAATTTCATAAAATAGTAAACTATTCCTTTAAAGCTGCAATCTGTAATGTGATGTTGGATTTGTTGGAGGTGCCGTGCAGTGTCACTGAATTTGAACTGAAGTGATTAAGTTAGAAGATATTTTGCATTTGTGTCATCAACAGGACTGGTATGACCTAACACAAACATGATCAATATTTTTTAAATATTTAAGTGTAGAGAGCGTACCAACTATTGTAAATATAATGGCATGTTAATTAAGAAACGCCAATGATTTAATGTCTAATCTCTCGATTCAGAGCAGAGGACCATATATAGACAACCAGCTTGGTATAAAGGCACACCGAGCCCATTGTCTATATGGTCATCTGCTCCATGTAGCTACATGCTAACTTCAGGGAAACCTGTAATCTTGGTTGCAGATGTTGTTATTTTCTCCCCAATTTCGGATCACATTCCCACTGGAGCATGTCCGGTTGTGTAGTTTTTGGTTTAGAAGCCTTTATTGGTGATTTCTCACGATAGAAAGTGCCACTATACTCCGCAACAGTCAGTCTTCGGCTGCAATGACGGACGGGAAGGGAAGCCCAAGTGTTGACGTTGACACGTGTGTTGGGTGCGATCTAGGCATCTAGCCAGATGTGGTATTATATGTAAACAGTGTATAATAGGTCTCTTTTAAAAGTAAACTCAAACAGGTTAAAATATGTGCATCAGGAAATCGGCATTCCTTCTATAAATGTGGTTACCATCCTCACCATGTAAATCCCACCGAAAAGAGGAGCCATGAATTTGCTCAGGAGAGCGGCGCACAGACTGGCAACATGAACGAAGGGTCCCTGAGAGGAAGGATGAAGAGAAATCAGGATGTAAGTAGACAGGATATGATTAAAAGCACATTTTAGTAGAGCCTGATGCACTCAGGTTCAGGGGCATAAACCTTGCACGATTAAAGCCTGCTCAGACTCAAATTAAAAACAACTTTTCAACCCCCCAAATAGGAAAATGTAAGTGTTATTAGCAGTAAATCACTTTTCTTTCTTTTTTTCGCAGCCGCGACTTTAATGAGATTAGAAGAAGCAAAATGATTATATCCTTCCCAACAGGAAACTTCAAAAACTGTCAAGCAATCTGTCATGTGTCATTAGTATAGCCAAGAAGACTGTGATGGTAAGAGATGTTGGAAAAAGAAACCCTCTACCTCCTTCCCCAGAGGCATCCCACTGCCCAGAGCACAGGTCAGACCGATGACTTTGGCCACAAACGTCTTAAACGTCAGGTACTCCTTCAGGACAACCCCCCTCAGTATCGTCTTCATCTCAGGAATACCTGAACCTGGGTAATGAAAAAGAAAGAGATGCCAGGTGGGATGTGGTGATGGAGTGGAGAGAAAGGATTAGTTGAAAGAAAAGTAATTACAGAGAGAGGGATGAGGGGAATAAATGAAGAGCGAGGGAGGTGGGTGAGGGGAAAAGATGATTGATTTGCATATAGTTTTCTGTATGCACATCTCATCAGAGGGATATTGTATGGATTTCCTACAGCCGTTACCACTAAGACACCTACAGCATATGTCCTTGGAGGCCTTATGGTGCATTATAGAGTCAATTACAATATTCCAACACAGAAATATGATGGAAATTTGAATACATATGTTTATGCATGACTTGTTCAAATGTGTGTAAGTGTGTATGTGCGTCTTACCCACAGCCTGAGGGGCCAGAATCTGTGTGAATCCTGCTGAGAAAGTGATGAGCACTACAGGGTAGGTGACCCAGGCGATGTACTGCAGAAGCATGTTGCTGTCCAGTCCACCATACATCCACTTCTGTGCTGCACACACACACACGCACGCACAAACACATACACGTAACCTCATCTCAGTATAATGCAGTAGAAAACTAAACCATTTAACAACCAGTTTCCCCATCTAACAATATTTATCGGTTGTGAATACATTCACCCAATTCCTCTGCTCTTCATTATAGGTTAAAATAATCGATTCTCCAACTAAAATCAATCTTTGTTTGAATGATCTTTTTGGGGGTCAATTGTTAATGTAAACATTAGGTTGCTTTTTGCTTGTACAATTTACAGCATACATTCACTGAGAATCTCTTTTATATACAAGCAAAATTGGTACTGTAACTGAAATTTCCCTAACCTAGTTGATATTAAATCGAATCAGATTGTAATCGAATCGGGACTTTGTGAATCGGAATCGAATGGATTTGGGAAATCATTGGCGAAACCCAGCCCTACTTCATTCCCACCCTTTGACCTCCCATCTCTGCCTTATTCATGCATTGGTCTGCACCTGTAGCAGCGCTGTGGCCTCCTTTTCCTTATTAGACAACACATTACAAGACATACAGATACAGACCAACACATTAGAGGAAGCGTTTCTTGTCCATATATCTACATCCATAATGCATCTTTTTTTCTCCATTAGGCCGACATTTTTCACACCTAAAAGCAAAGTTTTTCTAAAACACACTCCATAGCGGATAAATGACAAAACAACACTCTTGCATTGGGCAGGGCAATGGAGGAAGAAGTACTTAAACCTTTTAGTAAAAAAGTAGTAAAAGTACCAATACAACAATGTAAAACTACCCCATTGCAAGTAAAAGTCCTGTATTCAGAAGTGTCAACAATATATACTTTAATAAGTATGCTAGTCTTTACACATAAAATTGCCTATTTAACTATTCTCTAGTTTAGTCCAGTGGGTAGTCTATATCCTTGACGTTCCACTTCGGGGACTGCTCCGTTGCCGCCAGAAAATCCACCGGATTTTACTCATTTAGGCCAGATATCCGTTGCCTTGGGCTTCCTTTGTGTTGGCATTTTAAACTCCGGTCGATTTATGAGCAGGGCGTAGCACAATATTCTGGGCCCTGTAGAAAGGCATTTTCTATGGGCCCCTCCCCGCATCCACAGCTATTCATTCTAGCATCTTTTTGGTCCCTCCTCACATGAGGGCCCTGGGTACCCCCCCCACGTCCAACGCTCCTGTTTATGAGTACTGTGGTTAACTTTTTCTCAGATCTCTGCAGGGTAAATCCTGCGCGCTTTGGAGGAGGGTCTGGCAAAGCGAGACTGAGTGGGTCGCAACCTAGAGGACGGGCCCCTCTAAAGGGTCACGAGATAAATACTGAGGGGTTGGAGACGGGTCATGGAGTAGGGAAGATGAAAAAAAAAAAGTTCTGCTACACAAATTTTGTACTTATTTGTTTTTTGCTTTTATGTTAAATATTGGATACATCTTTTGGCTTCAAACTGTTGAACTTAAATTAATCCATCTGTAACAATGCATTGTTTTGCTTATGTTTTTGTGTAAAAAATGTATTTGAAAACTAATTAGTAACTATAGCTGTCAAATAAATATATGTGCCTTTGAATTGTACTGAAGTAGAAGTGTAAAGTGACTGAGATTTTGGAAATTGATGGTGTATACCAGTTGTGATACTCTTTTCATTATTTACAGATATTGTATTAATGTGAAAGAGGGACTTAAAGTTATCTGTATAGTAAATACAAATTTTCTTTATAGTTAATACATTTAGGGACCTAGTGAATTAATTCAAGGGTCAGTGTTAAGATGGATGCATTTGATGCTATATGGAAAATAAAAATCTAATTTTTTTATCCTTTAAATATAAAAAAATAAATAAAAACTTTATTAACGCAATACAACTCTGCAGCAGAATGGCAGTAATATGTATTAATACCATCTTCACACCACACCTGACAAGGCCTGGGTTAATACTTTGCTGCCCTTTATTCACTGTCCATCTATCCACCTGTCTTTCTAGCTCTTTCCTCTTTTTTTCTGGCTTTCTGTCTCTTTCCTACCTTCTTGGCAGAAGGCGATGGCGTAGTCCATGACCCAGCTGACAAGAGCCATAAGCAGCCCCAGCAGAATGAGGAAGATCCAGTCCTCCCCCACCCGCGAAATCAGGAACTTCTGGCAGCGGGACGCACACACTGAGGACACAGAGACAGGAAGGGACAGAGGAAATGCAAAAGTAAAATCTCTAATTAATCTTAAAGGTGTGAAAAGAGAAGAAATATATCTGTTGGTGTGACTCTTTAAAAGAACAATTGAAAGACATCACCTTGGACTTTGAGAAACTGGGATGGACATTTTCACTATTTTCTGACTTTTTTTGGGGGGACATTTTAGGTCTATTTATATAGGACAGCTGAACACATGAAAGGGGAGAGAGAATGACATGCAGCAAAGGGCCACAGGGTGGAGTCGAACCTGCGGCTGCTGCGTCGAGTAGTAAACCTCTATATATGGGGGCCTGCTCTACCAGGTAAGCTATCCAGGCACAAAATGATTAATAGGATAATCGACAAAAATATCGGCAGATTAATAGAAAATAAGTTAGTTGCAGCCCTATCAGGAATGTATTTTGGTCCTAAACTACTGAGAGATATGTAGACAAGATTTAGCAAATTAATGTCTATTCTGTTGTATTCTACTCTGGTAAGATCATTCTGAATTAGCTGAAATTTCCTGAACAGAAAGAAAAAAACACTTATCATGCTGTGTGAATAAAGGATCCAATTTCAAATGAAAAACTAAAGGAGAATGGTGTATTATAAAGACAATGATTAGATTGGACAGAGAGAGATATCCATTTAACCGGCGCGAGTGAGCAGCTGAAATAACAATAACGAACTGCAGGTTATTATGTGGTGAATATGTTGAGTGTGAGCATCACTTCATCCACCTCAAATATCAAGAATACAGAGACAAAACAAAAATGGGTCACAGTTATAAATTCTACCATTACATTATAATCTATAACGCCGAGCTAGGTCAGCTAAAAGAAGCATCACTGGACTCATTTCCTCTCTCTTCTCTGCGGACACGCCAAAACCTGGAATTCACTTCAACATTCATAGATGCTCCCGTCCCAAGAGAAGCTAAAGATATGCTACTAACACGTTTACCAGATCCATATTTTATAAATTTCATATTTTACTCTCCCGCTTTGAAGTCATACAGCCACAGACAAGGTATGGAAGTCATAGAGGGATTAACACATCACTGGTTATAGAATTTTCTTTAATAGGATCTATTGACAAAGAGAAAAGTAATATCGACAGACTTATCCTTTAAGGCTGAATTGAGTTCCACTTTAAAACTATTTCATCTGGACATTTTACTTGTGGAAAGTTTCAAGCTTTAAAAATTAAAGAATGGCTCAAACTATTTCTAAAATAACATAAACATAACGTGACAGAAATCTCACAGAGACATTGTTACCCCCCTTATCCTTTCCTTGTTTTAACTCATAGTTTTCTTTTTCTACAGTAAGTCAAAATTGTGACTATGCTGCTTGTACAATTGGAAAAGAAGTAGTACTTCCCCTTCATGATAGTGTTCACAAATATTTCTTGCTGTTTGAATGACATTGCTACTGTCTAGACAATCATAAACAATATACTAAATGACATTGCATCAGTCTTTCTGATGCAAGAATTCGGGTCACGGGGCGATGCTGAGTCTCCTGAGGGAACTGTGTGCATGACGGGGCGAGCTGCCTGGCCAGGCCACCTGCTGGATGGTAAGCTGCCAACAGAGAACATACACATACAAACTCACTCATGTGCAGACAAACCCATCACAGAGTGGACACACCAATGTCAGAGAGAAATATTTAAACATAAATACAGCATATCTGTGCAGATTAGACTGCACAGATCCATGTGGACGAGGCTGGGAACACACACACACACACACACACACACACACACACACACACACACACACACACACACACACACACACACACACACACACACACACACACACACACACACACACACACACACACACACACACACACACACACACACACACACCTTGGCTCGCGCTAACATCCGCAGGCTCAGTGGCGATCGCAGATGTCTTCTCCTGATCCCGTTATAAAAGTCACACCCAACGCCAGACATTTTCTCCACCTCTGCTAGTCCTGCATTGCATCACTTAAAGCCAACTATATGTAAATCAGGAATAAATCTAAAAATACCAACAACAAAAAAATTCAACTAAAAACAGTATATGCAGATTTGACATAAGACATCATGATGCTATAAAATCCCAGAAAGATCAATCCGAGTCAAAATAAATGCAGTGAGGCAGTGAGGCAGTACATATTTCCCGCTCTTCATCACGACCAGTAGCAGAGCCCTTGGCTGCATGTGTAGGCTGCCTTGTTCAAAAGCTGCAGCTCCAGTTACTGATCTGAACCGAGGCACACTCATAGTCCATCATCCACAGAGATGATGTTCCCACACAGATACACCATGAGAGGAAAACACTAAAACTCCCACATCCTCCAAATCTGAAGGTTCTCTCCTTTACACATGACTTGACAAGACAACAGCAGAACCTGTCCAGCCTGAGCGTCCAGCCTGAGCGTCTATCTAAAGACAAGGCTAAAAATACAAACATAGCTTGATCTACGAGCACACAGCACACCGACAGCAAGCACACAAATCACTCTGGCTGGCTCCTGATCTGAGACTGATTGTTTTAAATGGCTTCCATTACAGCGAGCGAGGCTAGGCTGATATAGTGTAGCTTTCACCTGTGGTGCAATGTATCGAGCTTTAATCAGATCACTAGTCACCAGGACAAAGAGGTAGAAACGGCTTGTGGGAAAAAAGCCACACTGGCTCACTTGTGCAAACACATGTGAAAACAAACTGTATTTCTCTCCTTTTACATTTTCTCAATTTTATTGAGATTATCTAATCATGTTTTAAGACTTTGTGTTGATTTTTATATCTAAAAAGGTCAGTTCAACTAAATCTGGGGGTGCAACTAACCTGTCCAGGACAGGTTCAACTCTGTGGGCCCCCCCAAGACAGAATTGAGACAACTGCAACTACATTTCCCATACTTTAGGGAATGTAAACAGGAAGTATATTGTCGTCATGGATTCAAAGAGTTACACCACAGGCTAAAACTTGAGCCAATTTCTAAGCTTATCTTTGTTTACATTTTGGCACCATAAAAGTATGCCAATAGATGTACAAAACACCTACAGTATCCCTGTATGACATTGATACTGAAGAAAATCAGGTCTTTTTTTCCTACGATTTTAATATATTTAAACCCCTAAAACCCAAAGATATTTAGTTTATGATGACAGAAGTCTAGGAAAACCAGGAAATTCTCGGTATATTCAGTATGAATAGTTTTATGGTGACTATTTCTACAGTGGAAAGTAGTTCTAATGTTTCAATTTGGGTGAAATGACCCTGCATTGCATCTCTGCTGACTTGCAAAAAAATCCCTTTGATTTCAACAACTTGCATAAATGAAGGTTAAATAAATAGATAAAAATAAGCATAGTCTGCCACACACACACACACACACACACACACACACACACACACACACACCTAAAGTAGAGCTCTCTTCTGGTGCCACTCTATTATCTGCAGTCATCTGGGAAGACTAGACATAAAATAATCTGACAGTTCAGATCAGAGTTCTCACAAAAATACACACACCCCAAAGCAAATATCTCTCCACAGTACACAAACACACAGATGTGTACACGGTGGGCCACTGGCAGCCAGCAGAGGGGGCAGTCTTTGTCTAACACTGAGACAGCCCTTATTGGCTGGAGGTCATTGCTCAGATCAGTCGTGTTCACATCCTCTCCTGCTCCCTTGTGTCAGGTAGCTGCTCTGTTGTACTCAATGTTGTCGCAACTTTAACCCATGGCAGAGTGCCCCACCCACACCCACAGTCTGACATTCCGAACATGAGCAATACACTACCTGCACACTTTTTCTCTGCAAGAACACTGTGAAGACCTTTATCACTTACAATGGCACTTTGCACATGGCTCTTTCTCATAATCCAGCAGATCTGCAGCACGACTGCGAACACTGGTGTTCCTCCGCAGTCCTCCACCATCCCGCACTCCTCCATCCCGTAGGCGGGCTGCTTCCTCCTTGGCATACACACCCAGCTCCTGAGTGTACCGCCCATACATCTGTGCGCATGAAAGACAGAAAAAAAGACAGCTTTTATGCAGGTGGTAGGCAGTGGGAAGCAGTAAAAGAAATGTCATAATACAATGTTGGGTCACAGTAAAGATAGTCAGCTTGTGTAAACACACTAAGGTTCAAACTCAGAGTAAACATGGCCAGGTGTCGAAAAATTCACTGCCTGCAACTCAGTCTTTTTAAGAAATAAAAATCCACTCAGTTTTGTCTCAACAGTCGTGTAATGACTTCTTTTCAGAGAGATGAGCAGACAATGAGCTCCACCTGCCAGCTCCCAGCTGATTAACTCTGCAGGGCTGCCACACAATTGACACCTAACGATGAGAGGAGTTCTCAGGAAACAACACATAATCAATCATGTATAAAGCCTGCGTCTGAGCTGTATGTGCTGTTACAGCTTTGGTGCAGTTCTAATACCATAATGGAACTTTTCAAAAATCTGTTTGGTGTGATGGTTGTAGTTGTTTTGATTTGTGATGTTACTGCCCAGCATCACTGGATGTTGCCTCAGCAGCAAAACCAATCTCCTCTTCCTTCTCAGTGGCCTCAACAGCCATTTAAGGTCCCTCCACCTGCAGCTCTCTTTGATAAATGCCAGGTAACGCAGGAAAACAAGATCCAGTGTGGTACTGAAGATATCACTGCTAAACAGTGTGAAAACATAAACTGCTGCTTTGATGGGCAGCAGTGCTACTATGGGAAAGCAGGTGTGTGCTCTGGACTAGTTTCCAGTGCCTCTAAAATGCTGCATGGAAAGGGTAAAGTATCTGCTGCGACTTTCAACTTTCTCATCTATTTTCTCCTCACCCAGTGACCGTGCAGTGTACCAGGGATGGCCAGTTTGTGGTGGTCGTGGCTCGAGATGCCACTTTGCCCCACATAGATGTGGAGTCGGTCAGCCTGCTGGAAACAAACGACCCCTCCTGTACCCCTGTGGGCGTCACCTCTGCTTTTGCCATCTTTCAGTTCCCTGTTACTGCATGTGGTACTACACTCAAGGTGATTGGTGCAGTTTTTGCTTTAGCTAATCTATAAGTTATTAAGTCTGACTCATTTTTTTCATGTTATAAAATGTCAAATTAAGGAAGGCTGGCATGAGTTACCCTGGCCCGAAATACAGTCTACGATGCTGTAAACATGAGATATCGGCAATCGTCACATTTGTTAAGATTGAAACAAAATGTCTGCCTTCATAAATGACAAATTGGTTTCCTCCTGCAGGAGGATGAGAGTTACGTGGTATACGAGAACCACATGTCTTCTTCATATGAAGTGGGAATTGGACCCAGAGGATCAATCACCAGGGACAGCCATTTTGAGTGAGTGTGTGTGTAAAATTGATCTCCGTATTGGTTTTATGGTCCACTGAGATTTACAAGTTCTGCTCCAACAGGTTATTGTTTCAGTGTAAATATTCTGACTCAGCTGTGGAGGCTCTCGTTATGGAGGTGAATGCTGTTCCTCCACCTGTGTCGGTCGCTGCTGCAGGACCTCTTAGAGTGGAGCTCAGACTGGGCAACGGGCAGTGTCACTCAAAGGGGTGTGTGGAGGGTGAGTGGCACAAGAGTCTTATAATGATGCCAGCTAGTTTAGAATTTGACATACTAAAATATATGTTTTGATTGCAGAAGAGGCAGCGTATAGCTCCTTCTACACTGCAGCAGACTACCCAATCACTAAAGTACTGCGAGAACCTTTGTATGTGGAGGTGAACATCTTGGAGAGGTCTGATCCGAACCTCATTCTGAACCTGGAGCACTGCTGGGCCACCTCTGCACCCAATCCTCGCAGCCTGCCGCAGTGGGACCTTCTGGTTGACGGCTGTCCCTATCATGATGACCGTTATTTAACCACAGTGGTTCCTGTGGATGGCTCCTCTGGGCTTTCTTACCCAACGCACTACAAACGTTTCATTGTTAAAATGTTCACATTTGTGGATCAAAACACCTATTCTACGAAGCAAGATGCGGTAATATACTCATGGCGCAATAACATCAGTCCCTAAAACAACTTAGTCTAGTTGTAGTTTCCTACAGAATATGCAACTTTTAATTTTTCAGGTGTTCCTCCATTGTGCTACGGCAGTGTGTTATCCCAGCAGCACTAACTCCTGTGAACAGCCATGCCACCGGCAACGTAAGTGACCTAAGATTTTGACAGCTTGTCTCCAACCCTGCTCCTGGAGAGCTAAAAAAGGTGTGGTAGTAGCTCTCCAAGAGCAGGTTTGGAGACTACTATAAAATGCCATTCCATACCATTCATTGAAATGGTATTCCTGTTAAAAGCTTTATAAGCCACAGCAGGCTGCCAAATAAGTTGTTGGCACTACGGTCGTTGGCCTTATGTTACCACCTCATGGTGAGTATATACATTTTTAATTTGGGGGGGGGTGAAATTATTGATCAGAATAGATGGATTGGTGCAAATTGGAAGGCAGTTCTTACTTTGGAGGAGCTTGAACCAAATGTTTGTATTTGTGCTTTACAAAATGACTATCACTTGTATGAGATTATGAACATGTCAAGTGACGATGCACTTTCCATTCTTCTCTTGCAGGAAGAGCTGCGGCTGCAATAAGGAGAGTTTCCTCAAGTCGGATGGCTGTAGTATCAAGCGGAGAGGTGATGCTGACTGAGCAGAGAATATCTGCTCCTTTCAAATCGGAGAGATGACAGTCAGATATGGCAGCCAGATTTAGCCTTTTAATAAACTTGTTAAAAGCTCATGCTTACAATTGGGTCTGGTCTTACATTTTCCTATTTGAAGGTCACATGCTATATATTTTATTTTAAATTTTTTTGCAGAGTTAGATTTTGTGCAGAGGCAGTGAAGTTGAGCATTTAATGCAAACCCTCTTCCTTATTTGTGTTTAGAAATCACAAGGTTGCATGACAACTAAATACTTGCAGGTACAAAACTGAAAATGTAACGATAGTACGAAGACATGTACAAAGCTATGAAATTAAATGTGCTTAACTAGAAACAGCTTTACAGTACTGGTGGTATGAACATGATCTTCATTCTCATCTAGCATGCCACATTAAGATAAACATCACAACTCCACCAGCCTCACACTCACTCACTAATAGTTGATAACAGTCCCTCTAGGTTTATCTGTATGCTACAAAATGCAATATCTTCCCTTCCCTGCTCTGCACACCACCTCCCTTTTTGTCCCACTCCAACCCATCCACCCCCTCATCTCATTGAGATGGGCATCACGACTCCTCCAGACTCCCTCTTACTGCTCACATGCACAGGCGGTGGAGAGGGAAAGCAGAGCAGCCATATAGGTTCAGTCTGACGAGCAGAGAGGACCATTCTGTCAGGGATGCTCATCTCCATCCACTTAAACCTCCAACCTGCTGGGAAGCATTTAAGCAAAATGTAGCTATACATCATATTCAGACAGCAGCACTGCCTCACCTATAAACCAAAAAATCCCAGAGGAATCAGCCAATAGGTGCCAGCTGACAAACAGCCGTTGTGAACATGCATACACGTCATTGGAGTGAAATGTAAAAAGGTAGGTTTTGCCACTGGTTAAAAATGCTGTCAAATAAGGCAAACTGACTGCAGAGCAGTTTGCATGTGAGTGGAATGGCAAATATTGGGAGAATTAAGCAAATAAGTCAGTGTGAAACCAAGACTATTCAGGCAAAAATGGGCTCTTCAACACGGTCATATTTGACCAAATTATCACCCTTCGTCGTAAATAAGAGAATCCAGAGCTACTTACACAATGGTGGTATAAAATCATTGGCAAATTCTAATATTGACAAGCTTTGCTTTCAAGCTCTCTGTTTGCATTTCTTCAGTGCTATTCAATGAAGTGGATTATTTTGGGTTTTAAAGCTGCAATGAAAAAAAATTAAGTAGTGCAACTTAGTATTCCAGCTTTGTGGGGCTTTTAATGCAAAGACAACACAACCTTCACACCACAGTGGTCAGCATAATTTCTAAAACTCTGCAAGGCGTTCAAATGTGTAACAATATAATTTCTGGTAATTACATATTAAGATTGTGTTTGTCTTTATGCCTTGGCTGGAAAGCAGTTAAGATGAGAAAAAAGTATCCACACAGAATCTGAAACCCCCAAAATGATTCGTCATCAAAAGACAATCAATATGGCTGTGTTCGTATTTCCTAAATTAAATTAATCACATCTGTCATCTGTCTTCTAAAGATCTTAACCAATGAAGTCGTGCATGGCGGAAAAATGACAGACACTTGGTTTTCCTGGTTGGTAACTGGTCTATATTTTAATCATCACTACACTGGGAAATTAAAATCTATTCAGAGCTACACTGAATTTCAACTTTATTACTGAATGTTGTGTGTTGGCAAAAACATTTTCATGCGCCCACACATACAGTATACTGTAGACACACATACCGCACCACCAGCACCAGACAAACACCCACTGGGAGTTTAAACGGGGCCTGTTAGTGATGCTTTCTGTGGCCTGTGTGAAAGCAATCACTGGCCATCTGGAGCACGGCCTCCTGGGAGAGCAGCAGGTGGGACCCTGTGGGTTAAATGAGCTGTTATCTGTAACTAGTTCACCTCCCACGTGACCAACTTCTGTATCTACATTAGTCAGTTTACCTCCCACATCACAACCCTCTACAACTCCTGCCTCCCACAGTTTGCTACTGACTGGGTTGTCACAGGCTGTAATGCCTACAGAAAGTAGAGTTCCAGTTTGGTGCAAAATAGTTTCACATGGGAAGAAATTATGTTTACCACACATAAATTGGTGTAAAAAGATGAAAGACAATCCAACTCACATTCATCTAACTATTTCAATTGTACACTCCATCCAAACATGAAAATCCAGAACATCCAAATTTGGACAAAAAGGAGAGGAAGCTTAAGTGGAGTTGAAGAGCAGTTGTTATCAAGGCTGTCAATCAAACATGGCTCCTGCCATAATTCTCCTCATTTGAACAATAATTCCCGTAGTTGCCAAGTTAACAAATGAGATGAAGTAAAATTACCTATTCAGACCCAAACATTTAGTGGAAAGAAAATAGTGACTTTGCATCTGGTGAGAAACTGCAGCCTGAGAGTCTTTTAGAGCAGCTTTACCACTCAGAGTTGCAGCTTTTGTTAAGTCCAGATATCCTGGGAATACAAGGCGATGATCATCTGTACTGAGATAAAACAAAAATATGCATTGATATTGTAATATTGTATTGTATTTAGTCAGTAGTACCAACAATCGCCTTCAAACATCTCACAAAACTAGAATTACCGCCTTACGGTTGTATGCGTCCGCCAACCAGTCAAGTTGAAATTTACATCATGTCTGTCCAGACTCATATAATATGGAAGTTATCACTATATTGACATGTATTCCAGTGAATAATTTCCAGTGAGAAACATGCTGTCATCTCTTATAGAGACTTTTTACAGAGGCATACAGAGGACAGATATGGACGTTCAATATCAACAAAACCAATGAGCTTGTGGTGGACGACAAGAGGAACAGGATAGAACACAAAGTTGTAGCCATGACAGCAGGGACGTCACTAGGATTTGGATGACAGGGGGGGCTTAGCCCCCAGGCTTTGCAACACTTTCCCTTGCAAAATCTTACTTACGTTATTCTAATGTTAGCTTTTAGATACATCAAAGCTGCATGGGGGGAACGTACTTAGGCTGGACTGTGCTCCTGCTGAGTTATTCTGTAGGCTATGACTTAAATGCAATCCATCTGCTCATGTAAATGTGTGATAAAGTAATACCACCTAATTCCTCTCTCTATTAGATAAGTTGCAGGTCAAAATAAGACTATTTAATTACACTAATTACTGTTACTGCATGGTAGAGGATAAAAGTTGCAATGTCTTTGTTATTTTTGTTGCAATGAAGTTGCAAGAGACAGTGAAAATTGCAAAAAAAAAGTTACGATTTTTTTTGCATACTTCTGTAAAAATAAAAACCACGGTGATTGGTTGAATTTGCGTGAATTGTTGCGATCGCGACATCTCAAATTCCTGGAGGGACTGATATGTGTATATGTATGTATGTATGCTCATGTATAGCCTAGCCTACAACATCTACATACTTGTTGAATTTATTACACCAAATGAATGCAGAAAGTTAAGTTGGTCAGAATATAGCATATATAATATCATAAAATAATTTAGTTAAGGCTTTGCCTTAGTGCATATAGACCTGCCATCAAATGCCTGTTGTTAGAAGAAAACAAAACACCCCACACTTTCTTAGCCCTGTAGCAGACCACTTACTGACCTCAATCAAGCAACTTCCCTCAGAATCAGCTGCCCTGCCAAACTCCTGCTTCTCTCTTTCTGTCTCTCTCTCCCTCTCGTTCTCCCTCTTGTTCTCCCTCTCTCCCAAAATATCTTCCAGTATCCATCTGCTCAATAAATTGAAGTATATAACGGTACAATAGCATTAACAGTGACACTATGACATTTAGTTTTCAGTGACAACATTCTGTGGTGACTGATATTGTTTTTAATACTATAGAGATAGCATGCTATATTAATGGCAAAGAATAGAAAACTTCGGATAGCTAACTAGGTTAGTTATTTCTTGTATTTCACTCATTCACTCTAGCTAGAATATTGTTTACTATAGCCAGCTAAAATATCCCTTTATCTTTACCTCAAGTAAACATAGCTAAAGTTAAGCAAGTAAAAGTCATTAACAACAACTTACAATTTCACTCTGTATCACACTGTGTGTGCAGTAGCAAGTTCAGACCAAAGAAAGACACCAATGAGACGAGACAGGACGGTGTATCATCTTCATAACCATCGACTCTTTGTACTTCTGTCTAACTTTCGACTTTCCGGCTTTTTGGAGCTGGATATATTATTTGTTGTTTCTAAATATGAATTTGGATAACGTTAGCGATAGTGAGATGCTTGCTACAGTTGCATTTCGAGTGATAAATCGGCGAAAACGTTTTATTTCTCGGATTTACTGCTTTGTTTTAATGCCGCCAGGCGCTCTTCTCTCTTCAGTCACTCTCTACCTCGCTCGTCCACATACCGTTATGTACACGCGGGCTCGTTGAGCCTCTGTCTCTTCCTTTTCCACCAGCTGACAGTTTGTGAAATATAAATAAAACAGACAGGCTGCTGTGCACGATGACACAAACAGATGAATGGTGAAGGAAGATTGATTCAAAGTAGTGAGTGATACAGCGTGCACTGTAAAAAAAAATATATTCTTTTTCTTATTATTATTTGGGGGGGCTTAGGAACATTTTGGGGTAGCTTCAGCACCCCTAAAATAGGCCTAACGACGTCCCTGCATGACAGTGGAAAATGCCTCAAATGTGGATGTTGCTGCAAACGTGGATGCTTCACACACATCTTTCACCCGGCAGCACAGAAGATCTATACAATCATCACAGTTTCAAGGTGGGCACCCAAAATTAGTGTCACCAGTTGAGTATCCGATCAAAAGTGAAATATGGTCACACAATCTCCCCTTCTGTTCCTGAGTTATGGCGTTGAATAATGGCCAGAAATGTGTTTTTGCAGAACATAATGATGTCACAGTAAAGTTGACCTTTGACCATTTGGAGACAAAATATCATCATTTTGTCATTTTATCCTGTTGGACACTTCAATACCATGTGTCTCCCATACTACAACTGATAGTAATTTGTAGGGCGCAATATAAAGATACTGTGAACAATTTGGATTCACACCATTGTTGCATCAGTGTGATAAAACACCTTCATTTTCAAAAATTGAATTGATTGGATTATCCAAAAACAGACATTCTCTTCTAGTTATTTTATTTATAAATAGGTCCTCAAACAAGTTTCCAGAAAATGTACTATGTCATGCTGATACAGCAATATCACATACCATAGTAGAAGACTTATTGGTATGGTACATATTGGTATGTTGGTTGATAAGCAATATTAAACTGCAGTGCAGAAATGCCGAACTAGCTTTAAGGTAATTTAAAAAAGGTGTCACCATTACATACTTTGTCCATTAGAAAGCACTTGATTTTTCAACTGTCCTGCTCAGTATGGATTTTGCCCAGAATAAAAAAAACAAAAACAAAAAACAAGATTATTTGTTCATGTTATGTGTTCAAAACATCCTCAAACATCCAATATTGGACAGGCTATATCACACACTACTTCTATGTACTAACAAGGGCTGCACCATTATTACTACCAGCTATCCTGCAGCAATTACATGTCACTCTACAGCGCTACTTACCGCACAAGATCACCTACCGAAAAAAAAGAAAAAAAGAAAACTATCCAGTAAAACGGAAAGAGCACCACATGTCAAACTTTCTACTGCGTCAGACCCCCCACTTTACTGCTACATCGCTCACTTTGCCGCCTTTCACAGTCAGACCATGTGCAACCCTAGCACAACAGATGAGATAAAAAAAAAAAGTTCTTTGTTATTTAGCTATTCCAAAGGCACTGCAGGATAATTTATTCATTGTGAGGAAACAGCAAGGACAAGTATTTGACACTACAATGATGAAGGCTTGAAAATCTAAAACTCTCATCCTTGCTGCTTTTCACTAATAAATATTCATAAAGCGATTTCAATCTCTTCTTTTTTGTAGCGTGTGAGAATGACCATCACTGCAGAGGAAAGATGGATGTTTCACACCCTTAAACTCCTATAGTACACAGCCTACTGTTGTGGCGGTGTGATTACTTAAACGTGTGGTGAGTGTGTATTGATGAGAGACCAGGGGAATAACAGGAGGACTAAAGCACTCAAACTAATCTGAGTTTCCAGGGACAAGATTGAAAATTGAATTAGAGGAGGAAGTGACAAATTTGACTCATCCCGCTGTCTACATTTGCATTAATAAAGGTAGCGGAGGCTGCTTTCAGAATAGTTATCTATAAGTCAGAGCTCTCTCGCTCTCTCTCACCCACACACACACACACACCTTGATGCTGCCGAGCAGACCCTGTGCACCCAGACAAGTGAAAATACACCAACACACACTCTGATCATATTAGTAGAAAGCAGCACAAATGATAGGGGAGGTTTGGGAGGGGGTTGATGTCAGGGATCAAGCTGAGAGAGTGACATCTTGTCAAAAAAAGACTTGAGGAGGGGAGCTGGTTGTTTTTGCAAACATCATGACACTCATCCATAGAGATTACGTTTGCAACAGGTTTAAAATGAGCGTAAAGTGTCAGAACAGGGATATAAACACACTGAAAGTCTGTCTGTGGTTTTGTAGATTTGTCAGATATAAACATGTCGGGAATTAACGCTTAGGCTTGCTATAGCATTACATCTTAACAGCGGTGGAAACTAACTATACCATACAATTATAAGGTAGCCTATTTCCATTTTCTTCCGTGGTTATTTTGGTGAAAGTAACTCAAAAGGAACGCAAAAGCAGTGTAATGCATTATAATTCAGAGACAGTAGTATGTATTACATTTTGGAAGTAACTTGCCCAACACTGGTTTGAAGTATGTAAGTTTACGAACTGTAATTCTAACTACTATAAAGTCAGTATTTACATTTTATGCTTCTACACTCCACTACATTTGAATATGTAGTGCTTTTATTCAGAGCACTTCTCCCACCGCGATGGCAGAACCTTTCATCAGGAGGAATTGTATCTTGCTCTAGGTCGTGTCGACATCAAACCGCCAACTCTGTGATTAATGGGCGAACTTGCTCTCTCTCCTCATTTTAGAAGAAGTCATAAACTTTTTACTCTATTACATTTATTTGACAGACGAGCTTAACCAAGTAGAAGATTAATCGATTAGTCGATCAACAGAAAATTAATTGGCGACTATTTTGATAATTTATTAATATTTCAGCTTTTCAAAAACCAGAACTTTCTTTTTTTGTCTTATATGACAGTAAACTAAATATATTTGGGTTTCAGACTAATGGTTGGACAAAACAAGAAATTTGAAGGAAGTTGTGATGAGCATTTTTCACTAGTGACATATTGTAGATTAAATATTATCTTTTTAATTAATTACAAGATTTTCAATTTTCAATTAATCAAGAATAAATAATACACAGATTCATTAATATTGAAAATACTAGGTGTAGCCCTAGCTGACAGATATAGCCACTCGTTAGTAAAAATGTACATACAAAACATACTACCCGACAGCATATTACAGCATATTAAGCAGTTATAATTATTTCCACATCGATGAAAAGGCTGCTTACATATTAATGCATCTATAATACTAATAATAGGAGAATAATATAATATATAACATTATTAAAAAGGGCCTTCTGCATAAGAAATATTTGGTTGATAATACTTGCATTCTTTTACTCAAGTAAAGGATCTCAATACTTAATTCCATATTTCACAATAGCACACATTATTATATAATAGTCATTTGGGGTTATCAACTAGGCCTAATGTTTATTACAAATGATTTTGCCCTACATCCTCTGAGGGTTTTTTTATAAAAGAGTGTACAAGTATATATTTGGGGAGTTAGTTCTTGAGTACACCCTGTACAGTACAATGAGCTAGGTCTGTTTTAACTGTCAAATGAATTGAGATGGATTTTTTCTGTCTGCAGTCTCTGCAGTAGCCCGTTCAGTGGTGTGCAGGTAACAGCACTATTCCAAGTGACAGGAGCTAAAATGGACTGAAGCCAGCTTCTGCGTTGGATAAAGGGACAGAATGCTGACGATGAGGAACTAGACCCCCCTGAAGAGACAGCGCTTTTATGTCCGTGTGTAACAGTGACAGAGGGAGAGAAAGAGAGATGCTGAGATACAACAGAGATGTGTATGACAGTCAAATTATATTCAAAATATGAGTTTTTCTCATAAAAAACAAATTAAAAAAAATCAAAGCTGCACCAAATGGCAATAAGATGTACGGAAACACATTATAAAACGCAAAAATCCTTTAAAGCGATGGAAGTCAATTGCAAACGGCATATTTACCAACCCAACTGGTCTGTGATACTTTACACCAAACAATACAAAAGAGAAGAGAGAGGCAACAGATCTCACAGTCTAGTATTTTGTGGACAGAGCGCTTGCTCACTGCTGTTCAGGAAGACAATCTGTCCTTCTGTCCGCATGCTGCACAGTGCAAACTAACAGTATACAAATATATAAGTATGTGCAGTCTTAATACTGTGTGTGTAATTGTATTCATACTGATTTTTTTGTGGCTGGAGAAATCATAATCAATGAATTTGGACAAACCGGCTGCCAACAGTTTGTCTCAGTGAGACAGAAGAGATGGTGTTCTCTTCTCCTGCGCCACTTTATGCATATTTTTTACATAAATCTTTGTTGCAGTAGCATTGCTTTAAATATGAATCAACCACAGACATATGGAAGGAGAAGGGTGAGAACTGGATCTTCTTAGCGGCATGTCTTGATAGTCAGTTCAGCAGGTTGCTCAGAAACAACACACACACGTATACATTCAGAAAGGCCAGCAGCTTGTGTGCTGTGTACGGTTTCCGCGTTGCTGCAGTGCCCTGTGGCGGGGAGCAGGGTGAGGGAAGGTGTGTGGTGGAGGCTTTTTTCTCTTCAGGTGGACTCACTTTGATCCCTGCAGCAGCCAAAGCCTCCCGCTACTGGAAGGACATGAACATGCCGTCTCTAACATCTACTTCGACAGAGACTCACCACACACTCATTTAAGCACGAATGTGTAGGCAGGTACTCAGTGCATACCCGCCTACACACACACACACACACACACACACACACACACACACACACACACACTAAATGCAAGAGTAAACTTGCCCACGCTTTTAAAAAGAGAAAATACATGTCACATCCAGACCTCCTACACCTCTGAAAAAAAAGCTTTTGAAAAGAATTCAGATGGAAGGCTGCAACACCAAGTCACCACAACACCTGCGGTCTCTTTTCTTTTCAGTCCCTGACCTGCATCTTCTCCACTTTATCTGCTCCATCCCGCCATCCCACGAGACACCGGGGAGACAGACAGCCACTGCCCACTATCCCAGCATGCACTGCACCTGACAGCAGTTGTAGAAGCCATTGACCCATGCACCAGACCCTGGTTGCTTTCCAACTGCCAGTTGCTGCTCAAAGGATCTCTCCTGCATCTCTGCACAGGACCTAGAAAATAACATCTTGCTGCTTAAGATAAAGAGTTTCTTCACACTGCTGTATTCATGAATATCTTAATGGTTATAAATAGCCTGTTTATTCTCTGTTTTACTATTTATTTTGGATAATGAGTTCAGAGAGGTTAGTGGGGATGCTTTCTAAGAAATTTCCAAGAAATCTGTTTGGTGCAGTGGCTGAAAATACAGCATCAGTGCTGCTGTGTATGATATATGAATGGGTATCATTTACATATAAAATGATTGTTTTCTTTAGGGATGAGTTTGCACAATGGGAAATGTAATCATGGCCATTTGCAATGTAATTATATCAATTATTCAGCTGTTCAGCTCATTTATATGATAAGTTTATGACACCCACCACATTTTATTTTAATGGATTGTCACAGCAATGCTCATTGATTCTAAAACTCGAGCACTAGCAGTAGCCATAAATTAAAGGGATATTTTGTTCCATTGTCTTGGTAAACACTACAGTCAATCCACTGCTGATTCTATAAAAAGATTATTGCTAGAAATGTATATACAATGGAGGGAATGGCAATTTTTAGTACAGTAGCTATGAATGAGGAGATGACATTTCTGTGCTGCTTCCTCAGGGAGAAGTTATCAGACAGATCTATATTTTTCTCTATCTGCTTCATGTCATCTGCTCCATCCCGTAATACAGCATCAGTGGTTCTGTGCTGCCAGAAAATTCAAGCAACCACATGACTGAAAAACTTCTGAATCTTGCTGATGGCAAACAATAAAACACAGAGGATCCTTTTGTCAACACTAAAATCCAATTTTAGACTGCAGCTATGCAGACAAAAAACCTTGAGTGAGCCTTCACTTATCTGATTTAAATGTATGGTTAATATATATCTCTGTGTGTCATTCAGTTTTCTAAGAGGAAAACACAGATGCTTTGTTTTACCAGAGGGAAGGTATTTGATGATAGAGTTGCCACTGTGTACTTTTGGGAAAGTATCAGGACACAAGCTGCACTATCGCTTGCATGTGCAGAAACACACATGCATTAGGGGTAATGGACTGGTATGCAGGGAGTGGATGATCTAAGTGCTATGGTCAAAAAGGGGGGGGGGGGTTTAATCCTCAGACTCTGACTGCCATTTTATATTACTATTGATCTTTGCACTGAGACACAGAGCATGGTATTGATCTTCACAACAACAAAGAGCAGAAATAACACCTCTGTACCACTGGCCCATCACAACTGCACAAACACGGACTGACCGACAGTTTGTGCACATGTGAAAATACATAGACACAAAAAGAAGAGAGGAAAGGAAGATGATAGATAACTGCTGCTACAGACTCACAAATCAGGGTGGAAGGAGACTGTAATCCACTGACTGCCAGCCTATCTGTCTGTGCCTTTATCTGAATATAGATATCCCTGCGTGGATTGCTCCAGGGTACCACTGTCAGTCCTGCAATGACATGGGAAACTGGTGCATGAGGCAATTTATATTCAGAAACACTCCACTTTTGGTTCATAAGTAAAAAGGGGCCGCTCTAGCAAACAGGAAGGGCTGAGGGGAAGATGACATAGGAATACATAAGGGGGCACGAGGAGGGACAAGATCTGCAGGAGAAATAGAGGAGATAAGGAAGACACAGAACGTGAGCAAAATACATTAGAGCTCAGTAAGCAACGTGAGGCTCTTATTTTATACTTCAAGGGTATTAACATCTTAATAATGACCTAATAGGCCACACATAAAGTAATCAGAGATAGTAATACATGCATTTCTTCAAGCTAAACAAATTAATCTGACATGGTTTGGTAAAATCCAAATGAATAAGAATTAATTATGAAGGCAGGCCAGGCAGAGAGTGATGCAACACCTGTGGATCAAGGTAAATGTATGGAGAGCAGCATAGCAGCAAATAGAGGGAAAGCAGAGCAAAAGGCTATCAAATCAGCGCATAAAGATTCAGATTTTTTATATAGGAATATTCCATAAAAAAGCTGCACACAATTCCCACACAGTTGAGCAACCGGCAGCTCTTCGGCCAAATCCGGCATCCATGACACCCCCCCCCATTCCCGAAAACATCATCTATGACCTCAACCGAAACTCACCAAAGTTTGCTGATACTGAAGCGTCCGGTTTTCGGCCTTGTCCTTCACCATTGCCGCAATATCCTCATTAAGACACTCAATCCGAGACTCTCAGAAGTCGCAAATCCGCTAATTAATCTACGGAGGAGGACCCGGCGCGGCTGCCTGCCATCACATGGGCAGCGTTTAACAGGGTTCTTATCGTGAGCAGTCCTGCATGATGCAAAACGCCGCCGCTGCGATGTGTGTGTGTGTGTGTGTGTGTGTGTGTGTGTGTGTGTGTGTGTGTGTGTGTGCGTGTGTGTGCGTGTGCGTGCGTGTGTGTGTGTGTGTGTGTGTGTGTGCGCGCGAAAGATGAGAGTAGGCTATAGCCGGCTAGCCTCGCAGCAGCGCTGGTGCGGTTTGACTGCAAAACACCGCCCCCTCCTCCACTCTCTGTTCTACTGTCTCTCTCTCTCTGGAGTTACTGGATTTGATGATGTTTTGTGCTTTTGTGTGGCGGCAAGAGCAGATAGGCTACAGTTGTAATAAAAGACAGTTTGGATGGTTTTTCTTTTCTTTTCTTGCGTGGTGTTTCTGATCCGTCCTTTGCTCCCGATTTGAGTCATCACTGGATTGATCAAACGTGTGATGAGTAATTCACAAGGGTGAGGCTTGTCTTAGGCGGATATATGGCTCTGTCAATGTCATAACGACATCTTTACAGTCCTATAATAGACTATCCCTTTAAGTGAATACAGAATGGTGGCTGAGCACCCATTAGTGACTTAGATAGATAGATAGATAGATAGATAGATAGATAGATAGATAGATAGATAGATAGATTTTTATTCATCCCAAAAAATGGGAAATAACGGTGTTGCAGCAGCAAAATATCAGACACACAGCACACATATAGAGTAGGCCTAAACATTAAATAATAGGAAACAATATACATGAAATAATAATAGAATATTACATGAGCAATATTTAAATAAAATGTACAACTGTTTCAATAGATATAGATAAACTTAATGTGCAAGTTGGGGAGTACAAATGTACAACTGTTTCACTAGTAATGATAGGATGTAGATAAACCTGTTGTGCAAGGTGCATTCAGCGCAGTTGTGATGTATGAGTCTTATCTCACACTCAGTGATGAAGTGTTAAAAAGTTGAATTGCCTGCGGTAGGAATGATTTCCTGTAGCGGTCCGTGCGACATCGAAGCTGTCGGAGCCTCTTAGAGAAGGTGCTCCTCTGTTGGACTAGTGTGGGGTGGAGAGGGTGGTCGGGGTTATCCATGATAGATAACAGTTTGTTCAGACTTTGGAGCGTGCCTATGTTCCCACAGCCCTATGTTCCCACATTTCTACGATTTTTTTTCTCCAAAATTATAGGCCCTATGTTCCCACATTTCCTTTTTCACAAATTTGTATCAGATTTCATCCCCCTAACCCTAACCCCTAATCCTAACCCTAAACAATGTTGTGGGAGGATAGGGCTTAAATTGAAGGGAAATGTAGGAACACAAGACCTCATTTTGAAAATGTCCTAGAAATGTGGGAACATAGGTCCTAATTTTAAGAAAAATCTTAGAAATGTGGGAACATAGGGCTGTGGGAACATCAGTATATAATTTCAGGATTTGATTTTAGATAATCTTTCTAAATCTCATTCAATTATTTATTGTTTTACTTGTTAGGTGTTCTTCAAGGGCCACTTACTTTTTGGGTCAAGCTCCAAAAACGGGATCTTAGATTTCCCATAATGCAACTCAATGTATTTAAGTACACCTTCCTACAAGCTATCTTTTAAAACATTTAAATTTTTAGAACCCAACTCAAGATAACCCTGATGACATTCACAGGTGAATTATTAACTGATTAACTGAACTTCATGTGTTAAAATCGGTGGAATGCCCCTTTGAAAGTTCTCACATTGATACAATCTGAACTGGAGTAACAGTTACTCTCTTAGACAGGCTGTTGTTATTTTTGAAAAATGGAAGCATTACGTTTTCAGTGCTTTCAGGTGATATTAGAAAGATGGAAAACATAAAGAACAACAATACCAAAGTGAAGAGAATGTAAAGACTTTCACTGCCCCACACACACACACACACACACACACACACACACACACACACACACACACACACACACACACACACAAGCAGTGTACAGATGGCTGACAAATTAAAGTGACTTTCCAGCAACAGCCCCATCCACAGGGCACAAAGGGTCAATGAATGAGTATGAACATTATGTGACTGACTGACTTCACAGACACCAGATCTCAACCCAACTGAACACCTATTGGATGTTTTCGACAGATCACCATCATCATCAAAGCAAATGAGGCAATATCAAGTGGGCAAATAGTGTTCACCCCTCTAAGTTCAGCGACCTGTAGATTCAATGAGCATTGAATCTGTTCTCATAGTGGTCCAAAGCCGTACTAAAACACTTTATGTTGGAATTTATGCATTGCCTCATATTTGAGTATATTTTACTCAGAAGAGCCACAATTTTCTGCTGCCAAACAGCCCCATAAGGAGCATTTCACAGTGAAGTACCGTGCTCATGGGCACCAGCAGCAGTCACTGTTGAGGCTTATATGACATAAAACTGCCTTGTGTGTTAGAGTGTATGTGTGCGTTTGCAGAAGCACCTCTCAGGAGAGATTGTATCAAACACTCTAAGCTCACACATGAAGGTTTGTTACACTCTCAGATAACTTTCTTTCCTCAGATGACACATGTATAACAATACTGTAAGCTCATCTCTCCAGGCTTTCACAAAAGGCTTTTCGGAGGTGCTATACTTACTGGCAGGGATATCTACTGCACTGAAAGATGTGGAGCCAAGTGAGACTCGCACCTGAAAGATAACCACTGTTCCAAGGATTTGCTGTTGCTTTGTCAGGAGCCAAATGTCCTTCATGTTTGCCAATATGCCCTTCATTTGATGGGAAATTCAGATCGTTTACATTTTCAGGAGTTCAGAACTTTCTCAGGCCCCAACAAATATGCTTGCCTTACCACCCCATTGTTTTAGATTGCACCACCAAGTTCACTCATGAAATTAAGCTTTAAATTGATGGCATTACATTAAACAATTTAACTGGTCACAGGCCTGTGAGCATTTGAATATCAAACACTCGATCCTTTACAGGTTAAAAGACTTAACTCCTCTGGGAGTCACTGCCTCTGACTAACTGACTGACTGATAAAAATGGTCCCACACAAGACTGCAGCTGATTGGCCGTTGGCAAGGCAACCAGTTCAAAGCCCTGGACCACAGGCACCAGAATGAACTAGGGATTCTGAGAATGTCAAGTGATGGGAGGGATTTCACCCAAAAGCACACATTCACAAATGTCATTATTCATGCACTTCAGGTTCATAATGCACCTTGCATCTACAACTTGTCCTTACATCATCTCCCTATCTCATAACTGAGGGTAAAGAGTGTCACTGACTTTATTTTTATCAGGGAGCTGGCAGCCACATGCAGGGGTACTGTGGCCCCGGCAGCAGAGGAACTGGGTGCTCTGCAGCCCCAAGGAGCAGCACACTGACCCATATCTCTCCATCTCCACAGGATTCTTTAGAAATATAAACCACCCACCTCTGCATGGAGGATTGGTACCAAAATACAAGAGGAAAAACATGTCCTGAGTCCTGTGTGACAGTAGGCCTAAAGACAAAGATCAATGGTTTTCCTGTATTAAAAGAGCTTAACGTCCACATGATGGGAAAGCATAAGAAAACAGTCACATCTATTTTCCATCTATTATAAAACGGTAAAATTAGTTTGGTTTAGTTTGGTTAATTCTAAATTAATTGAGTGTGTCGTAAGGAACGCTACGTCTTGAATTTAGAGAGGTCAGAGGAATAATCAACAATTTCTTACCATTCATTATTATCATTTTGTATCATGGACAGGAGAGTAACAGTAATAAATAATTTAATCTGACATCCTAGTCATGAATGTGTGCGAATGAATTTTTCTCACACACATGTATGCTTTTTTACTGCCATACATCTACAGTATTAAGGACCTTGAGTCCTTGGTGTACGCACATTATGATGTACAACCACCTGTGCCTCTTTTTGTTTTGTATTGTAAGTTTCTCAATTATTAGTCACTCCCTGTTGGCTTCAGCTGACAGAAAATATTTAAATCACAAAATCACAAAATGACACCAGCAAATGACACTATAACCCAATCAGACCTTCAATTACCATTTGCCCTTGAGCCAGATATGGACAAAGTTCAGGAGACATACATGGATTAGACACTTTGGGAAGAGAAAAGAGACTGTGATCTATCTTGTCAGGACGCAGCAGACTTACGGTTTCCCCTGAGTCTGCTTTCCTCCTCTTTTTCTTCTCTCCTCCTCGGGCTACAGATTCAAAACCGTCAGCTGTGTCCTTCCATTGTGCCTCGGCGGAACAATGACTGAAATGAAGGGGCACGCAGCTACAGGTTGCAGCGCACACACTTAATCGATGATGTGATCGGGCAGCTGATGACTCCCGTCTGAAATCTCAGTAGATCCCAGAAACTGGCCCGTTCCTGATGCGCAATCCATACAGCAGCGCGCCACAGGTCGTCAACACGGCGCGTAATTACCGGTTTTGCGCCTCCAGAGCAGCGCACAGCTGAGCAGGCAGCTGCTGCTGGCTTTGGAGACCGGGAACGACAACAGCCAGCCGTCTGAGAGCGCGGCTGCATGGGATTGTGAGGCAAAAAAAAGCATATGATAGGGTGCTACAGTCTCCTCATCGGCTCCAGTTGAAGTGGGAGGGAGACAACGGGGTACCGGGTGTCGTTTCCGTGATGCAATGCGGGTACAGTCAGTGCCATGGCCCGCAGTTTTCTCCTCGTGTGCAGAAATCCATGCGCTCCGGTCATTACCTGCGGAGCCGCGGCGCACATTCGTCTCAATTAACGGCGGTAGAGAATGTCTGCAGAGATAGCAGGAGGCTTGGGGGGAGAAAAATAAAGCATGTGTTTAGTGTTCATGCTATCTCTCTCTGCATCCACCACCCCTCTCTCTCTCTCTTTCTCTCTCTCTCTCTCTCTCTCTCTCTCCTTCTCCTTGTAGCATATGTGACAACACGCACACTTAATATGCGTCTAAATCAGAAGAGGCTCGGGACTCAGTTAATGTCCAGGCTGAGGTGATGGGGTTGAGCAAGTGTCTGAAATGAGGATGGATTGTGCATTGACCCATGTTTTCTCTTATCCGTGTCTTTGACAGCTATTATACATCCTCACCCCCCCTCCAATTGAATTGGCGCGTCACCACGTCTTCCAGCTGCACCCCCAGGCATCACAACCCGATGGATGATTGTATGTATCAGGGTGAAAACCGCTTGTTCACTTCTCCTTCTGGGTAATAAATACAGCCAGTAAGGCTATTAAACGATCCTCAGAGGGGTAATCACCTCGGCAGTGATTTCACCTTGTCCTCCCTGCACCACATGCCTGTAAGAATACATGAAGCAGCATAGTCAAAATGTAAGAGTTAATACAAAAAAGTTACAAAAGAACAAAATCTTGGCACAATTTGGATCTTTATACACTTTTGTGAACCTAAATGTGAAAACAGTCTGGCTTGCTGGTACATTAACAACCTTTCCCAAGTCACTTACAGACACAGCTAAGTCACACCAAACACACCCACATTCTGTATGTGGGCTGTGTAGCTCCCTCTGACACCAATTTTGTGGATTATATGAACCCAAGCTGCTACCTCTATTGGTTGGAACAAACCTTGACAAAAGGTAAATATCCTCCAGTGGTAGTGACCATATTTGATGTCAGCTGTGTAAATGGAGTCTTTCACAATAATAAATCATTAACCTTTTAGTCAGCAAGCATGCTGACTCTCAACGCCCTGAAAGCCAACTCTGGCCAAACGAGAAGCAAAATAGTCCCGCTATCAATGAAATGCCATTTTCAGTCTATAACATTTTGTTATGCTGCGCAGCAGGAAAGTTGGAGCGCATCCTGCTCTCAGGCTAGATAACATTCGCACTTCCCACTACTGAATAAGAAGGTGGGAAATCAAGTGGTGAGAAGACAAAAAGGACACACAGCTCCTCTACAGTGGACACGGGGCATTTTCCACCTGGCACACACTTCTTAATGGAACAAATGTGGATTCATCAGGAGCGGCCAAGCAGGGCATGGCTTTAAGCAGTGAGTAGTGAGCCTAAAAAGTTTGACTTGTGAGGATTTAAATGCCCTTGCTATAAGCTGAACATGCTGGCTTGTGGCGCCTCAGCTTCAGCGTGTGTTTATGTGTTTGTCCAGGACTCCTGCTGCTCTGTATGCTAGCCTCTGAGGTGTGGGATGCTGAGACCAAACCCATAGAATTTATGTGTAATAAAGGCGCCAGGAGGGCTATGAATATTGTGGCAGAGATGGAGAGTGTACTGGTGAGGACTGTTACAGATACATTTTCCCAACATTTCTGTCTCTCTGCCTCCTTTTGGGGTAATGTATCTAATCCTCCTTCCTGTCTGCTGTTACCTGTAGTCTCCCATCAGTGTGTCTCTCTGTAGTCCAACTATTTGTCTGGCTGCTGTCAACTGTCTTCCTCCTTGCAGAGTAACTGTAATGGCTCGACAACCCTATCCACACCGGTTCAGCTACCCTGTATCGAGCTTCATGTAGCATCTTGGGAAAACAAATCAGTATGTTGGCACATGTATGAGTCCAAAATCATCTACCACAGTGGTTTTCTTAATTGCTTCCTAGTAGTTTACCTTGTCTTAATAATATCCTCTGTGTGTGTGTGTGTGTGTGTGTGTGTGTGTGTGTGTGTTACCGCAGCACCAGGAGAAGAGAGGAGACATAGTTGCATCCTTGAGTCTTCTTATTGAAGGTGTGAAAGTTGTGAAATCCCCAAGCCAGCCAGAATGTGCCGCTTCGCTACTGCAGAGACTGGAGAACAACATCAACAACTACCTGCTCATTCTCACACACCTTCAGCTGAGTGTAAGAAGCGATCACAGTGACAAACTGCATGCAAACAAGCGCACACAAGCACTGATTTTGGTAATTTGTTGGTCAAAAAAAGTGTACATGTTTCTATAAATGAAAGTTTATGGATGTCTTGGATCCATATAACAATTTAAATATCTATATTTCACAGTTGAGAAGCTCCCAAGTGCACATCAATATAGACAATGAAATGCTTTCGAAACAGATTTGACTTCTAAGAAAATTTAACTTTTGATTTTATCGTCTGGATGCCTTTTGACCTGTAAAACACCAAATCAAAGCTATCGACATTCACACACAAACAGCCAAGTAAAATGTATCAGTGTGTTGATGAACATTCACACAAAATGAGTGAAAACGTGTTGATGGGCTTCTCTCTCACTGGTTTGAATCTGATTCAGAAGCATTATCAGTTTCCTTTGGTGTGGAAATATCCTGGTTTCTCATAAATGTGTGGCTTTTGGTAGTGTCTGTGCCCTGGGAGTGATGTTATGTTGTGTGACCCCAAGCCTTCCTTCCTCAGGACAAGAAGAAGATAGCAGTGCATACTTTCCCAGTGAGACAGAGTGAAAGATGGATGTCCTGTGATCTGTGTTTTACATAATGTCCTAAAATTCAAAAAGTTAAATTATGGATTAATAGTCAATAAATCAGTAATCATTTTTTAAGTGTTCCTATCAGTAAATAGTGGCATTTTTATAATCTGTGTTGGGTGTTATAATAATGGTAACTTTATGTATACAGCACCTTTAAAAGCAGAGTTAACAAAGTGCTTTGACAGACAAAGCAAGGCAAAAGCAGGATATCCAGAGGGCAATATAACAACAGAGAGCTTAACAGTGGGGCCAAACGATAGCAAGACAAAATTTGGGGAAAATAAAAACAAGACAAAAGACGCAAAACATAGTAGAGAGAAGACAAAATAAAAAAACAGATGTAAAAGATTAAAAAAAGGGTAAAAACAATAAAAGCAATAAGTAAACTAAAATAAATAAAAAATAAAGAGCAATAAAAAAAGAGACAACGTCACATGAAAGCAAGTCTATACCAATGGGTTTTAAAAGTGATTTAAAAGAGTTCGCTGATTCTGTGAGCCTTATCTTTCCCAGGCAGGTTGTTCCAAAGTCGAGGGGCCCTGATGGTAAAAGCCATTTAAGCCTTGACTTTGGAACGGCCAGAAGGGCCCCACCTGAGGATCTAAAGCTGCGAACTGGCTCATATGGGTTTAACATCTTCGCTATATAGCTTGGAACGCGACCCAGATGATCAGTAAAATCTTAAAATCTATTCTCAATCAAACAGGGATCCAATAGACAGAGAGAGAGTGACTTTTGGTTGATGCCAGAGGGGAGGGAGTTACAGTAGTCAAGTCTGGAGAAGATAAAAGCATGAATGACTTTTTTTCCAGGTCAGAGTGAAAGCATGGGTTTGATTCTGGACATGGTTCTTATTTTAAGGAAACATGACTGGACAACTTGTTTGATGTGTGGTTGAAAGGCTAGATCTGAGTCAAATACTACTCTCACATTTCTTGCAGTGGCCTTGACATTGGCAGACAGGGGATCAAGGCCACTCTCAATAAGACTGATGAGGTTTGGGGGTCTGAACAGTATGATTTCTGATTTTGAGTTGTTGAGTTGAAGAAAGTTTTGTGCAATCCAACAGTGTCAACATGGATGGTTATGTCACCATCTTTTTGGACTAATGTCCAGCCTCCATTTACTTTTATTCCTGTCTGTTTCTGTTTCATTTTTAAAACTATTTTCATTTTTGTGTGTTCTGTTTGGACCAGCAGGGGCCAGTGGGGAGTCCAGCACTGTCTTGTGTTCCTCGAAGCACCCAGAGTCTGAGCACAATCCTCGTTAACTACAACCAACTGATCATAGGCAAACTGGAGCGGTTCATGATAAACCTGGAAGACCGCTGCATTTCCCAGTAACACAAGAACAACTCGGTAAAAAGTAAAAAGAAGAAATACACCCTTCTCTGCTGGTCATTAGGAGGAGCTGGAGAAGTAGAGAAAATGACAGACAGCAATATGTCTGCAAGTATGAACATTATGGACAAATGAATATATGACAGAAGGGCAGTTTTTTTGTATCATTCTACATAAAACTAGGAATGTTTTTTTTTTTTTTTTGAGTACGTAGCCTACAGGCAGCTTTTCCAAGTCTTCACTGGATGCAAAATGATCCTAATCAGAATGATTGTTTCACATCAGAAGTTGTGGTCCTGCTTGATTACATGGCCAATCCAAAAAGTCAACTTGTTTGGATTCATGTTCTTATACCAGATTTGTTTTGCTCCTTAGTCAGTAGTAAAAAGGTCTTGAAAAGTGGATGAACTCTCACAGCCCATATCCAGTCCCCAAACTATTTTATCTTTAATTTCAATCAAGTTCGTTTTTGCAAATAAGATACTGCTAACATTAGACAGTCCTTGCACATTGTTAGTGGAATTAAAAAAAAATCAAATACACTTACTGAAGAATCATGGAAAGTGTTCCTATAGTCTACATTTCTGGAATGACTTTAGTGAGCAAATGTGGTTTATTCTTAATGCACTTTTAGATCTTACCTCTGTTTACATTTTTATTTTAAAAGTTATTGATTTGCTGTAAATGTGTGCATGCTTCTATGTATTGCTTTTTTACAAATTCAGGAAATCTATCTTAGGTGTCTTTGTTAATTTGTATATGTAAATAATCGGATTTTGCATTTAAGAGGACATTTTTGCTACACTTTATATTGATACAATTTTGTTTATGATACAAAACCTTTGCAATATAATATGCAATAAACTCTAAATTTCATAGATCCATTTATTTATTGATAATGTATTTATTTCGTTCGTTTACTTTTTAATGTTAGGGTAACTAGTTACAACTGATTGGATGAGCCCATTATAGGAGGCGACGTCATTTTTTCATTAGTAAACCGTTTACTTGCAGAAGGTGTACCGGGCTTTAGGGCTAGGTGTGCAGGGGAGGTGCGGAGGTTCATGGCCTACGCCCTACTTGACCAACGTTAGCTAAACGCTGATTCGAATGTTAGCAAAAAGTGATAGAAAAGAGGTTAGGCTTACATTGAGCAAGTGCGGTTTAAACTGTGCTTTCAGCTGACACCAGCGCTAACCTAACACCATGTCAGAAAAGTCTGCTCTTCTACATTACCGACTCGCACCAAGCACCAGCCCGTGGTCGAAAGATGTGTCTAAACACAGCGGGATCAAGGCGGGCAGACACGGTCGACGGACCAGGGACAAGACCGCCCGGGAGCTCGGAGTGGTGTTTGGCGTGGTCATACCAACAGTGCTGTCCATGTTTAGCGTCGTTTTGTTTCTGCGAATTGGTAAGTAGAGGAGGCAAAACAACTTTAATCTTAAATATGGAAAATATTATCCTAAAAAGAACACATTAGAGTCAACAAAAACACAAACGTACATATTATGAATAAAGGCATTTCCGGTTCATTTTGAAACAGGTTTGCGATTAGTCGATGCTAACTAGGATAGCGAGATGAAGCTTTGGAGCTTATCAGCTTCGCAAAAGAGTTAACGTTAATTTATCGAGGCTTTATGTGCACATAAAACCACCTGTTGGTCAAAGAGTGTCAGACTATGCAAGCACTTATATTACAGATGATCTCAACCATCTGTGATAGGCCTAACGTTACTGCATTTGCGCCAATTTATTCCATCTGTTGTGACCATAATGTAGTAATGGAAATAAATCAGTGAAACAATGATCCTGCATTTTACTTTGCAAACAAAAGTAATGGTACAGGCCTGAGGTGAACATTAGACTACATTATCAATAAGATTTCCTCCAACCTCTTGCAGGATTTGTTGTGGGTCAAGCAGGGCTCTACCAGTCCATTGCTATGTTCCTGGTGGCCTACTTTATCATCACAATGACCGTGCTTTCTGTCTGTGCCATCTCCACCAATGGGGCTTTAGATGCTGGAGGTGCCTACTGTATCCTTTACTGCTTAGAGAGACTTATTGTGTTGACAATGTTTAGTTACAGACTGAATATTTGTGTATTGTCTTTACAGTTTTTACCAGCATGTTAATGAAGAAGTGTGACAGCAAATGGTCAAACTTACTACTACTCCTTGGCTGCGGTTTAACTTGGTGTTTAATCAGAATTTCAACACACTGCTTGTGAACACTACACTTATGTTGTAGCTAAAAAGCCTCACTTGGGTGTTTGTCTGTGATTAAGCCTGACTAATGGATTAAGAAAAAAATGTTCTTGGTCTTTATTTCTTCTCATGATTTGCTGTATCCACTGGCACAGGTTCCTTTTCGTTGTAAATCTGACCAGTGGTTGATCTTTAATCATCTTTTATTAAGGTGAGATATTGTGTCCGGTCCTAGTTTACATGTACAAATCTGGAGTCAGAAATCCCTCAGCTTGGATCCCTAGACATGATCAGCCGAGCCCTGGGTCCAGAGTTTGGCGGCAGCATTGGGATCATGTTTTTCTTTGCCAATGTGTGTGGCAGTGCTCTCTATGTTTTGGGTCTGGTTGAGGCTATCATGTCTACCTTTGGCATCCCAGAAGGTAAGGAACATTAGGAGATGGCGGCACCGTGCCTCAGTGGTTAGCACTGTTGCCTCACAGAAAATAGGCACTGCACACCGGTTGCTCTGGTTTCCTCCCACCATAATGACAATCATGCTAGGAACTCCTGCCATTGCCCTTGACGTAGGTACTGGCATTACAACTTGAGGCGGTCCCTGGACGCTGGACTATGACTGCCCACTGCTCCTAATTAGTTAAAGTAAAATGGAGAGGATACATTCCTTGTATGTGTAAAATGTACTTGGCAAATTAAGGATTTATTATTATTACAAGGTGGGACATCTAGGCATGTGAGTGTGTTATATCAATCAACCCTGTTTCTATGTCTTTCAGACGGTGCTGCAGGTCTCCATCAGGTGTTGCCCTCAGGATACTGGTGGTCTCTGCTGTACGGCACTGTCCTGCTCTTCCTGTGTTTTATTGTCTGCTTGGTAAGACTTCATTGTTTTCATTTTACTTTGTGTTTTACTGTGTATTTTAAGTACTATCTTATCTGATATCTAAAAGTGGAAATTCTGGCTATGGTGGTGCTAAAGGAAAATCGACTGAGAACAGTGAATATCCACTAGCAAACTATAACTGGTAGTTTTTTTTTTTTTTTTCCAAGATACCTTGCTTTGGGCCAAATTGACAGTCAAGAGAAAATTGGACTTGACAGTGGTGCTACGGGATGGATGGATGGATAGATAGATGGATAGATAGATAGATAGATAGATAGATAGATAGATAGATAGATATCTATCTAACATAACATTTGTGTGCACACAAAACCATCTGTTGGTCAAAGAGTGTATTACAGGCAGATTGGATAACATAACTGTGTCTTGTGAGTAATGCATCAAATGTGTGTAACAGTCCTTTGGTAAATAATTGTTTCATAATGGCAGCAGGGGCAAAATGATTGTTCTAAAACTGAAAAATAGCAATGTTTTAACCAGGTAGAGGGCAGTGAATGTGCTTGTAAACTTGGCAGAGAGCAGTGAATATGGTTGTGTAAATCATGTAGAGGGGAGACTTTATTCGTTTTATTCTGGAACGATATCTTGCTGCGCGTGTCAACAATAACATCATTGGTCCAAGACGATATAAGCCTCGATTCGCACATTACGGAAAACTTCCTGGAGTACACGACACGCTCCGAAGCTTCGACAACGCACGTAACATCACTAAGGCAGCCTTTTATATGTTAGCTCTGATTTGTTCATTAAGGACTTTGACTACTTAAAGACCTCATTATGCTCATTATCAGGTTCACAATTGTATTTAGAGGTTGTAACAAAATGGCTTTACATGGTTTAATAACCCTGTGTGTTGAGCTCTCTGTTTTAGCTACCGAGTTATGCAGTACCTAGGTAAGGACTACTAGCCAGTCAGAAGCAGAGTATGAGGGCGTGCCACGCTAGCAGCTAGGTGAGCATTATAAGGTGTTACAAAGTGACGCAAAATGAAGCACATTTGTCACGGAACTAAAGGCTGAACTACAATAGAGCTGTTTGTGAACAGTGTTTTCTGTTGGAGATGGTAAGTCCCTTTGGGGTGTACTTTGGACTTTTTCACCTTGTAAACCTATAACATGCACAAAAAAGATATGTAACACAATAAAGGAAAGGGGAAAAAAAGCATAATATGAGCACTTTAAGCAGAAGATAAACTTTTTTTTTAATGTATGATCATTCATACAATTCTCCTGTACCTCCTAGCTAATTACACAGTAGACTACACCACTGGTGCCATGATGAATTTTGCCACAGTGTTCGCTGTGATGTTCAATGGCTGCACTGGGATTATGGCAGGCTCCAACATGTCAGGTAAGATGGTGTTAAAAAAAAACTTCAATCAAATTCGTAAAGGGCAAACAAAGGGCCCTTTTTTTTCTAGCTATGTGAAGGAAGGAAACCATACCAAAACAGGAAGCCCATCATGGTGGGTCTTTCAGAGGCTAGTGTCCTTTGACTAACAGCATATCCAGGCTGCTGATAACGTATTTACCAGTGACAATTGACCACCTGAGAGAAAAACCTAGTAATCATAAACATGGCCACATGATTATGCCTGATATTATTCATGGATAATGCAATACTGAGGGATACAAATGATACAGTTGTATACTTCACACTTGGGGAGAAAGCTACATTTCTCAGAAACATTTGCAGAGGAGCCTTCTACCAACCAATTATTGCAGGTCTTGAAATGCAGACTTTGGTAGATCCAGCTCCTGATCTTTGACACAATACATGTACGCATTTGGGAAAGGGTGAACTTTGACAATTTTTTTTTATAAGGTGTTTAATCATTTTGGTTTTGTTTAAGAGGCAACTTTTGTCAAGCTATTCCATCCCAAGAGGAACGCTTGCAGCTGTTCTTACAACTTTCATCACATACAATCTGCTTAGTCTGCTGGTTGCGTTATCCTGTGACCGGTTAGACAAACACACCAACACACACATACAGACACAGTCAAACAAAGTAGTCCTTGTACAAATACCCTGAAATATAATAAACAAGTTTTTATTCAATCTATAGATAAATTCCCCAAATGCTGCTGTGCATTTCAATATTTAACAATTTTTTTTCAAAAGTAGCTTTTGCATATTTTTGCTCTTTTTCAGAGATGGAATATATCAGCTGTAGTTTGAGATTTTACTTGGATATGTTCTGTTTGTATACATTACAAGGGATTTAAATGTGGTTTTATTAACACATTAAATCTAGTCTATGTAATTATGTTTTGACTCATTTCATATTTGGAATTTTATCCATTATCCTTAGCCACCTTCTCCAAAAAGACTACAGTTTCCTGGGAGACATCAATATATGGAAGCCCCTGGTGACAATTGGGGTTTACTCCTCCACCTTGTCTGCTGCCATGAGTAACCTGATAGGAGCCTCCAGAGTCCTGTATGCGCTGTCCAAAGACAACCTGTTTGGTAAGATTTTTGAACATGTGTCCTATTGCCCAATGTTTGCAATTAGTTTTGCCTGTTGTCCCCAACATTAGAAAATTACATACCAAATTATTGTTTTATTGGTGGAATGGGGTTTTAACTGATGTGGCATATGATCATTTTTGGACATATAAGGATTTAAGTACTAATCTAGCTTGTTTAGGTTATGATCAGGGCTAAAAAGTTGATCCAGGCTATATGAAAGCATATCCAACTCTAGCTGGTCTTCCATAAAGCTGAGTCAACATTTCAATAATCAGCCATCTGTTGAAAGAAGCCTCCCATCTCAAATGTGAGAAATTGACACTTGTTATCAATTTCATCATTTCTCGTGTTTCAAGTGGAGGCATGTTAATTTGGAAAGCATCGTTTGACAACAGATGGCTTGCTGTGATTTTCTTAGAAAAAAAAAATCCTCATTGGCTTCAGGACTGCAGGATGACTCATTTGTTTATCTGATTTATGACCATGAGCAATGACCAGTGTTGGGAGTAACGCGTTACAAAAGTAACGCAATTACAGTAATGTATTCCTTTTTACTGTAACGCAGTAATAGAACGCATTACTAACAACAATTTAGTAATATTATACCCCTCACAATCTCAGTAATGCGAGTTACAACGCATTTTAACCCAACATTTAGTAGTGTTTTTTTTTTTTATTCACCAACAACGCAAAACATTTCAGCACAGAAAAAAGTCTGCGAGTGTTATTTCCTGTTGCTGGAATCTGGTGGTTGAAATGACTGCAGAGACAGATACATTTGCGAGATGGACATTATTTTTAGGAGTTTTTTACGCTGCGTTAACCCAGCAGGTAACGGTACGTCAGAGTGGACAGCTGTGTGTCCGAGCAGCTTACAGATATAAACATGTCGGGAATGAATGTTTAGGCTTGCTACATGTAAATACTAGCATTACATTTTATCAGAGGTGGAAAGTATAACTATACCGTATAGTACTTCAATACAATTGTAAGGTAGGCTACCTTTTAATTGAGTACTTTCATTTTCTACTACTTTTATAGGCTACTTCTAGAGTCAAGTAGGCTATTGTACATTTTACTTCACTCTTTATTTTAAAGCTTTAATTATTTTGCAGATTCAGATTAATAATATAAAATATGAATAAATGATGCTGTATTAAAGTGGATAAAGATGAGACTTTGTTGATCCCATGGTGAAATTCACAAGCTACCTGCCAAGTCATAGCCTACTTCTGCTGTTATTTTGGTAAAAGTAGCGTAAAGCAATTCAGACAGAGTAATGTAATATAACTAATTACTCCAAATGACAGTAACTAGTAATCTTTAATGTATTACATTTTGGAAGTAACTTGCCCAACACTGGCAATGACTAAGTGGCTTTTATTAATGTTTTAAATCTCTACAGGTGGTGTCCTGGCTCTGGCGAGTAAAACGTGGGAACCCCTGGGCTGCTGTGCTGGTGTCCTGGTTGCTTATACAGGTAGGCTAATACACTGTATGCAAGGTGCGATGACAGTTTTCCTCTGTTTAAAAAGTTTGGAGTGGCTCTGCTTGAGCTCTACTAAAGCTCACTTCTCTTGGCCTTAAAGGACAGTTCCGGCGCAAAATGAACCTAGTGGTTCCAAGTCCACCGTTCTCTGAGATATGTTTTCATGCTAATCGAATGTGTCTGTAACAAGGCTCAAAATAGCACCACACTTCAACGGGAGAACTTTGTAAGTGTACAGACAGTTTATTAAAGGTCCCATGACATGGTGCTCTTTGGATGCTTTTATATAGGCCTTAGTTTTCCCCTAATACTGTATCTGAAGTCTCTTTCCCGAAATTCAGCCTTGGTGCAGAATTACAGCCACTAGAGCCAGTCCCACAATGAGCTTTCCTTAGGATGTGCCATTTCTGTGTCTGTAACTATTGAGGAGGAGAGAGGGGGGGGGCAAGGTGGAGAGTGGGGGTGTGGTTTGCTCGTTTGAAAGCCATGATGTCTCTCTCTTTCTCATGGGTGGGCCAAATTCTCTGGGCGGGCAAAGCAGAGAAAGGGGAGGTAATCTTGCTCCTTATGAGCTCATAAGGAGAAGATTCCAGATCGGCCCATCTGAGCTTTCATTTTCTCAAAGGCGGAGCAGGATACCCAGGGCTCGGTTTACACCTATCGCCATTTCGCCATTCATAGGCAGGCTGGGGGAACGCATATTAATGTTAAACATTAATATGAGGTTAAAAAACCTCAAAGTGAAATTTTCATGCCATGGGACCTTTAAAAAGATAGATTATGAAGACAGTATCGTTCATGTTTACATGCGGAAGCCATCTTTGAAAAGTCATGAGCAGTCGAACTACGAACGCCATGCAACCAGAAACCATGCTATGTAACATAGCTCAAACTCAGCGTTTGTGGTTTCCCAAGATGTGTGGTGCTATTTTAAGCCTTGTTAGTGGTGTAGAAATAGCATTTTCCCTCTGCCCTGACTACTAGCGTTAAGCTAATCACCGGTTTGCGGTAGCTTGTTTCAAGCTACAGACACATTCAATTAGCATGAAAACATGCCCCAGAGAACGGTCGACTCGGTACACATATGTTATTAACCCCTAGGTTCATTTTGCGCCGGAATTGTCCTTTAACCCCTTGCTGTTCATATTGCTCTTTTGCATGTTAGATTATTGACCTAGTTTACAAATTTGACCTGTGAAATTACTTGTTAGCTGTTTTTGTTGTTTTTACCATTACGGCTATGAATAAACCGTTATTAATAGCTAAAGTTGAACAGAAGATGACGATAATAAAAAAAACTAATTTACACCATAATTGTTTGTCTTTAATTGTGGTTTCCATTTTGCTTTCTGCTTATAATGTGTAAAAGTAACAGTCAGGGCTCAAGAGTGCAACCAATTTGGTCGCATATGCGACTATGTTTTTTCCTAGGTCGCACCGGTGCACCTAACGTCCTCGCATCCGCTGCCTCTCCACTAACGACGCAATGTCGTTTATATCGATATGGTTTAATGTTGCGTTACGTGACCCATTTCTTCTGTAAAGCCGTGCCTGTGTTTGGATCTCTCTCCGCGCAGCCCCGCCCCAATTCACTCACACACGGCCCACCTGCAACATGCAGACAGACACAGCGCCGCCGGTCCACACTGCTGACATTTGCCTACAGTTTTAATTGTTAACACAGCTGTATATTAAGTATGAGAGGGAAACCTGTATTTGTACCAGTGTTTACGCTGGTAACTCTCTGTTATTGCGGCCGCCACGACGAAAAACACAGAAGAAGTTATTGAATGGAACTAACTTAAGTTCGTTGAGTAGCGTGTGAGACGGAGCCTGCTGGACATGGGCGAGAGATGTGACCCATGGCCACATTATCATAGTTCATAAAAATGCAGCGCAGCCAGGGACGATACAGACATTTCATACACAAGACGTGTGTAACGCCGCTGACCCGCCAAAGTGCATTCGACCCGTGCTGGACCCATTCATAATGAGTCAGCCATCACTCTGTGAGTAGCATACCTTCAGTCCATCGTACTCCCCCTCTCTCCCTATATGAGCTACTGGGCTATCCGGGTCTCTTACTGTTGTTGAAAACAAGTGAAGGAGCTTTCTCAGACATATATTTTTTTAAATATATCCCAGGCTATTTATTTCAGATAATTTACATGTGTTGCAGCTGTATATTTTCAAATTGGGCAGGAAACCCTGTCTTTGCATTTTATTTTAATCACATCTTTTTTAATAAAAGAGATTGTGAAAAGTGGCTTTGACCTAAAACTGAACATTTAGCCCACTGTGTAAAAATATATATATTAGAGACAGAGATATATATTGTGTATCGCCATTCAGCCGAAAAATACAGAGATATGATTTTTAGTCCTGGACTAGTGGAAGATCTGATGAGAATCAGGAGAATTTTGATGCTAGGGAGTGTGGCAAGCTGGTTTAGCCAAGGCCAAAGGGGAAGAAGGCCAAATTACAGGTGTTGACCATCTGAGGGGCATTTGACAGCAAGGGGGGACCTGCTATAAGACTTTGAGTACAGTATAATTGTGCTTCAAATAAAAAAAAAAAAAAGATGTACCAACTCCTTATTGGATAACTCCTTATAATGGATAACTGTAAGATTTGGATCAACTGGTCTTTCACGGACCACTCCGCGATGCAAAACATTTTGTGCTCAGCTTCTGATTGGCTGAACATTTGTCAAATGAAGAGCATTAAAAGCTTAAAAGGTTTTGCCAGGGAGGCAGAGCAGGGTACTGTCATGTTACACTAGTAAGTGAATTCCTCATTTCACAACCATGCCACTTAGCATCAGCATATTAACTATATAGCAAGGTTTGTTACACTATTCTTAGTCATGGGCATGAATAATATAGCTGTAATTTAAACCAGTTAAGCTGTTTATCAGTGTGGCCATAATGGGGTCAAGGGACATCCAGAGGTCTGAAGCTACTCATGTAGATAGATATGGGGAGTTGTGTTTGTATATTGTTCTCAGCAACACTGAATGAATGTGTGTGTGTCAAGCTTGCACACTTGTATTGCTAGAATTATTACATATGTTAATGATCAATGTTACAATGTTAAAACTTGAATGATATTTAAGCAGCACAAGATACAAAAATATTGATTAGATATTAGATGTAAGCCAAATTAATTTTCTTTATTTTTCCCACTAGGTGGTGCTGTTTGCTGGTAAATTGAACACCATTGCTGGTATTGTAACTATCTTCTTCTTGTTGGTCTATGCTGCTGTGAACCTGGCCTGTTTGGCTCTTGAATGGGCTTCTGCACCAAACTTCAGGTACTGTGCAGGATATTGGCATGCTTTCTGTTTTGGAATTTATTTGCACAATCCTGGTTGAAAAGGTCTTTTCATTTTATTTATTTTTTCATTGTCTTTTTTGTTTTTGAATTTAGACCCTCATTCCGTTGTTTTACATGGCATACCTGCACTCTGGGCATTCTTGGCTGCCTGGTCATGATGTTCCTGATCAATGCCATTTATGCATTTGCCAGCATAGCCTTTATGTTACTGCTATTGATGCTTATCCACTACCTCGGCCCCATCAGCAACTGGGGCTACATAAGCCAGGCTCTCATCTACCACCAGGTGTCACAAAGAAGGCCATCTCTCTCACTAATGCAACAATAAGAAGCAAGTTTGTATGAGTTACTACATCATCTTTATTCACTCGGGTGCACAAGTACCTGTTGATGTTGGATGGGCGTAAGGACCATGTGAAGTTCTGGAGGTCCCAGCTGATGGTGGCAAACCCTCACAGCTGTACAGGTCTAATGACTTTTATCAATGACCTGAAGAAGAGTGGCCTCTATGTACTGGGACATGTAAAACTGGGTTCACTGGGTAAAGTGTGTGTGTGTGTGTGTGTGTGTTTAGTATTGAAAACTCAGCTATTGAAGGCTTTAAAGGTGGCTTGATTAAATGTTACTAGCTGAAGCCTTTGTCGTTAAAAGCTATAAGAAACAGCAGCCATGGTAAACTTGAATTCATATCGGTTGCAATGAATTTTAATGTCGACAACAAGTTTTCACGGTGAGGGGAAAAAGTGTCAAAATGGACATACACTTCCTTACCCCCTCCTGCAGTCTAAGCCACAACTTAGTGTGCTCCCATCAGTCATACTTTTACCAAAATACATCCAGATACACTGCAGCCGTATGTTGCAGAGAGTTGCTTATGTTGGTAACTCACAACAAACTAACACATGCTGCCGTTGAAGGAATGAGATGGTTCTGTTCTCACAGATTTTACATTAGTCTTTGTGTGTGATTCTGCAGATGGGTTGCCCTCTGATCCTCTGCAGAGCCATTATGACTCCTGGCTGTCTCTAGTGGACCATCTAAACATCAAGGCATTTGTCAACCTTACCCTGGCAGACTCTGTCCGACACAGAGTTCAGAACCTGCTTTTCGTCACAGGCTTTGGTAGCCAAGTTTACATTGCTGCTGTATAATGATGTTGATTTTCCATCATTGAACGTTTTACTTAAAAAAACTGTTCAGTTCTTATCCAAAACCACAGATTTGAAACATCTGTTTGCATCTAGGTGGAATGAGACCAAACACCCTTGTCTTGGGTTTCTATGATGACTGCACCCCTCAAGACCATCTCCAAGGTAAAATTCTTCTGTCTTCAGGCTGTTGCTTGGATACAGAAACTCCATCCATAGACCCCCGAGAGCAATGGTCCCCCTTCTTCCATAATGTGCGGGATGCTGAGGAACTCAAAGACCTTCAGGAAGAGGAATATGTGTCAGTGATCGCTGACGCTGTAAAAATGGGGAAGAATGTGACACTGGCTCGTTACTTCAACCAGTTCAACCGGGAGAAGGTCATGGGCTCAGGAAGAAAGATTGGGGGTAACCGAAGCATGACGGGGCAATTCATTGACGTGTGGCTTCTGAATCTGCTTCGACCAGACGGCTGCGGCTATGTCGACATTTGCTCATTGTTCCTGCTGCAGTTGGCCAGCGTGCTTAAAGAGACCCGTGCCTGGAGCCAGGCAAGACTCCGCCTCTTCCTGTGTGTGGAGGCTGGTTGCAGTCTGAAAGAAGAGGAGGAGGAGAAGAAGCTCCGGATGATGCTAAAGGAGCTAAGGATTTCAGCTCAGGTGCAGATTGTGGCATGGGACCCGGTGGTGGCGGCACTGCACAGGCAGAGACAAGGAGGAAGAGAGAGGGAATCTGGTAGAGTCTGCACAGAATGAGGAAAGGAGGGACAGACCAGAGGATGAGAAAGCTGAAAAGGAAGATGATATCCAAACATTTCCCAATAATGTTCCTCAGCTGACAGATGAGTATATCTGTGCTGTCAACGATCTGATTCGCAGACACGGTGCCCCTCAGCCTGCTGTCCGATTCCTGTATTTACCCCGGCCACCAGCAGACACAAGCCATTACCATGCCTACCTCCACCAGGTGGCTGTGTTGAGTTGGGACCTGGGCCCAACATTGCTCATTCACGGGGTCACTCCCGTGGTCACTACTGACCTCTAAAATTTTATATTATTATTATAATTTAATCTTATTCCATCAAAATCCCTGATCTGATTTTGTTTGTCCATGAGACTGTGTCTCTTGCCACCACTTTATTCACCTGATATTTAAGCTATGAACTACAACATCAGACCTGACACTGACAACACAACAAACCCATTTTATACTGAGTCACACCCAAATTTTTTTTGCGTTTATACAATTTTTCCCCTTATATTATTAAGACACTTGGGGAAAATGGATTTGATAACCTCAAGTTTACTTCTGGAAATGCTATAGTGGCATAGAAATGTAAAATTTTGCACATTTTGTGGGGTGAAAGGAAGAAAGGACATAGTTAAAATCAGAAAGAAGTATAGTAGGCCCATGCTATGGCCCATGCATTTGTTAAAATACTGTTAACCACATGCTCTTGATATTGTCAACTTTGACTTTTTGTACATGTTATAGAAAAATTAATTAAACAAATTCTTGTATTACTTTTTTGACTTTGAATTGATAAAGAGACGTGCTGCTAGGATATACGGTTTATAAAGATGTTCTTAAAGCTTTTTATTCAATTTGGTGTAGAGAACCATTGAGATACACCATTGAGTCTTGGCTGTTGTATGCCTGCAGAGGGCGATATATACCCAGTATTATGGCTGCTGATGTGCTGTACCAAGTCTGCCTTCACTAGGCTGTTGGTGTACTGTTGTAATAGTGCTTATGCCAGTTATTAATATGCATCTGTACTTTGAACACATGTAGGCTAATCTGTTCAGTCACAGGTTTTCTTTATCTCAAACTAGCAGCCTCACAATCTGACTCAGCACAGACCAGTACTGGTTGACCTGTTGCTGACTGGCTCCTGTGCTGGACTGAACGATATTTCAGTCTCAGAATTTACCTGTTTGCAAGATGGTGTTTGTGTGTCATAGATGGCACAAAGTTATTTAAAACAACAATTTATTCTAAGTATGTGTGGCTGCTTCTTGGTACCTCCCCAAAAGAGCAAAAAATATCCGATCGACTATAACCAAAATATCTGCATATCATAGTCTATGTCGACGATGTTTCATTTATGGGCTTGTTCTGGTGCCACCGGAGTTTCCTCCGGATGTACCTCATTTTCAGCCAGATGTTCCTCACCTTCCGCTTCCTTTGTGTTGGCAATCTAAACTCCGGTCGATTTATGAAGACTATGGTTAACTCCTCAGATCTCTGCAGGGTAAATCCAGACAGCTAGACTATCTGTCGAATCTAAGTTTTCTCTTGCATGACTAAAACAACTTTTGAACGTAAACATGTTCCACTAAAAGAAGTTCCTTCCCGAGGCTATTTTGCAGAGGCACCGTTGCTCCATCTGGCACTTAGCGCCGCCCAAGACGATTGTGATTGGTTCTAAAAAATACCAATAAACGAGCGCGTTTTTCTCCTATCCCCGAATGTTATGTGGACTAGCCAGTCCCTCCTCCGCAGCCTGTGGAGATAGGTCTGGCCTATACTGGTCCGATACTAATAACTCCTGGCCCCCCGGCCGCTGCCTCCCCCCCTCTCTCCTGCCTCAATCACTCGCTTGCACTCGTCACCTAGTGCTGATTGGCTGGAATAGTGTTGTGTGGCTCATGCGCTCTTTTCTGTTTCTTTTGCATTTACAAAGCCAGGGCTGTATAGGAACACTGGATTCTTTTTTCAGTGCCCACAGAAAATAGAACTAGATGACCATGTGGAGATATTTGCTGAAAAGTGTAGTAAATTAACATCACTTACTGTAGCTTCAATACACAGACTGCTTTCCCATAATGCATAAAGAATTATGAGCCGGGCGCCCGGATAACAAAGTTGGTAGAGCGGGCTCCCATATATAGACTCCACGATGCAGCAGGCCCGGGTTCGACTCCGACCTGCGGCCCTTTACTGCATGTCATTCCCCTCCTCTCTCTCCCCTTTCATGTCTTCAGCTGTCCTACCAAAATAAAGGCCAAAAATGCCCCCCAAAAAAAGATAGAGCCCATGGACATTTTGACTGAGCACACAAATTAAATGAATAATAAAATTCCCAATGGCCCAACGCTTAGGGAGTTTAGAGGACATTGGGAGTAGGCCAGTAAGTGGTGTGGACCGACATGCACAATCCAAATGGGTAATTTAAAATTACCGTGAAGGGGATATCTTGATTTACATCCCTAATATTTCCACCTTTGAGTTCTGTAGAGAACACATTAAGTTTACATGCAGTTATGTTATCCAAATAATCTGCTTTGTCATTTGACAAATGAAGCAACCTCTCTTATGGGCTGTTGCATTATTAGAGTATTAGTTATAATTCAATGAAAACTACCTAACGACGCAGTATATAATTTGGCATAGGAAGTGTGTGGTGGGCGACGGCAAGGCTGTACCTGCTGATGGAAAGCTGACGCCATCTGTGGCATACGTCACGTTCGGTTAGAGAAAATTCCATGAGTTTGCACATAGGAGTATTGACACCCGCCTACACATCACTGACAACCTGCATGTGGGAGGGAGTGTGTTCACAGATGGAGGCAGATGGGGCTCCAGACAGTACTATAAAGGGATACCATGTTAACAGTCAAGCAGGAAACATGGGCATTTAAGATATAATGGACAGTATCCATTCTGTCATCTACACATTTTTAAAGACAAGCTTTTTGGAAATCACAAAGAATGAATAGTGCACCTGTAGATGCATCTGAACTATCAGCGGTTTTTGGTGTCAGATGGAGGGACAGAATCACTTCCGACCACTGATTGACTTTTAAAAAAAAAGTTTCTGACGTAGGAAATCGTAATGAACTGTGAATAATATCACATTGGCCCTCTCTTGTTTTGTGAGAGAGGGATCAGATACTTGCTAAATGCAGGGTTTGTTAGAACCCCTTAACAAAACCAAATATTTTTGTTTAAAATTAAATGGACAATAGAAAGTGTTGGGTATAAATGGATGATGCATCAGTTTTGATGTAAGGCAGACTTTCAATGATTTTGGAGAACAAAGGTGGAAAAACATCCTAGCCTACAGCATCTACCTGAGATAGTAGTTCAGTTAATAGGTGATTCCCATATGCCCAAGACATTAATTTCCCCTTCAGTACCAATTTGACGGTGCGGAAACGACTGGTGCTTAATACAGTTATATAATACCGTCTATTCATCTCTTTTTATCAAACTGTTGAGGACTAAGTGATCAAAGGTCCTTCATTCAAAACCACCCTTGTTTTTGTTTAGCATGGTGGATGACATTAATTTATCTTACCTATTTCATTCAAAAGTGCACTGACATGGCATACATGTTTAATCATCATTGGAAGAGGAGCTGAACAAGTGCAGTTTGAGGTGTGAAGTGGTGCTTGTAGCCTGCTGACTAATATATCCGACTACCATGTTGGGAGTGGGATCCCGTCAGGTTCTAGAAGTGGACAGAATTCTGTTATAAAGCAACCACTGATCAATAGGAGGAATTATTCATAAAAAGGGCATGTACATCCTGTCATCTGCCTCCCAGGATCTTTCAACCATATGTGAATTGGGGTCATGCAGGAAATGTAACCTTTTGAGAAGCTGTTCAGAATCCCAAAATTAGTAACAAATGGAATCCCTATCAAACTAACATGACCAAAAAATAGTATCAAAACATCCCTCTGATTTGGAGGAATAATAAAACACTGCTCTGAACTGCTGACCTTCGGATCATTCAGCACACATTGGCAGATAAAATCTCTCTTAATCTGTGCTGTACTTAATCTGTAGCCCTTCAAATCACTTGAGAAAAATGCCTTTTATTATGAAGATGTGATTTTATTGGCATGCCTAGGTTGGGCATTTGACCAAACCAACTATCATGGCATCATCATAGACTATGGAGGAGACTGTCTTAATTTAAAGCTTCTCTAATCACTATTAGATTTAGCCAGTCAATACTTTCCCATACAACGGCAGCGCCTCGGTAGTTAATTTAACACCCCCTAGTCTCGCATTGCCAGGCCTACCTCCACAGCGCTGCGGAATAGGGTCTGGCTAGTTCACACAGCATTCCTGGATAGGAGAAAAACGCGCTCTAGTTTATTGACATTTCTTTAAACCAATCACAATCATCTTGGGTGGCGCTAAGCGCCGGACACAGGTATGGTGCCTCTGCAAAATAGACTCAGGAAGGAACTTGTTTTGGTGGAACATGTGTGCGTAGTGAGGCAAGCTCTGGAATTAAAATGGCTGTCGAGTGTGTGATAAGAATTTTACTAAAAAAAAAGATAAATATAATTTGATTGTCAGTTCTAGCTCGGAGGATGTTTCCCGAATCGACCTGTTAGTGAGGGAACCAGAGTTTAGAATGCCAACACAAAGAAAGCGGAAGGTGAGTGACATCCGGACGAAAATGAAGGATATCCTGCCGAACATTTGGTGGCACCTCCGGTGGCACCGGAACAATCCAGTAAATGAAACATCGTCGATATAGACTAAACACCCCCTTATGTTTGTCATAGTGTTGATGCTGAAAACTACTGCTCCAATTTTAAGATATTAAGGCTTAAAATGTGTTTTGGAAAATGTTTGCCCAATTGAAAGGTGTCTCAATTTGGATTTTCTGGCACCTTTTCTGATGAAACATTGGCAAGCAGTAAACCTAATGCCAGGCTTCATACTTTCACTATCAGATGTCACCTGGTTTAGTTTGGCATGAAAAATAACCTGGCTACTGCAATATATCATTGGCAGTTCAGTCGGGTTTGGTGGCGGTGGGCAACAAAGTTCCTTCTGACGAAGAGACGAGGCCATCTGCGGGATACGTCACGTTTGTGGCAGAATTCATGAGTTTTCATATTGGTGTGCTGACACCCGCCTACATGTCACTGACAAACTTGCATGTGGGAGGTAGTGTGTTCACAGACTGAAGCAGTCTGGGCTCAAAGTGCCATAAAGTGATACGTTCATAGGCATGCATCTCCACAGCCATAGGTGTCTGTTTGAGGGTGATCCCTCCATAACCACTAGATGAAGGAACTGAATCACTTCCGACTGAATGGCTGTGGGATGGAGAGTTGCTGATGTGTGAAAAGCATAAAAAGCTGTCTGTGGACTTTTATTAGGCTGGCACTCGTGTTAAGTAATACAAAACAGTATTGTCAGTTATTTAAATGGAGGATGCATTAGTGCCCACTTGACAGAGCGGGCACTACTGCAAGTGCTTTATCTTCAATAATATAGACAATGTGTCTAAAAAATTCTAAATGGAAGGTAACTGTATTGGCATGCATTAGCTGCTCTGGTGGACTATATTAAATAGACAATGACTTATCGCATATAAAGAATTAGTTTTTCATCCTGGCATATTGTTGCTTTACCTTATGTTGGGTCACTTTTGTTGTAAGGGATATGGGAACACAGACACCTGAGATGCACTTTATGATCGTCATGAACACAAATATAAATCGTTTTTAATCCAAGAATAGGAGTAGGTGGAGAAACATTTTCATAGTTCTTTTTTGGTTTTCAGGCTGACACCATCTAACGTAAAGCATCTACCTACCAAAAAAAATAGCAAAAAAAAAAACACTGATTTAGCAAAAATGCTAAGTACCTCACTACCAGTATGGTGACCCACTATCAAAAATGGACCATTATGGAAACTAAGTGGAGAGAAGAACGTTTGTGTGTGACTCAAACTTATTTAGTTTCTGTTCTGCTTTTACAGTCACGAGTGATGTACCTATGGTACATATGTTCCATATAATTGATGTTTTCTGTGGGATGCTCAGGGAGAGAGATGTGTTTGAGTCACATAGTCATGATGTGCCATTATTGTATTTCTTTCTCTGGCAGCAGTCCATCCCATATTGCTTCTTGTATCTGTAGCCTGATGTGAAAAGTATCCCACATCATCTGGCAGCAATCTCGGATGTAGTTCAAACTGCTGTTACTGTGAAAAGAGCACCACTTCATGTGCGAGTGGGAGGAAGACTGCAGACTTTGTTTATTCTGTGGGAGTGTACGCTTCTTCCTCCTACTGCATGCACAACCTCCATATATCAGGTTATTTGCAGACTAATGATAGATTAAAGCCCAAAATAGACTTTAGGTATATGAATTTGTATGCCAGTTTTGTGGTATTCTGTCTGGGAAAACAAATGTGCCTTGCCTCTGCTTGCGTCCTCTTACTGTGTTATAGTACAATAAGCCCCTGGGTGTCACATTTCAGAAAAACCTACTCATAGGTGTCTGGTCTTTTGGATGAAAGAGAAGATTTAAATGTTTTAAAAATATATAAGTAATGTAAGTGAGTGAAAATGTTTTGGACGTTTTTAAAAACAACAGATTTCAATTAAATTCGGCAAAAACATAGTTAATGTTTGAAGACTTTACAGATAATTTGGCACAATAGTGACCCCCACATGACTCCCAGGGTCATTACCCTCCACATGCTCATCTACAGAGCATTAATTTTAGAGCTTGAGGTTCTCTCTAGCAAGACACCAACCTTGCTGGCCTCAATGCTGTTTGAGTGGTACTAGCAGTTATAACTGATGATCATACTGTATATTGTAGCTGTTTCACTCCACCCCCTCATACCGGGGATGCCCTTCTTTTTTATAGAGGCCTGCTGAGCTGATTTGCGTCACTGACACACTTTTACTTTCATCAAACAAGGGAAACATTATGTTTCATTGTGATGTCTCATGTTTTTGAGCCAACAATGGTTTTCATGGATATTATGAATCCTATTCCAGGGACATATTTAGGATGTCTGCGTCACTGACTGCGTAAGGGTGGATTAGCTGAAGTGACATGACGCTTGTCTCCAGTGGCACTCAAAACATTTCCATTTCATGTTAAATTGATGGAATCTTTTTACATGCTGAAAGCCAATTTTAATTCAGGCTTTGCTAGTACATGAATAAAATGACTCCATCCAGAGGTCATGTTTCAAAGTACTGACAATGATTTTCCATTTGTTTTGATTTTGTGCTGTTTGTTACAGTATGGCTCACTTCAGTCTGATGGTGTGTCTGAAAAACATCAAAATGAGGCACTGAATATATCCCCTTACTTTAGTAGCAGTATATACAGTCATGTGAAGAAATTAGGACACCCATGCTAAAGTTGACTAAAAAGAGGAATAAAAAAATCTTCTTTTGGAAATTGATCGTAATGCCTTAATTTAAAAAATGAGGAAAAATCCAACCTTTAAGGACACCAATTTTGTTTGTGAATGAATAATGTATGGTAAATAAATAAATGTTCTTCCTTAAAATACAGGGGGGAATAAGTAAGTACACCCCTATGTTAAATTCCCATAGAGGCAGGCAGGCATTTTTATTTTTAAAGGCCAGTTATTTCATGGATCCAGGATACTATGCATCCTGATAAAGTTCTCTTGGCCTTTGGAATTAAAATAGACCCACATCATCACATACCCTTCACCATACCTAGACATTGGCATGGTTTTATTTCATTTAGCCTAATAGCTGGTTTGATTTGCATTGAGAGATGATTTTATGGAAAGTACCCCATGCCAATATCTAGGTATGGTGAACGGTATGTGATGATGTGGGTCTATTTTAATTCCAAAGGCCAAGGGAACTTTATCAGGATGCTCAGTATCATGGATCCATGAAATAACTGGCCTTTAAAAATAAAAATCTGTCTGCCTCTATGGGAATTTAACATATGGGTGTGCTTACTTATGCCCCCTGTATTTTAAGGAAGAACATTTATTTATTTATGATACATTATTCATTCACAATGAAAATTGGTGTCCTTAAAGATTGGATTTTTCCTCATTTTTTTAATTAAGGCATTAAGATCAATTTGCAAAAGATTCTTTTTAGTCAACTTTAGCATGGGTGTCCTAATTTTTTCACATGACTGTATGTATTAGAAGGCAATCCTTCCAGTGGCTTTACATCTGTCTATACAGCTATCTCTCTATACATCTTTCTATACATCCATATCTGTATATCCATCTATTCGTTTTACATGAATGTGTGTGACTGAGGTATGGGAGTCTAAACGTGCATCCTACTTGGTTTTGGGGCTGCACATGCTACAAACTTCTCACCTTTTCTTTTTGCATTGGCTCAGCCTGACACAGAGCACAAGGCAACAAGTACCAGTCAAGACTGGCTAGTTCTTTCTGCCATCTGGTGCTGGTCTGTTCCTTATCTAGAGACTTGTTTTTTCGTTCAAGTATAGATCACACTACACACTCTGTTCCATCTGTCGGCTGGATACCAATCAAGACAACAACCATTTTGATTGGCTTATTTGTTTTGTTTGTTTCAGCGGTTAATAATCACAGTATTTTAAATGATAAAATGGCAAAAACTATTGCATATTTATTATGCAGTATGTTCCTTAATTAGACTTAATTGACCGCCCCAACCAGACAAATCACATATGTTCAAATTTGAGAACTTTCTTTGTAGCTTGTGTCCAGTTAATTCATTATACTGTGAGAGATATGCAAATTTCACACTAGATATGTCGGCATTACAATGAGTCTCAACATGCGTCTTGAGTGATCACTTGTGATTTAATTTCACTTCCCCATTCTATATGCAAATAAAAACGTACATCATTACTATTTGCATAAACAAAATACATATTTAATGGAGAAAAAAAACGTTTTTGTTATTGTGTGTGTGTATAAATTTCAGCTGTTACTCTCACATAAACCATACATAACAGAAACGTGCAATGTGACTAATGAAAAAGGGCTGCCTTACAGTCTTTGTGTGGAAAAGTGGTTTGCATGTGCCTCCCTGTACCTCTGTCGGTTTCCTTCAGGTGCTCCTGTTTCCTCACACAGTCCAGGAAAGCAGACATGTAGCAAACAGAGGACAGCAAGACATATCACAATACAGGTATAAACACAACCACAATGATAAATTGTCAAATTTATTAAAATGTCAAAATCATTAAGTCCATCATGCATTGTTACTGTAGAGGTAATTGGTGTGATGAGTGCTGGCATAGGTCATTAAACCTTTGGTGACAATGCTAGGTTATAAATTTACCACTGGCAGGTGGTATGATCAGCAGCTAACACGAGTCCAAACTCAGCCACTAGAGGGACAGTTGGCTGACTCCTCAGAAAAAAACAGACTTCAAAACCATCCCAAACATTCAGTTGAGATAATATAATTGTTGTCATTGGACAAAAGCATGTTATGTATGTGCGGTCTTCGTTTTGGCATTGCCCAATTACTATGCGAGAACTGATGAAAATGTGCTAATATAGAGCTTATATTTTTAATTAAATATTATATTTGTCTTTTCTATACGTCTATTTATATTGTGTCCTGGCATGGGGCAGAACAAAGCTCTGCAGCATATTAATGCTCGGGTAGTAAAGCCAAATAAGAATTAAATAACAAAATGTGTTTTTGTTATGTATACTTACCACAAAAATACATTCGCAATGCAACAGCAAAAACAACGCTGCAAAAACATCACTACATTGCAGTGTTTTTTTTATGTAAGGATGACTATAAATTAGATAACAGCCACTATCAAAGATATCTGGTGTTATATCACCGTTTTTAGACATGCACGTTTTTTTTAATGCTATACACGAATGATATGCGCACCAAAAAGTCCACACGCGAACACACACACACTTGTATAACCGTTTAGGTAACAGTCGCCCGCAGTGAGCCAACCATCGGCACCGATTCATTCACCGGCAGCTGCATAGTAGTGGTTTGCTTTTGCCTCTGACACGAGGGTGGTAGCCGTGGGTTTCCACGTGAAAGCGGTGACATCCTTATGTAAAAATAATGACAGCACTGGAGACCAGTAGCAGTGCGGAGCAGCAGTCACGTATCCGCCCTCGTGGGGGCGGGCAGCGCCTATTGGTTCACAGCGCTGTGAGGTACAGATAAACGGCTCTCTGGACCAATGGGCGAAGAGATGCAGGAAGAGCCGCTCGAAATCAGGTCACTCTGGAGATCCAGGGCAGAGTTACGTATTTGGGAAACTGAACGGGAAAGAGCAGTGTCGTACAGTACACTTTCTCTAGTCGGGACCATACAGAGCTCTAATAACAAGGCTTTTATTTCACGAAGACAGCGGGATCGGTAGAGGATTTGCCTTTTATGAGGTTGGTGGAGTTTTATAAATGTAACGTACGCGAGTTGTAACATGCAATTTTGGTGTTGCTGTGCGATACAGATGTTTTAAAATGCGACAAATGAAGATAACATCATCGTTAACGCGCTGTGCTCTAAATGATGTAAAATACTCTAGCCTATGAACGTGTAAGTTGCGTAACTGTGTCAGTGCGTGAAAGTTGCATAACTGTGTCAGTGTGACTGAATCCCGGTCAGTAGACTACTGCAGGCCAATAGCCCTGCCCCTGCCCTCATGACAGCGGTGCGGAAGTAACCCTTGTATGGCTATACCACCAGTGACCATTAGTGACCTGGGCTCAAGTAACCTACATTTACATAAGAAGAGTAGATGGATTACGCAGTAAAACTGACAACCTATCACGATGCTGCAAAGTTGTTATAGAACAGCTGACAACAATAACTGGTGGGAATGTCGGAGTCACGTGGTGCATTATTAGACTACTTTCTGGTTTCACATCAAAACCGGCATAATAACGCCTTACATAAAGAGTCTGCAGCAGCACATGGCAGAAGGATATATCTTCACCAGTTAGATAATTTCCAAGATGTGAGCGATTGTTTTCCCTGAGACAACGTGACATCATGATGTAAGGCTTGAGTCAGGCGGTTTAGTTGGCTATGATGTAAAAATGTTACATCGAAGACATCGCTTTTTGGGTGCATTAATTCGTTATTTGTTTGACAGTTATGTTTACGGCAGAGGTTTGAAGTACTTAAAGTCAATAGGCTATGATGGCCTACTGTAACCAAGTATTGTAGCCTATGCGTTAATACATTTGCTTTAGGGATCAGCTGTAGTTACAACTATATGTTCCGAAACAATTTGTTCCTTCACCTGAACTATCCCATACCGAGTACCGATCTGATCCAGCGTGTTAATAAATATATAATTTATTATGTTTTAACAGCTGTAGCTATACTACTATCCCGGTATGGATGTAATATGATTGCTATCATATGGTCTGGTTCATGTTAAACTCTTTGTGAAACAAACACACAAACAAACAGTGAATGTCAGAAAACTTAGTTTTATTATCCAGTTTGACAGTCAGTCATAACAGAAAAAGAACATAAACTACTTTAAAGTAGTTTTCTTCAGGGCTAAATTACGTGGTATACAGAGTAGTTTGCCGATATCGGTACCAGCACATAGGCAGTATTTGAGGCTTTTCATCGGAATATCTCTAGTTACAATCCTACTGGCAGTTTGGAAAGATTATTAACTGCAGGCAAAGAAACTGATTACATTCCTCCTGTTGTCATCTACTCTTGTATCTACAAAAATGTTCTTTTCAGGAAATATCGAAAAAATGTACTACACAATGCATGTTTGACATGTCAAGAGTTTTTAAAATGGAAGTTAGAGAATTGTCCCAACCTGGGCAGCAGTAACCTGAAAGAATTAAAATCCCATAAAACCCTAAAAAAAAAAGAGATAAAAGTTTTTAGCTGACAGTATCAAGCATTGCTGGTTTTTAAATCAAACTAAACCAGACTGAAATATACAATTAAAATACTTTTTAATGGTCGGTTTGATATTAACAATTCAACTTCCTTAATATTTTACTTCTGATAGGCTACCTGATTTTATTTTACTTTTAATACTTGTTTGCTTTTACTTAAAGTGAAAGTTTGAATGGAGGACTGTTTACATTTACTGAGATACATTGTCTTATTGTCTAAATAGAGGGGGTGCATGGATCAATTAAAAGTCATGGCACATGTGTGCATGGTTGGAGGCCACTGGCTTGGACTTTGCCTAAAGAAACAGAAAGCAAGAAGAAGCCATCCAAAAGCAGGAGTTGGTGATACAAACGTTGCTAGGATGTATTTAAGATGACACAATGAAATAGCATTTTGCCCCTTAATCATCAGTATTTAGCACTGAAACATTACATTTTAATTCAACAGTGATTCTCTGTGTGACAGCTGGTAGTCCAGCAGCATACAGAATATCAGCAGCAAGTCCAAAGTGGCTACAGTCATATTCAGCTTCCCTTTGGTGACTGGAAAGGGAAGAGAAAGGATGACTGGCACATGTAAGGCTGGTGAGGGAGAAGTTATTTAGACTTGTTTATCTCACTTGGAATGTTTGGCATTATGTAGGGTACAAATTTCCACACCCATGATTGCAGAATGAGAGGATGTGATTGCAAATTATTTTTTTTTAAACTTATTGTCTGGCAAACTTTATTCAAGGATTGGAAGGATGCTGTCAAAGCATACCATGTTGCAGGACAGCCTAGCTTACTTTCTCTAAAACGAACGTTTTTAATCTCAAATTGGAAAGGTTTGTGTGAACACTGAATATAGGTTATATTTTCATGTCAGTGGCTTTATGTAAGGTTCCCTAACTGAACTCTGGTGGTCTATGAACTAAAGACAAAAATGGCAAACTTAATCTTCCCTTTGTGATGGGACAGTAAGTCATCATGCAAATTGAGTCAATTGTACAAGATGATGACGACATAGTGCAATTAAAAAAATAAAGGCTTCCAGCATGATACATAGTTATAAAACCGCAGCATTAGATAATATGATCAGAGCACTGTGACATGAATATATATATAACTTTTTTTTTTACAATTAGACAAAAGAGAATATTTTATGATGATTGAGAACAGCAGCAAGTGGGAAAATAACGATGAAACAGAGGAAGGAATCTCTGTCTTTCCACCAGTTAAAAAAACTGCGTTCACCACTACATCGGTGGCTAAACCTAACAATCATCAAAACATAATCAAATTTTAATTTCCGACCCTGATTACAAGCTTAACTGTAATTGTTTAAGCCATCAGTCTGAATGGAGTGTTCCATACTTTTTACATGAAAAAGTACATTTCTTTTAAATTACCTCCCTTAAAGTCCCCTAAGATTCAAAAAGGCCAAGTGGGCAACATGTACCCAACAGGTCAGCCTTTGATAGCCCAGAATGATTTTTTGATTGCATTAAAATGACTGAAAGGGCCCAAGAGGAGTACCATATAACCTGTAATTGTGTTATGTTTGTCATCTTGCCTTGTTAGCCACCTGTTGCACGTTGTACCCACCTCAATGTAGGATACAACTGCTTCCTAGACCTATGGCATCAAGTTCCCTGTGAGATCATTCTAATTTTCAAAATTGGTGGACACGTCATAGGAAATCTACGTTACTCTCCTCCAATTCCTTCCCTGCAGCAGCTCAACAGGATGAAGTAGATTCAGTTAATGACTGGAAAAAAAGCGATCACAGATATTGAAGTAGCCTGAGGTAACCCTTACTGCAGAGGTGGATTTGACATTTATAGGCTATCATCAGCAATAGTAAACAACTTAGCACACAGTAAATATATTAAATACTGTTAGTGACCTTTATTTTATGCTATTTATTGATTGTTCTTATTAATGATCTTTTAATCAAGTAAGAATTTGAGCGACTGCTATTTTGATTAAAGTTCTCTGTTTCTGTAACGGGGAAATGAAGTGGGTCTGTACAATAAAGTATCTCATAAATATGTTAGTGGTGGTAAGCTAAATATGTAATTGTCCATTCAGAGTGCTTGCATCCCGTACCGGTAGGTCTGCAGCAGCACAAATGTCTATTCTCTTTTTGTCTTTTTACATCTCTCTACCTTGTTTGTATTTTCTTTACTGACTCACTTATTCACTCTTTCTCTCTTAACTCAGTTCAACTTCAATTCAGTGCATTTTTATTGGCATTAAACAATGTTGCCAAAACAAAAACATGCATTTCCTTAAAAAAAAAAACTTAAGTGCAACAAAAAGTATAAACATGTATCGCTAGTCACTGTCTGTCAGTATCTCATCAAAGTGGAAATGCTCACCTAATACTTTATTCTTTCTGAATATCAGGCACATTGGCAGTCAGCTCTTTAACTTTGGTATTTATATAGCATCATTATCTGAGATGACACTGGTTTTGTATAGAGCAGTGTTAAAAGCCACAGAAAACTGGGCCACACTGTCGGCCAGCAACCTTTGGTGGCATTCAGATCAACGCTGTCTAGTGTTTTAAGTGTCCCAGGGTGGATGATCCTTTGAAAGGGTTGGAGGGCTCAGATGGGACAGACCGACTGTTCTTAAAGGCCACACAGTCTGTACAAGGGAGCTTTTTATTTTTGACTGTATATCGAGAAGCTCCTGCAGGGCTCTTCAGAGGTGAGGGGTTTAATCAGACGAAAGACAAACACACACCTTTTTGAAGGAGGAGTGATGAACGTTTATTTGAATTCCTGTTGTCTAGATGGCCACTGATTTCAGTTCATATCAGTATGGCATTGAAATGGTCTTGCAAAGACTTGAAACTTACTTGACATAGGTGATTTGTTTTAGTTTTTTTCCACTTGAACACTGATTAACTAGGGTAATGATCCGTTGCAGTCATAGGATTCCACTATATGTCTACTCAATCATTGGTTTTCCAAATATGAAATACTAAATATGCATAATTTGCAATAGACAAGCGTAAACTTCATTACTAATGTGTAATCTTCTTCTCTCAACAGATCAATCCGTGTCCTCTTTCATTCTCTCCGGCGACACCCTTGTGAAAATGGGGTGATTGTGTTCTTTTATCATTCAATTACAACTAACCCAGAACAAGCCCAGGACAGAACTCCTCCTGATGTCGGAAGATTCAGCCTCCAAGCTCTATCACTTCTCGGTTCTGGAGGACCAGAAAGGAGTCTCATGCAGCTCCATGCCAAGGGGGGCCTCAGGGTGCAGCGCCATGGCACAACTGCACCGGATGGGTGGCTACAGCCAAAGTGGGCCTGATTTAGGCCTCCCCTCAGAGGGCAGCGACAGCAGTGGTCAGGACCCTCCTGCCTCGCCGCCCAAGCATCGCAAGACCGCCCGCTCCCTACCGCTCCCCAAGGAGGACGTGGAGATGAAGAGCAGTGGCTCCAGCGGGAGTGGAACCGAATCACAGGGCAATGAAAGCCACGGCAACAATAGTCATGGCAACGAGAGCCACGACCATTCGTCGATGAGCAGCTCCAATGGCACCAGTAAAGACTCAGCACTGCTGGAATCTTCTGAAAGCAACAAGAGGTCAGTGGTAGTTGTGGGAATGATGAAGCCATCAGTAGACCTGTTTATTTTTCTGACATGCTTACTGTGATAGTGAAGAAAAGAGGGAGAGAGAAACTAGAGCTACTGTTCTTATTAGCAGGATAGCACCGGTATGTTTACTGTGCAGGAATCCTCTCTGTATCCACTGATCTTTGGTCTAGTCAGCACTCTCTGACCTTTGGTGACAGTAAATCAAAGTAGGGATTCTTTTTTTAAATAAAACACTCTTGAGCTGAACTTTTTAAAAACTCTGAAGAGTGAGGAGTCAGGCAGGAGATGTGAAATGGGGTGAAGGTTACTCTTTCAAATGAAAAGGCTTACACAGGAAAGCTGTTTTGTAAGCTGAGTACTGCCCTCGTTGTCAAAACAGCTGCATGTAAAATGATGCTTGCTGTTTCAGCCACTGTATCGTAAAGCACACTTGCATGCACATGCCGTATAAAACATTAAATATGCAGGGAAATACGCATTGATTGCGATGCAGTATCTATACTGTTACATTTTTAAGCCATAGCATCTACCAATAGTTCAGTGTAAAAGATAGAAGCAACCAATAATACAAATCACAGCTGTCATGGCTCACAAAAAGGGTCATAGCTGACAAATTATGCTGGACTTCACTTCTCTTCCTTTCGCCCTTGTAGTTAACTTTGACATATTCATATAGACTCATGTCTTTTAGGCATACAAAATAATGTCCGCTTTGCCTTCTGCCACCACAGTCTTGACCTAATGAATGCAGCTATAAGCACCGGATGTGTTTTTCAGCGTTGACTAATGTCTAACTGTTATTTTAGCCATGTAGCTCAGCTCTACCACACACCTTTTTACTTTACTCAGCCTGTTGAGCCCATAGATATTGAACATGTTATATCTATGATTAAGCCTACTTGTTTGAAGACTTGTAGGTGACAGAGTTAAACATGTTTAGCCAGCTTCTTTGCTCTGAGTCTGTACAGCAAATGAGCCCTACTACACAGGCATTTGGTTGAATCATAATGATATAACATTTCCAAAATTCTGCCTGGAAGTGACCACAGTGTGACTTAAAAAGTAGTTTCAGACACTATGCAGTCTGCCCTCAAGACAACCAGAGCGGGTCTGTTGCTGCCAGTAAGGAAGACCGGATTGACGTCATCTGGGAGACTGGCTTTCTCTCAATACCAGACGGGCTGTGTCATGCTCTCCAACTCCTCGTTATTGCCATGGCAATGCAATGTTTATCTCTGTTTGTCACTGGGCGGAGGAAGCAGAGTTGCAAGCTTGAATGTTCTTTCCTATGGTTCTTTCTTTCTCACTTTCAGCTCTGTCTGTCTTACCTCACTTTACCTTTTAAATCCATTACTTTTTCTTTTTTTTTTACCACTCCCCTTGCTTGTCAACATGCGAATTAGCCCACTGAACACTTGAAGGCTATATTTGAAAGAATTAGATAGCTGTTGGTGCATAGAGAGGCTATTTGTATAGGTGTTCTCTATTCTAAGGCAGGTAAGCAGATTATAGTAACCTGAGTTGTAGCTCTTAGAGCTGTTATTAGTTTTAAATTAAGCTTGTCAGCTAATACAGTGGACTGCATACACAGAGTTCAGTTGACTGCCTACCTTCAGTTTGAATCAAACTGTGGTGTATTACTACCACATGATACACAGAATTGAAATGGTTAAAACAATGGGTGGCTTTCTGTGCATTAACTCTTTTAGTTACTGATATTCTAGAGCCTTTGGATTGCTTTTCTTTTTTGGGAAACAAATACCAACAAATTCAGCTGCTGCCCAGTCTTCTGGAGCCTAGTACAGTGTGCAAGCTGAACAGATGCTGAAGTTAGTACTATGCTGAAATAATTAAAGACTGATAACATTATTTACATTCAGAAAAGTAAGATGATTAAGGTAAAGTCTTTTTTTAACTGAATTGACTCCTTTTGTAAATACTTTTTTGTGCTCTGTCCTGTCCATCTGCCCTTTGCAGCAGCAGCTCTTTGTATTTCCTTTGTGCATTGCATTGTGGGGCAATAGTGTACATCAACAGCACTATCCATCAGATTAAGTGTGCATACTGACATTTTTTGGTTATTTTCCAGTATGAACACACTACAGTATACTATACTGAAAATCTGCTTAGCGTATGCAATTTGCAGTAGAATTAGGTCAAAGCTCTGGTTTTGACAAATCTCCATTATGACAAAGGTCTTCTAACAAAGCCACCTTGTCCTCGGCTCTTTGAGCACCCTGTTTTGTAACATGTCAGCAGAAGGTTGCACACTACCACACTGTCAATAAGCATTCTGTAATAAAGTCTCTAAGTTTCTAAGTCTCACTTTAATACATGCTCAGTTTTTACAGTCTAAAACCAGCTGTTGAATTCCTGAGCCCTGAAGGATACACTTGATAGAATAAGAGGCCTGCTTGTGCTTAAGAGGCTATTTGTATAGGTGTTCTCTATTCTTAGTCAGGTAGGCAGGTTATACATAGCAACCTGAGTTGTGGTGAGTCAGTGTCTCAGAGGGCTTTCGATTTTACTGTATTAGTGCAATCAGTGTTAAGCTTGTAGGTTAATGCAGTGGATCAAACACACATACACACACTCTTCAGGTCTTTACATGAGTCTTACTTCATTGAGTCTCCACCACAAATACATTAATCTTTGTTTTGAAAAGTTTTTCACAAACAGGCAGATACAGAAACAAGCATGAGAAAAATGGGACATTAAAACCACTACATGTTAAGTTTGACAAAACGTATTGACTCAAGGTCCACTTACTTGGCTTTTTTCAGAACTTCCAAACCACCTCACAGTCTTTCTCAGCTGTCGGAGTTTGCTCAAATGTACCGAGTACATTTATTCCAGATATGCAGCACACACTTTGAGCTTTGACCAACAGATGACTCACTTTGCATTGCTTGCTTGTTCATATAGGAACTTACACAGGTGTGGGAGAGATAGAACATGTCATATACTCACTGCCATTTGGTGAAATAAGTAGTCCATGATGTATTTTTTTGTGTGTAAATACTCCCGTCAGGGGTCCAGGAGGGTCAAACGACTTAGGGAGCAGAAAGGTAAACTGGAAAAAGCAAGAATTTTAGATATTTTTTATTTCAGGGCACCAAGAGAGCCGTTTTCAGAATTTCTATCTTTGCTCCTGCTCCTGTATTTAGGCCCCTAATTCTTGCAGTATTGGTGCTTTCCTGCTGTGTAGCTACAGCAGGAAAGGTCCACAAGGAAGTGAGACGGACCTCAGATTTGGAGTGTGATTTCTTTTGTACAGCCTGGCTGCTAAATGAGAGTGAAGCTGCGTCCACACTGTTCTCAATTCACTTTCACAAAGGCAGAATTTGACTTATCTATTTTGGCCTTACTTAGCCATATTGTGAGATTGAGTATGTTTTTTTTTTTTTATTATAAGGTAACTTGAGCACCTTAACGACGGGTGTCTCCACTGGGTGAGAAGGGGATTTTGTATCCAATCCGTCTTCTGTTTGATTACCAATATGGATTTTTGTTTAACTTTAATTTAGTGAAGGAGGAGTTAAAATCTGACTGAATTAGAATCAGTTGCAAGTCTCTTTCTCTCTGTTTGTGTCTCTCTTTGAGGTGATTGGTGTAATCTTTATTTGTTCCAAAATGTTCAGTTGTTCTTCTCTTCCCAACAGCTCGAACTCTCACAGTCCGTCTCCTCCCAGCAGCTCAAACGCCTTCAGTCTGCTAAGCTCAGAGCAGGATAACCCTTCAACCAGCGGCTGCAGGTCAGGGCACCAACCACCGCTGTAACACTGAAAACACTTCACAGAACAATGTTTTTTTATTTTTTATTTTTTATTTTTAAGGGAATGGTTTCCTTTTTGCAATATCTGACTTGCCGCTGTGTGTGTTTGTGCAACTTGCAGTAGTCAGGAGTCCGCCAAAGCAAAGACCCAGAAGGAGATGATTAAAACTCTGAAAGAGCTGAAGCTTTACCTGCCCACTGAGAAGAGACACAGTAGCAAGTCATCCACATTGAACACCCTCAAGTACGCACTGCGCTGCGTCAAACAAGTGGAAGGTAAAGTGCATTCATATCTCTCTGTCTTCTCTCTGCTCCTGTCTTGTGTGTTGCTGCCAATCTCTACACAGCTTATATTAAGGGCCTGTTCCTATTTATTTTGTTTAAGCTGTCTATAGTTTAATAATTCACTCCACACCAATAAGTACATTTACGAATGTAGCTATTTGTACACAAGAATGTCTTTTCTTTGGAAATCAGGAAGCATAGTAGCCAAATGAGATCCAAAAAAATAAATAAAGGCAAAACTTTGCGGAGGAGGGAACATTGTGTAGGCAGGTCTATGGGTAATGGTCTGTAGAGGCTTAATATCTACCCTGCCTAAATGTTTACAGATATAAACAATAAGTGGGCAGAGGTTCAACAGTGCAGTCAGTTTGGTTGTTACGGAATATGACGCATTTATCATAGCGCTGAGGCATTTCTCATCATTAAAAAATGTCTTTGACTTCAGTATGAATCGATCATCTTTTTGTTACCCATCTATTCTGTATTGTATAATATGTTGTGACCAGACTTTAATAAAATCACTATGTGTGTGTTGCAGCCAATGAGGAGTATTACCAGCTGTTGATGACCAATCACAGTCAACCTTCAGTCCTGGATGTATCCTCGTATACGATAGAGGAGATAGACAGTATTACTTCTGAATACACCCTTAGAAACAACGTGAGTCACGGAATTATCTTTAAACTAATACAAATATTAAAATCTCTTTTAGTTGCATATACTGGTGTGAAGGTTTTACTGATTGTGTTTGAGCAGTTGGGACAGGTTTCATCATTTATCCCACCATTTGGATTTTGTCTCCTCAACAGGTCTTTTTTGCAGTAGCAGTGTCTCTCGTTACAGGAAGGATAGTCTACATTTCTGATCAAGCTGCCTCCATCCTCAACTGCAAAAGAGAAGTTTTCAAGAAAAGCAAGTTTGTGGAATTTGTGATGCCCCAGGATGTTAGTGTCTTCTACAGCTTCACAACGCCCTACCGCCTGCCCTCCTGGAGCATGTGCACTGGAGCAGGTACATATATAACAGCTTCAAGGCTCTCTTCAGATGCAGTATCAATAATACTCGAGATAGATCATAATAGTGGTTAAGGAAGATGACTGTGAAAGGGATGATCATTCACACTGTCAATTTTTAAAGTACTTTGCATACATAAAATATGAATTGGAGAAATAAATGACTGAATGAGATCCCTGGATAGCCAGTCTGCTTGGTGACAAGTCAATGAAGCACAGGCTGCCATCATCATGGTGCATTAAGTTCAATTTGACCTGACGTTATTCATTCAAAAAAACTGAAGTTGGATAGAACAGACTGAGCTGTCTCAGGTGCTAAAGTAAAATGAATTACTGAATGGGGAGAACTCATTATCTCCTCTCCAGTTTAACTGATAGTGCCCAGATTGGCTTGTTGGTCCATAACCTTAAATCCGACCCAGAGCTGCACTTTATCTATTGTGATTTGTCCCCTATATGCATTATATATTTTGTCTTGCACACTAAATTAAGCCTTGACTCTGTTTAAATACATTGCATTTAAGTGCAGAGCTGAAGGTTGCTAGGTCACCTGCTGGAGCCTAGACCCCGATTAGCATTCGGCCGGATCTCGTTGCTTTTAAATTATTTAAAACATTTATTTTTCCTGTTTTCAGAGGCATCGCCGCCTGACTGCATGCAGGAGAAGTCCTTCTTCTGTCGTATCAGGTGGGTGTGTGTTGGTTTGAACACGGCGGTGGGCCATCTGCTGCTCGTACCTGTTTGCAGTTTTTATTCATACTGTCATTCCTCTCTAGATGTTTTTTAATTAGTTTGTGACATCATATTGTGAATTACAGCATTACATGCTTTTTCCAGCCCCCCCCACACACCCACACACACACACACACACACACACACACACACACACCTTACTTGTTTGGTCCTTCCATTGACTTTATCTTGCCAGACCTTTAATCTTATTCTGATGGAAATTACACGATCACACACCACTCTCATTAATTTTACACAGATATGAATGGAAACATAGCTAAGCACTGCCCCCTTGTTTTCAATAACTTAAAAATCCACAAACCCAGACAGGAATTCTTTGTGAAAACTTGTACTTCAATGGAACAAAAATCCTAATTGTTATGTATCTTTTCTTCTAACAAATTTCTAGTGGTGGTAATAAGTGTGAGGGAAATCTGCAGTACTATCCATTCCGCATGACACCCTACCGGATGAAGGTCCAAGACACAGTACATGCTGAAGACCAGTTCTGCTGCCTCCTGCTGGCTGAGATAGTTCACTCTGGTTATGATGGTGAGAACAATTTGTGTTTATTTATTGGAGGTCCTCATTAATCTTGACACTGTGAAATTGCTGTTCATCTTTGCACCATACTGCTCAATCACTATACTGTACTGTATATTGGACTAATAAACACATATACAAAATTGCCAGATTCGGTCAAGTACTTAAGAAATCTTTTCTCTTCCTTTTGAAGCACCCAGAATTCCAACAGACAAACGCATCTTCACCACCACACACACACCGAGTTGTGTGTTTCAGGATGTGGATGAGAGGTAAGTCATTGTGGGATGATTTCCTTTTGAACTAAAAAATTCTCACCTATCACAAGATAATAGAATTGGTGCTTTTGCTTGCCAACTAACCGAGCGAATTGTCATGTGTTTTGTGTAAATCAGGGCAGTTCCTCTCCTCGGGTACCTCCCCCAAGACCTGATTGGCACACCATTCCTCCTCCATCTGCATCCCAATGACCGACCGATTATGTTGGCCATTCACAGAAAGAGTGAGTCCTCAGAATTAAGTAGATTTCAGAATTGCCCATGTCTGCACAGGAAATCTGTCCCTATCATGATCTGACTATGTTATTTGGGCTTTCGCCGCAGTTCTTCAATTCGCAGGACAACCATTTGACCACTCGTCCGTCCGGTTCTGTGCGCAAAATGGGGAATACATCGTTCTTGACACCAGCTGGTCCAGTTTCGTCAACCCCTGGAGCCACAAGGTCTCCTTCGTTATCGGAAGACACAAAGTGCGCGTGTGAGTATTACTATCTTGCTGATACACTGTCTGTTATAGTGGCTGTCAATAAGCCACTCTTTGAATAGATAGGGATTTCACAGTTTATTATACTGTAGATAGACATTTATCAACCATGTGTTTTTACCAGGGGCCCCGTGAATGAAGATGTTTTTGCAGCCCCGGTCTCCACTGTCCAGGAGATGAAGACCATGGACTCTGACATCCAGGACATTACTGAGCAGATCCATCGGCTCCTGCTACAGGTGAGAGAGGAGAAAGGAGAACAAATGACACATAGTATTGATTATAGAAGAAGGGGTAGCTTATTTAAGCCATTAAAGTAGCTAGCATCAATGTAATAAATGTAAAGAAATGCACATGCTAATATATAGCTGAGGGATAAGAGCAACATCTTACTTAAAAAAAAACACAACAGGTTGGAAATTGTAAAACGACTTTCTTTCAGCCGGTCCGTAACAGTGGGTCCAGTGGCTACAGTAGTGTGAACAGAAATGACCACCCTGTGGGCATGAGCTCCTCTAGCGAGAGCCTCAACAACGGCAGCGGGAGCAAGATCCAACAAGAGGAGGAAGAAGTGAACGGCAAAGCCAGACCGGTGAGTGAAGTTTAGTACAGTGTGTTTTAGCCCATGTGGTCCTGCTACAGGATGATATGGCAATAGCAGATACTGGGTTGTTGAACTTATGCACAATAACTGTCCATGACTTGATTGTTCTTCAACTGAACGGGAGGATAAAATCACTTTAGCCCGAAGTTTAATATTTATTAATATTTATGGAAATTAATGTAACCAAGTTGGCCAATTTATTCCATATTCCTTTATTTTTGGATTGAAAAGTTTTAGCAAAATGTCCTACCAACATATTTGAAATCAGATGACTCTTGACTCTTGTGTCTCTATTTCACAGCGAACTTTTCAGGAAATCTGTAAAGGAATACATCTTCAGAAGAGCCAGGAGCAGCAGACAACCAGACCAGACATCAAGAAAAGCAATGGCAGTAAGTCCAGTTCATAACTACCTACACATTTTTGTTTAAATAGTTGAGAAAGTGTCTGAGCCAGAGACAGTAAGAAAGTTGTTGGAGAAAATACAATTTATATTTATTGTGAAATTGACCCCATCCTGGAGTTATCCCTAACTTCTGGCTTTTTTCCAGCAGAGTCTGTACAAAAGAGCTCAGCGGTGGTGCGGCCCAAAAACTCAGCAGCTCCCCTCAACTGGAAGGAGACAGAGGCCATCATGGAGGAGAGTAGGTCCTCTTCCCAGGAAGAGACAGCCTTCAGTGATCCGACCGTCTACTCCTACCAGCAGATCAGCTGTCTGGACAGTGTCGTCAGGTACGGAGATAGACATGATATTGAAGAATGGTTGAAGTTGAAATGTCTTTAATGTCCCCAAGGGGCAATTTGGTTCACAACAGGTAGCCAACACATACACATTCACACAAAAACACATAAAAACATGAGATAATAAATAGATAAGAGCATAAATACACATGTACACTATACGCAAATAAATGAAAAAAATATGTGGTAGCCGTGATCTTGTGTAGGATGTAATTTGAACCAAGCCTTGTACAATTAAATTGTATAGGTTATCCAACTTGTAACACATACTTAGTATGGTAAATACAAGCCATATAAAATAATTGAAATGCTACAAAAATCAACTAGCTACTCTTGCAGATAGCTAGTTGATAATGATGTGTTGTTATGATTCCTGTAGGTACTTGGAGGGCTGTAATGTTCCCATCACAATGAAGAGGAAGTGCCAATCTTCCTCTAACACCACGTCCTCTAACTCAGATGAGGACCAACAGAAAGAACCTAACAGCATGCAGGTGTCTGAAGGTATGTGTCCCCAATTCAGATCCTACCAATATTTATTATAGCAGACACTTATTGTCACCTCATCAGACAAAGCTACGGCCTCTCCTTTTAAACTCTTCTCTCAAACTCTACAATGCCAGTTCCTTTTCAGTATATCTTGTTCTCTGTTCTCTTTGGCAGAACCAGCCTTGTTGAAGGATCACTCTGTGCTCTCCGCATTGGATGATCAAGACAAAAAGTCCAGTGACGCAGCCACAGCGGTAGTGGGCACTTCATTGCCCCTACCTGTACCTAACAAAACCGAAAGCGTTGTGTCCATAACCAGCCAGTGTAGCTACAGTAGCACCATAGTGCATGTTGGGGACAAGAAACTTCGACCAGACTCAGGTACAGTGCCGTGAAAAAGTATTTGCTTCCAACCTGATTCCCCTAGTGTTACATATTTATCATACAAAGATATCCGATCTTCAGACAAAATCTACTATTAGAAAGTTAAAGAACTGTAACATAGCTTATTATGTAATTTACTTAAGGAAAAAAAGTTGTCCAAAAAAACAATAACTGCATTAAGTGTACATATTTGAAATGTAAATGTTTAACGTCAGTCTTGTGGGGAATTTAAGCCCACTCTTCTTTGCTCCGCTCAGACACAGTTGTAGATTAGAAGCATCATCTTATTTTTTGGAAGATTCGAAACTACTAAGTGTGACAAATATGCAGACACAGAAGATATCAGGAAAAGGGCAAATGGTTTGTCACAGCACTGTAAATCCAACTTTACGTCTGTACAGTATGTGTACGCGCTTCTTTCTCTGTGTCCTTCTATATGTGTATGTGTAGTTGCGTGTTATCATGATGGAAGTATGTAAGTGAATATCTGTGGGGTTCACACTTTTTTCCATTTTATTTTAAAGCCGTTTTTTCATTGGTGTCCAATGTTCCAATTCAAACCACTACAATGCTTGATCAACACTGCTTTTGTCGTTGTCACTGCCAATGCTAAACTGTCGTATTACATAAAACTCCACCTTTCATTGCTTTAGAGTATGTTAAAGTCCTTTCTCTACTGTCACCCTCTGACTTACAGATATCATAGGGGATATCCAAGGAACAGGAGAGACTGTAGAATCCAGCCAGAACCCCGGGGCTCCTCTTTCTGTTGTTTCACCTCCCAGTCAGGAGAGGGAGCCCTATAAGAAAAAACTTGGGTTGACCAAACAGGTTTTGGCAGCCCATACGCAGAAGGAGGAGCAGACCTTTCTGTATCGCTTCAGGGAGCATCAAGGACTCACAGCACTCAAAGAAAACTGCTCTCAGTACCTGGAGCGTCAGAGAGAACAGATCGCCAGCGATGGTACCTCTGACCACCATACTGACACATCATTTTAAAAGCCTTTAAAGGATAATGGCAGTTTATTACAACTTGGGTGTTATTTTTGTCTGTCTATCTGTAACTCTAATATTTTACTCCCCAAGTTAATTGCTGGATCTGTCTGACTGCTTATGTTTTTGCCCCAGTGGACTTTGTTGTAGGGATGTCACTGTGTTCTCAGACCTCTGCAAATACTTCGTTGAGTACAGTGTTATTATAAACGCTAGCAATGATGGCCAAAAATAAGACCCAGGTTTTAATCAGTTGGAATTTTCCTCTTACTCTGTAATTGTTACCTCATACTTGCCTTTTACTGGCAAATTGTAAAGTTTTCAATAATAATTACTTTCGTGAAATTCACAAATTACTCAAACTCTTTTTTGATTCTCTCTAATCTCTAGCTGTACCTGCTGCTCGATCCTACAATGAGGGTGGACCGATTGTACTGCCTACTGCGCGACGAGACGCACGAAATAAAAAGACCAAGTCAAAGCGAGCGAAGCAAATGGAGTCCTCAGATAGCACAGTGTCCCATCACAGACAACAACATCTGCGGCCTCCTCTTCTAAACCTCGGCCTTAACCCGACCTCTTGGTCTCGCTCTGACACCTCACAGTCAACTTTTCCCATGGCCTACCCCTCTGTGGTACCAGGCTACCCGCTCCAGGTTTACCCCGGAGCCAGTTCCCTACCTCCTCACACAGACGCCACTCTACAAGGCTTTGGGCACAATCAGGGCACCCAGTCCCCTCCCTGCCCCCCATCCATCCATCCTGCTCCCTACACCACCCCCATGGTCCCCCCCATGGTCACCCCCATTGTGGCTCTAATGCTGCCCATGCCCTACCCTTCAGTGGCCCCCGGACTGCCACCTCCACAGCCAGTGTACCACACAGTCACTGGTGGCTTCCCCACCCAATTGCAGCCTTTTGGCCAGGCTGCCTCTCCAGGCCAAGGGCCCTTCACAGATCCACCTTCCTTCAGTGTTCAGAACCAGTTCAGCACCCAGAACCATTTTGCTCTTCAAGCAGGCTGCCTGACCCCGTCGTTCTACTTCCCTCCATCCTTGGAAACCTCAAAGGCCCCCGTGGTGGAGGGCCAGTCTCGCTCCTCTACACCACAGTCTGGAGGAGATGGAGGCCAGGCGTCCCCACCCCTGTTCCAGTCTCGGTGCAGCTCACCCCTCAACCTCCTGGAGTTGGAGCTGTCTGTGGACCGGCAGGACAGCACAGTGCTGTCCTCTGGAGGACAAGGGAATAATGCGACTCAAAGGGAGAAAAGAGCAAGTGGCAACCATGCCAAGGAGAGGGAGCTGAAGCAGGTAAACAAGGTAATAAACCTCTTTTTGTTTGCTTTCCTGCTTTTCTTTTTCTCTCCTTTCCCAATGGCTCCCATTGCCTATGACTGATATTCTTTACCTGTAACATTCTTAAACTGTCAGGATAAAATGTCAATGCCCTGCTGAACTTTATCATTGTGAGTTGTTTGAACTCCAGTTGGTAGGCTGTGGCATGTTCCTCGGAGACATTCATTCATATGTGTCTCTGCCTTTCACGATTTAATGCCATCATCACAGTGATTCCTCCACATTATTCACAGTCAGTCTAGACATGAAATGTGGCCCAGGGTGTTAACCCATTATATTATTATCCCTTACACCCTTTAGCCATCTCTCAGTCTCCTTGGTCCACCTGGACCCTTGAATTGCGAGGGCTCGCCCCGTGTCTGTGAGCATTCTTGGGATAAAGTGTACTCTAGGCTAAGGGCTTGCAGCAAAGAGGTAGGCAAATCATCGGAAAACCTCCACACTTCTCCAATCCCATTCTTACCCGATTCCATATGTCAATTATAGCTAACAGTTTCTCTTTATTCCTTTTCATGACTTAGGAAAAGCATTTTTTAATTTTGCAAAGTTCTGGTCTATCCAGCCCTTTGCTGCATGTCGTCCCTCCTCTTTCTCCCCTTTCCTGTCTTCAAGCTATCCTGTTGATTAAAGGCCATAAAAAGCCCAAAAATAATCTTAAAACAAAGAAGAAAAAAAAGAAGTATACTCCCAGTTGAGTCTTTAAAAAATGCAGAGGCAGGATGCAACACAGCCAATGATACTGCACCTGCCTGTATCGTAAAGATGCAGGATAAGGAGGAAGTACTACAGTCTGCTGGCCAAAGCTATGAAGTCAAGCTCCTCTTAAATAGTATCTCTTTAATGTTTTTGTTTTTGCAGGAAAATTCACATGGTGAAGGGAACAACAGTGACACCAACTCTTTGTCCAGCGGCGTGTTGGACATAATTCCTGACGAGGACTCATGCTCAGGCACTGGCTCAGCCACCTCGGGGTCCATGGGCTCAGGGTCCAACGGCTGTAGAACTTCAGCCAGCGGGACATCTAAGAGCAGGACGTCAGCCAGTGGGACCTCCGGAAGTGGAAAAGGTCTGCACCTAAGTTTCAATCTTATGGCTATGATGAGATAAGTAAATGAGCAGGAAACACTGAATACAAGTAGCAATATGTTTGTTAATAGACATCCCATATCACAAGATTTACAGATGGAAGCACGTACAAAAATTGGTTACCAGATCAAACCCAGGGATTCTATGAATTCAGAAGTATGTACATAAGCTGTAGTGTAAAAAAAAAAAAAGAGAAGCTTACCAGCAACCACTGGCATATGCCCTTTAATGATATTGTCTTTTTGTAGTAAAAAATCTTTGTTTCAAAAGTATTAATACTGTGCTCTTTGGGTGTTCTCAGGAAGCAACAATAGTAGTCAATACTTTGGCAGCGTGGACTCGTCCCAGAACAGCCAGAAGGTCAAAGATCACTTGAACGGCAGCGAGGGACAGGCCGTGGAGATGGACCACAGCGAACACTTCATCAAGTATGTACTGCAGGACCCGCTGGGACTGCTCACTATATGTTGAATTAGAGATAACTTAAGCATAATTTACATGCCAGTTGATGCTGTCTTTGAAGGCGAGAGTTTATCAGCATCAGCAGTTTATAAGTCACTAGATACGTGTAACTCCTCCTACCATAGCTCTTCTCAGTGCTGTTGTCTGTTTTCTGCTGCTCACACATCTCAAAGTGAGTGTTTTGCTGTCTTCAGGCAGCACCACTAAATATACAAATAAGCCCTTTTTACTCAAGCTGTCATAAGACCATCACATACTCCTGCACACCATTTCTGTCCTGTGTAAGTGGCCAAAACTGTTGTTAATCATGTGTTGTTTAACTGTTACTATTCCCTTGCAGTTGCATTGCCTCGTTTATGAGGGACAGCACATGAAATAGGAAAAAGGGTTAGGAAATAGAAATAGAATCAGGAACTCTTAGCAGGATTGTTGCTGGGACCACTAGATGGCACACTTACATTAACACAGAGTCATTAGGTAGGAGGTACCTGACATTGAATTAGACTGTGGACTTGGTTGTATATGGTAAACAAAGGTTTCAGTTGCAAACACTTCAATAGCTCGAGATAATTACAAAAAGCAAAGCAATGTTGTTTTCACCGTTAATGATTCTCCAACATTAGGAATATATCATCCAACCCACTTATTTAGCAAACCCCGGCCTCATAAAGGTTTGTCAGATACCGACTGTTGGGTAGAGGATTGAATGTGGCTGTGTTTGTGTGTTTGCTGTATCTGCAGTGACATCCAGAGAGTTCTCAGACAGGACCGAGAGAAGCTGAGGCTGCTGCAGAAGAACCAGCCACACTTTTCAGAGGAGCAGAAGAAGGAGCTGGTGGAGGTCTACCCCTGGTTCAAGAAGGGATGTCTGCCCAAGGCAATAGACATCAAGGTAGAATGAATCTTTATTTATTCCATGCCATTCAATTAATTTCAATTTAGTTAGGCTTCAAAGTGAAATATGTGCAAAATCAGGGTTTTAGTCCAGATGGTTTTACACTCATGTTTTATCTTGTTTATCAATTTTAAATGATTGACATGACATTTTTTTTTGTAACAGTTTGTTAGATACATTACATTAGATTATATCAAACTGGTGAAAGTAATTTGAAGATGTTGTTTTTTAAGGAAACAGTGTTTTTTTTTTACAAGTACATGTACGCAGGTCAGAGTTAATATGTTATATCATTTGGATAATATTTGTTTTTGTTTGGTTTTTTGGCTTGAGATGTTTCTTGAAAAAAAAAAAAAAAAAGCCAAAGTTGTACACCCCTGTCTTTCTCATTGTTTCTCAAATGCACAACTTTTTCTATGTCCCCTCTCACCTTCTCATTTTGTCTTTGCTGTCCAGGCGTGCTCCTGCTGTGCCGGTGTGTCAGAGGGAGCAGCAACAGAGCAAGCGGCGGTGACGGCAGCAATAGCGACGGAGGCGGTGGCAGCGGCGGCAGCAACAGCGGAGGATCAGCCAGACCTAGACATTGGTGATACAGAGACGGGGGAGGTCAGCTGCCAGCAGAGAATCCTCAAACACTCTACAGATACAACCAGCTAGACAATAAACTTCTCAGGATTTTCAGTGAGATTAGTCATCTCTTCAGCCTTTTTGTTTTTGTACGAGTGAAGAGGGACCTAGATTAGTTAAAGCATCATACAGGCCCTTTGCTCTTCACACAACATTCTTTATTACTGTCTCTGTTTTGCTCTTAAGATTTCTGGCTGGAACAGTCAGGACTTTTGCAGAATGTGAATATACAAGTGCTGGACTCTGAGACTATGTATGTTCATGAATTTGTTTCTGTGTAGCACTTAACACAGCGCAACATATGCACTGATCAGGAGATGCCCCAATAAGGGAAACACTATACTGTATGTGCTCATACACCAACCAACTGGAGGCCGCTTCATGCACGTCAGGAAATGGCACTGTGGTGTTGTAAGTGCTGCAGTAAATGAATGAATTCAGCATTTTGTGACGCAATTTCCTCAGTTACAACAACACCATGCTACGACAGCATGTGGTGAGAACAGGTGGAGTTAAGTTCCAGCCGCTCCTGTCATGATTAGCCTAAAGCACCAAATGAACGGATGATTGCACTTCGTGGGCTGCACTGGAAGAAGGGGGAAAACACGAGTTAGGAAATTAAAGTCCAAAAAACAAACTTGCTCCTGTATACAGCAGTGACCAGGCATGGACTCATCGGCAATTGGTGAAGCTTCCGACTGGAAAACCTACTCACATTATTCACTAAAGTAGAAATAATGAAAATGCAATGCAAGAAATATAGTAGCATAAAATGGAAAAGTACATTTGTTACTGATCCCCAGGCACGGTGGAGGTGCTGAACACATTTGAGACTGCACTAAGAAAAGGACAATCAGGTGAAACATGTCCTGTAAAGTTAAATCTACTCACCAGCCCATCACGTTATACTGTTTCTGAGAAAGTATCCTCAAAATTTGCATTTTTCGAGTCGCCAGTGTCACTTTATGCATATTTCTATTCAGCATTTGTTTCACTATCAACTGTGGAAGTTATTAAATGCTTGTGTGAATGTTTGTTAACAGTCTTTGACTCTGAGCATTTTTTATTTTTTTACATACACCGTTTTCTGTATGAGACTTGTGTTTTTAAGTTATTTATGGAAACGCCTGCTTAAAAAGTAGGACTAAGATGATTACTATATACTATAACAAATACTAGAGTAGTATGTTGTTTATGGTGGGTGATAAATATAAAGTGAGGAGAATATAGATGTTTTCAGCAGTTTTAAAAGTGTGCAACGTAACACTTTAAATGGTCTGATGTTGCCCCTCATAAATATGGAAAGGAGCCTCTCTGAGCGTCCTGTGGAAGTGTCTGAAGCTCATTACCGTTTTGTGTGGTCACCTCAGAAGTCTAAGTTTAGGGTTATTGCACGGGTGTAAAGTAGCTCAGACAGATGTCAAGTGACTGTAGAGAGCTTTCCGCCACTTTGAAGCTAATGCTGTCATTTGAGACGAAGCTGTGCTCTTCTCGACAACTTAAACATTTCCTGAATTTGTCTTTCTGTTATTTGAACGGACTTTATTCTCTTTTTTTTAATCGCAAATGTTTTGTTAAACTTCTAAATAAAATCTAAATAAAATGTTGCCGAATTTACAGTGACGTTGAGTTTTTTTGTGAAATGTTTGCATAACACTGTTTCTTCCTTGCAGGCTCGTGACTACTTCAGTGCTTGTTTGTGCAAATTAGTTTAAATTGGGCAAATACTAGACTCCTTTAGGATTGCAGCTGTTAATGGGCAGATGACCAATTAATGAGTATAGCCTAAACGACTTCGAAAACAATTGTCCGTTTGCAGCAAATCAAGGCTTGACAAATGGTGAGAAGAGAATTGATTACCCTAAAGCACGAACTGAATGGAAATAGACCATCAAAATGGACGTATATAAATGATATTAACAGCTAGGACAACTAGCTAGCTACTACAAATACATTTAAATGATAAATATGGGCATAATGTTAAAAAAAAAATTAGAAATGTGTTCTTTTCTACCCTGAAGTCGTGATAGTCACCTTCCCAATGCAAATGGCAGTCTGACCCGACCACTGAAACAATAGCTGAGATGTAATCTGGTGTCTTTCTCTGCAGACAGTCAGATCCTCCAGTCCACGGCTTAGCAGGCCGGATCAAAGCAACCCCTTTCCCTTATCTGCCCCTCCCCCTCCACTGTTCACACCTGAACAAAATTAACAAACTGCCCTCCTGCAGCGGTCATTTGCACCTCTGGAGATTCGCAGATCCGGACCTAAGCGGACAGTATCAAGTTCGTCATCCAGCCATGTCGTGTGAAATCTGCAGTGATGCAAGAATAACTTGTTTTAAAAGTAAAAGTAGGCCTACTTCTACAATCAATGTAGGTCTAATAGCATATGCATTACTATTATTGTTGTTGATGCATTACCGCGTAGGCAGGATGTTGTGCTACAAAAGTCTCAATCTGAATCTTCAAAGTAACTAGCTCATACCTGTAGTGTAGTAAAAACTGGTGAAGTGTAAGTAGGCTATAAAGTCGTCTAGCATAAAATGGAAATACCCAACTAAAGTACAAGTATGTTAGCTAGTCGAGGTAGAGCTAATTTAAACGATATTGTTGCAGTTTCATCTGTCTGCAAAGTAGCTAAGTGATAGCTAGCTGTCAGATAAATGTAGTGGATGAAAAAAACACTATATTTCCCCCTGAAATGTAGTGGGGTGGAAGTATACAGAAGCAGAAAATAGACATGTAAAGTACAAGCAGGCTACCTCAGGCAGAATTAACTACAGCACTTGAGTACGTACTTTCCAACACTAGAGATGTGTTATGCTAATTAGAAGAAGTACTACTACTATAATCCCACGCTCACTGTATTAATCATTTTCTTGTCATTTAACTAAAGATCCCTCTCAGTATGGGTAAGAAAGTGTAAGAAGTGACACTTGGACATCACAGGAACACCAGAGGAGCCTTCTGAAATGGATTAAGAGTGAGTTGAGGATTGCTGTCTTTTCTTATTTATTAGTTGTAGCAGCTGATGGTGCAGAGGCAGAACACTGACTGTGGCTCTCACCAGGACCACAGGTAATGTCTGAGGGTGCAGACACAAGCTTTTGTGTGTGAATTAGCATGGGACTCCTATGATGGATCGATGGTATGCACAGATTTTACAGGTAGATTAGAAATCAGAAAAGGTTTTATTGCCACAATAAGTACACTTATGTGGAATGTATTGTGGCAATACAACCGTTTCTTATTAGTACATTTATACATTTGATTAGTCATATGTAGTGAACTATTTGGCAAAGGACCACCATTGCATTGCCCTGAATAAAAAGCACCATCTGCAGTATAATACAGTACAATGTAATGTGAAAGTGATAACTCAACAGTGAGCCTATTTCCATGACTGAGCAAGTTGTTTGTTCCCATGTTTTTTTTTTAAACTGTAACTTATAAAAGCTGACGTGGAGTTATAAAACCCATTTGTCAATTCCTCAACTAAGCCTATATAAGGAGTGAGTGGATTACTCATTTCACACCTCACAGATGCCTACGATGTGCTATGAGATCTTGGGAGAGAGAGAGAGAATGTGCACACAAATGGGCCACAATTGCAGAGTAATAACTAATGTCTTGAAAACAGCCGTGGGTGGGTGGATAGTGGGATCCTTGTGTGTGAAATGTAGCTTTTAAAAAAAGAAAAAAAGCTGCACAAATAGAATTTAAAAGTCAAAGACATTTATTGAAAAGTTTAAACTTAGGCAAATCAGATGAGGTAGCCTACTAAACGTCATTGGACACTTATAAATAAAAAAGTTAAAAACATCCTAAATACAAAATAATTTACACACAACTAACAATACATTTCTAGTGGGACAGCTATCACAGCCCAGTCATATTCAACAAGTAAATATTTACATATGCATTTACCCCTTCACTGAAGGCAGGGCCAAAACACTTCCAAATGAAGACCGTTCAAGTCTCTGACCTCTACAAAACAGATTTAATTACATATTTTATTTATTAAATACATTTTAGTTTCATGGTAGTTCCCCACTAATTATACAAAGAGCTTCTCAGATGCCTTTCAATACGTTGCAAAGTTGTCATCTCAGCAGTGTTGTTGGCATGTACTTGTACATGAGGCCTACTCCCTACAACATAACACAGCATTAGCTAGCTAAATCATCTAGCGTAGTTTAAAACATGCTATTCCTTTTTTAAATGATCTACCATGGTCTCCACATTGACTTGGAGTAAGTTAAGGAAGGCAAGCACAACACATCCTGGCTTTCAGCCTCCTCTGAAGAAGAAACATGACTTTGCTCTGAGTCCGTCTCATCCAGGTCAGAGCAGAGGTCATCGGTGGAGGTGGTGGAAGGGGCCGGGGACACTAGAGCAGTGTACATGCTCTCAGACAGGGACCAAGTGCTGTTGCTGCCGGTGCACTCTGTCAACGTGTCCGGCAGCATCACCCGGAAGCGGTCTTCGTCGTTTAGGGGCATGCTCTCCAGGAGGTGGTTCAACAGCTCCGCGGATAATGTTGGGTCAATTCCCGGGCAGCTGGACACGAAAGTGTGAACGTCATGCATACACTGGATGTAGCCTGCAGCAAAACGCTCACAGGCCTCCCGGTTCACGGCGTCCACTTCTACGGAAAGATGAAATAAAACAACCGTTAGCTCAGAAATTAGCAAAAACTAAACTACTAACTGACAGTTACAAACGTTGGGCTCTCTGTTCTGATTGGCTGAGCCGCGGTCGAAGATGCACATGAGCACCTGTGGCCGCAGCACAGTTAATTGGAATATTAGCTAATGCACTAACCGTTATAACCCATTGAACTTAATTTTTGGGTTAGTTTAAAATAACTATATTGTTCGGTGGGAGGACGACATGTAAATAATATGCTAGTTTAGGTTAATAGTTTTTGGTGAAACATAAAATATTTAAGGAACTATTGCCTGCTGGCGTACTCTAAAAGTAAACGTACATAATGTAACGATTTACCTTGAGCCCGGTTTTGCAGGATGCTCTCCACACGTTTCACTGTCATCTCCAGCACTTCGGCATTCTCCATCTTTGATTGTAACTGCAACGGGTGACAAAAAAAGCGTAAGTAACCGCTGGCAACACAAGCTAGCTAAACCAATTTAATTCATTTGAAGAACAGCACTAGCTACATAAGGCAAGGGCCTACAAATACATGCATAGTATCTTACGTCTGCATCTGCCACGAGAACTCTGAGTTCTTGTAAACTTTCATTGATGCGAGCCCTTCTTTTCTTCTCGACCAGAGGTTTCCTCATCTGCCAACAGTAAGGAAAATTGAGTTAATATCAGCCAAGTTAATACAAACATATTGGTATTAAGTGCTCACACAGGCCCTTACCTTTCTTTCAGATTTGATTCCACTGTAGTTATCACCTCTGTCCGTTCCGTTTGTGTTGTTACTGATGGGGGCCATGTTGTTAAAGTTTAACCCAGGCGCTGCCAGAAACCCACTGGAGGTTGGTGTGTAATCCAAAGAGCCGTTACAGCTTGTCAATGGGACAGATGGCCGGGCGATCCCAGCAGCCAACAAAGCTTGCAGAGAGACTGGGCTCCTTAATGCTGCTCCGAGGGGGCATGTACTAGGTATATATGACGGTTCATTTACATGTGAATGGATGAAGTGGCTACTACGAGAGCAAGGCACATCGAGGGCGCGCTACGCTCGTACCCGCCAATCCCTATTGGTCATAGCTTTTGTTTTGTCCCCAACTTCAGTCTGAACCATTGACTGCAAAAAGAGGTCTGAACCTACGTACAGATAAAAACATCAACTTCTAAAATAAATTCAACCAGAACGGCTGAAACAAATAGATATTGCCAATTAAATCAATGGAAATAATAAAGCATTATCTTGGATAGAAATGCCAGACAACAACCACAGATTTACCAAAAAATAAAATATAGTCAGTCCTTTACATCTGTTATTTCAGTATACCAAGCTCCTCTTGCAAAAACACGTCAACATTTACCTTTCAATGTTAACATTCTTAAGCACTCTCATTTAATGTCTTTCATCACTTTAGGCCATTATCTGCTAATTCTCACATTGCATCATTAGTTAGCTGGGCCTATTTCATGCTTGATTGTGAGCCATCAGTCCACCTATGAAGACTAGTAGTGCTCCACTCCCTCTGTAGAAAAATAAACAACTAATGTGAATTGGCCAATATGAGCCATTTATCAAGTACATTACTCTCTTGTGTAAAGAGCTAGCCTCTCGAAATGGACAAGCAGCCTGCTGGCAGAAAAAGCGACCATTCCTGTTTTTGGAAGGTTTCATGACATGTTCCTATTGTCCATTCTGGTATAATTTGGAAGTAGATCTTTTCAGCCAATTGTATTGTTAAATCATCAGCTCAAACTCAACTGATTCTGAAGTTTGCTAAATTGTCCAAGTTTAACACGCTGTGTCTTATGTCTGTAGTAAGTCATATGGACACACCGTCATGGCTATTCACATATGGTGGTGAGAGCTGTGTGCATGTCTGCAAATTTGCATGTGTTGTGTAATTTGCATTTTTAGGATAGATATGCACTAGTACATATTGTTTGGTTTGCAGTGATCCACTGTTACAGCCATGGTTACAGCTTTATTTTTTCAGTAATGTTACACTGCTGATAGCCTGGCTGCAGGTGTTAAGAAGGTGGTCATAAGGTTTTTGTTAGTTTAGTTAAAGAAAAAAATGAATAATTACATCTGATGATTTATCTATAGCATTTCAAAGTTGCATTCATGAAATTTGACTTTAGTTTAGAGTTTGTAAAAAAAGAAAAAGAAATGCTCTGCAGCACTAATAACCCCCTTTGTGACCTCACGCAGTGACCTATTTTTGAAATGTAAAATTTGCTTTAAGGTTTTATTACAGGTGTATACTATACTAAATGCTAAATTACAATATACTGTATTAAACTATACTCAACCAAGGCACACATACTGTAGCACACATTGTACAGAACACAGTGTACTGTATTGTACTGTATGCATTACATGCCCTGCTGATGCCCATGTGCCCATGTGCCCATTATTAGGATCAGTAGTAGTCACCTCGAGCTAACTTTATTGCATTCTAGTAGCTTAGAAACATCCCTACATTAACTTTGAAACATCCCTACATTTCCGGATAGTGTTCAAAACATGATGGTTGAGAAACGGAGCTTTAAATAAAATACGGAAATACTACCATATCGGGCACTTGCCTTCAGAATAAGGGCATGGTGCAGTTTCATTTTAACAAACGGAAGATAAAAACAGTTTGTTTTAATCCTAAACAGATTTTATCATTCAAGTATATGTATTTGTTTACCAAAGCCCGCAAAACAGTGTATTAAGTGTTAAATGTAACCGTTGTAGCCGGACTTGGACTCTTATTTTGACAGCGGCGAGGCGGCTTTTCCTTCAGACCCACACTGTGCTCGTTCGTCAGAGAAGACGCTCTACTGAGGTCACTGAGCCCCGGGGGCGAGACTGGTCCGCTCCTATATAATCTTCCTTGCTCGGTAGAAGAAACCAGCGCACCAAATCAGCTAACGAGATAAAGCAAACATACACTGAACAAGCAAACATGGTGAAGATCACTTTCCAGACAGTTTCGGCGCAGAAGCCCGAAAAAGAGATCGATGGAGACAAGATCATTATACCTCAGGCTCACGTGAGTTTGCACACTTTGTTTTTCTTTGTTTGTTTTCGTGTTGAGACATTTGTCCTGTGTCCCACTAATTTATAGCATTAGTACTCTTTTTTTTCATAGTTTATAGCTAAATGGATTAACGTTAATCTGTTTGTTCTTAGCTGTAATGTTGGATTTGTCTGTCCATGCATCATCATGTCACTTGATGGGATTGGATTTTGTAATGGTGATCCATGATCTATTTGATTAAGCAAACAACCGTATATGTATAAACAAAGGCCAGTATGCTAAATAATATATCGCAGTTGTGTGTGTGTGTGTGTGTGTGTGTGTGTGTGTGTGTGTGTGTTTGTGTGTTTTTAATACAACTGAATGGTTAAAAATCACTTCACGTACTGCAGTTTATTATATTGCTTTTGCTGCTGCAGTTACTACAGGACACTATTTCTGACCAAAAAAGCTTATTGTGCTATAATGTTATAATAACAAGGGAAAAGACCATCAATTGCAGGCCATCCCAGCCTGGGGATGTTGACATTACGTCACCTTGTTTGGCCACTGCGAAGACACACTGCAGATGGCTGTCCTGTATGTGCCTTCAGCAGAATATGACACCATTATTCTATATGGTTCATATGTATTATAAGTGTATATAAGTATGCATATACTGTAGAAGAAAAATCTTCCCTTTTCTCTGAATGAGCAGTAGGCGATCACATAGCCTCTATAGATGCATAATTAGAAGGTTTTCCCCCGTTTTGTCGAAATGAGAAAACAACAGAGCTGTTAGATGCGGTCACTGCACCAGTTAGTGACATCACGAAGTGTTATACCACGTGGGTCCTGCAGGTTGTGCTTGATTATTGTGTGTTGTAAAGGCAGTTTAGCTTTTTATTTATCAAAATTGACATCATAAAAGTCAGGAGTTAAAATTAGCAAAATATGCACACAAAATTTTTTTTCTCTAGTTTGAGCTATTCCTGTATCCTATGAGTAGGATCTGGCTGGGCTACTAATTAGATTTGAGTTTATTTGAAGGGGGTTCAGAGAGGAACTGAACATCTCATTGTTTTACAATGGCAGCTGATTCCCTGAAATTCATCTGCAACATGTCAGATCCCAAGACCCAAGTCCTTAGTTTTTAGGCTGCAAACCTCAAACATAGGGCTCAGTCAGTGTTACAATATTTTGAACAGAATGAAACTGTCCTTTAAAGTTGATAGATCGATAGATTTTCCCCCAACATACTGTACACGATGATTATTACCACTTTATGATGTATCCATCACTTCTGCAAACACATTTTTCACCTGTTTGTTACGTTAACAGAAGAATAAGACATGATCTAAAAGGCTGTGTGGATTCTGATTGGCTGCGATAGGCGTCAGAGCCAATGTGTGTAGATCTATTAATATGTCCACCTCTGCTGAGGGACTCCACGCAATTCTTCTCGCTTTGACTCCCACTGAGAGTGCTAGGAAATTAACAAATATGGAGTGTGGAAGTAGGCCTCCAAGAATAGACCCAGACGGCCACGTGCCAGCATCTTCATCAGAGCCTGGCACAATCTGTTCTCCCTGCTTCCGCTCTCCATAGCAACAGTAGTAGGGAGATGCATCAGATTGACTGAGAGACTGTGGGTGGGCATCTGGCATGTTTTATTCCAGTCCGTCCTACGTCTACCAGACCTCCTTGCCTGACTAACGACTTTGCAACCGCCTCCCGTTAGAATAACCTCTGTTACGATTTGGACTTTGTATAGGAACGCATGGCCATGTGAGAGGACTTACATAATGTCCACTGATACTCCTTCATAGAACTGGAAATGATTAATTTCAAGTTAACTGCTAAGCTGTGTTCCTAATATTTCGCCCAAATCTTCTACCACAATCTCTTGGCTAACTAGCTGACTTTTCATTGTCGTTTTGTCCTCTAACCAAACTGCTTTTCTCTTTACAGGAGCAACAGGTTCTTCCTGTCAGGCCCAAGAAGCCTTTTCCAACCGGCCTCTGCTGCCTCACCTTTGGCCTGGTGGTCTTCATGTCAGGACTGGTGCTGGCCTCTATCTACGTCTATCGCTACTACTTTATACCTCAGGTCAGTTCACTCTACCTCCCTTTTCTTACATTATATCCTGAACCCAGTGCCACAGAATGTTGAATGAACACAAATATTAAACAAAGATACAACCTAAAGTAACTGTCACATGCTAACTCAGCTCTGTTGCGCCCCATTAGCAGATCCCAGAAGACAGCTTGTTCCACTGCCGGGTTGTCTACGAGGACTCTGTGTATGCTCCTCTGAGGGGCCGGCAAGAACTCGAGGAGAATGTTGGCATCTACCTTGACGACAACTACGAGCAGATCAGTGTACCTGTGCCACACTTTGGAGGCAGTGACCCCGCTGATATCATCCACGACTTTCAGAGGGTAGGTTATTGCATCCATATGTTCACTGTTTTTTTTCAAGTGTTTCATTTAAGGTTTTAACATTTTCATTTTAATTGATTCCAGGGCCTCACAGCTTATCATGACATTGCTTTGGACAAATGCTACATCACTGAGCTGAACACAACCTTGGTGATGCCTCCACGGAACCTGTGGGAGTTGCTCGTCAATGTCAAGGTGAGGCACTCAGTACATTTGCTGCTGATGTCACTCGTGAAGCTGTTGTAAAAGCATTGTTAGAGATGAATGACTGTCTGATAAAGTGAAGGACAGCATATTCCCATCTTCATCTGCAGTGTTCCTCCCACAGACCGAATGAGTGATTCATTTGTGTCCTTTTGCCACAGAGAGGGACGTACCTTCCACAGACTTACATCATCCAGGAGGAGATGATGGTGACAGGGAGGGTGAGGAACATGAGGCAGCTGGGCCCCTTCATCCACAGACTCTGCTATGGCAAAGAAACCTACCGCCTCAGACGCCGCAACCAGCACAGGCGTAAGTGCACACATCCACCTTCTTTTCCAAACTACTCAGGCAATATGAGATGCTAAAAAATAAGTGATAAAATCACATCCGCTAATGTATCACGCTCTTTCACACCAACTATTGTGAGATGTTGAGGCATGTGGCCGTGCATAAAAGAAAATACAATCAAAACCAAGTAGGGGAAGACAGTTTATCTGCCGACAGTGTATCTGCAGTGTAAAATCCTTTTCTAACAGCCTGGCAGCCTGATTATCACGTCAGTGTTTGTATGTGGGTGCAGCCTGGGAACTTCCTGCTAAGTGAGTCACTGGTTGTGCAGTGGACACATCCACACACTGTGGAGGAGGTAGTGATGCGCTTTAGTGATATCTCTGTTGTTGCTCTCTTTGATTGGTGTGAGAGACATGATGCAACAGACTTTGCCAGAGTACATAAATGAATGTGATTTGCGGTGATTACCACTGCTCATTCAACATGGACATGTGTAGGCCTGGTAGCAGTAGAAATAATATAAACACTACAAAGTGAACAGATCTTTTAAACAGGTCTTCTTGTCTCTTTCAGGTATTGAGAGGCGTGAGACAAAGAGGTGCCACAGCATTCGTCACTTCGAGAACACTTTTGTGGTTGAGACTGTCATCTGCGACAGGGTCTGAATCTGAGGCGGAAATCACAGCCATCCAACTCTGAAGCCAGTTTCAAACCATACCTCTTGAATTCTTTAGGCTTTTAATTGCACTTTAAGAGCAAGTATTTGTCCCAACAGTTTTAATGTTTGTTTTTTTAAGTTGAAAATGCTCTATTATTGTTCATGTACAATGTTAATGTCTTTTTTTATTCAGACAGTCTGTATATGTGGATGATGTTATAAATGTGTTTTGGATATATCTGTACCATGTCAAGCTGTGCATAAGATGTTAATGTGTGTCAGTTTGTGACATTTACATCAGAAGGCTTGATTTAATTTTATTTTACACTTCACGTCATTATTTTTATTTATTATTTTGTAACCCAGTGCACTGTGGGTGATGGTAAGCATACTTAAAAACTGCTTGCACGGTACACTTATGTTGTAATTCCATTTCTTGTTTGTTCTTTTATTTTGTTTGAAAAATGGAAAATGGCGAAACATACCTCATGTAGTTTAGACGTTTCTTTGCTGGTTTGTATCATTAATTGGTGTATATAACTAATTGTTCCTAAGCAATATATACTGTAAATTAATTTTCTTCTGGATTTCATATTGTTACATGCATAGATTTTTATCTAAAATCACCTTGTTTTTGTGAATTATTTCTTTACGGTTTGTCTCTTTATTTACTTTGGAATCACACTTTCCTACTCCTTGGATATAATGGCTTTAGACTGTAATTAGTAGCAGTGCTTTAGAGGGACAGAAGGAACCAAAGTCTGCAGTCAGCAATGCTATGCTTAGTGTTAATGATTTATGAAATATTTAGAAAGAATGTTTTTTAGCTTAGATCACCTTCTGGAGATGATATCAAAGGCTAAAACTCATTTTGTCTTGCTCTTCCTCCTCTTCACTTGGATTTTGCCTGTTTTAGCTCTCGCCAGTTCCCAATCCTTCCTATCTTGGCATTATAATCTCTACAATGTTAATTTGTCCCAATTTGAAAAAAGATTTGGGGTGTCTTTCTAATGTACAACCTGGAGCAAATAAGTCTCCTAAGAGACCTGTGATATGTGCGCGTATTTCCCCGTCCTGGTTACCTTATTTTGTTGTACAGTCGATTTTTCTTGTAATATCTTGCTGCTTTAAGAATAAATGATAAATTAACTTTTTTTGTCTTTTGAATGTTCATCAGCAACAGTTTCAATAAATAATACACATCATAAATGTGCAAATTATGGTGTAGAATAATTGGAGAGTTTGCTAACAATATTGCGTGGAAATATTGTATAAAGGGAAACAAAGACTATCGCAGCTAGTACAGACATAATATAACAAACAAAGGCCTGATCAGTTCCGTTTCTGCTGAACATGCAACATGCATAAAACTGCAGTGTCATTGTGATGAATGTGACACACATCACAAGATGAATCTCTTGTGGTAAGCTTTATTTCACTTTAAAATGGAAGAGGAGGTTTGGTTTCATGTCATGCAAATTGTCGAGAAAAGTTGAGTAAATTTAAAGTGATTCCTGTAATTTTCTTCAAATTGATACACGTGTCGTCATAATGTAAATGTGAGCTTTAAGTTTCAGAACAGACAGCCATAGAAGTAAAGCATATGGTATAAATGTACAAACACACTGCGGGTCAACAAAATCAACATTATCTACCTGTTAAGGGCTTTGCTCTGATAAGTATTAATTGAAAAATTTTACATCATGATGTCTGAGCCAGATCAAGAATCTCCACGACAAATTTTACTTAAGGAAAAATAACAGAAACAGAAATTAAAACAGAAACAAAACTGAATTATCACAAACAAATAATTGAAACTCAGCAAAGACGAGGCTTGTGCAAAATGAAAGTATCGAGACACAAGTAATGCAAGTAAACAAAACATGAGTTTCATGTCTTGTTTCTGGTTTTGGAAGAGATTATTTGATACAATAAAAATTGCATTAATACAGTAAATCCCCTAATCGAGGCTTAAGAACACCTTCCACTGTTACCAAAAGGTGACTTTGTTCAACACGAGCAAAATAAGACAGAGAGCGGCCTAATGTACTGCATGTGCAACTTTCCGTTTGAGTTTAGCTTTGACTACATTCACATAAATCAAATGTCCTCCTGTAAACACACTAATATCAAAACAGTCTTATGATCTTAGTACACAGGTGAGGCCATTAACAGTTGGCTTTTAACACTTTTAATACTATTGCACATTTGAAGCTACATTGTAAAGAATTAAATAAAAGAATTAAAATATAACATTATAGTTACATGTGTCATGAATAATAGCATGTCATATATATATATATATATATATATATACATTGTGGTAAGTCTAAGGAAGTTGATAAACACACAGTCAGTTAATTTGCATTCTTAAAACGTTCAGCAGACCTTTCCACTTATTTGCTTCCTCAGTCATATCAGAACAATTATATGAAATGTGTTAGTATTATCCCCCCTGAACATTATTTGAGTATGCATTAATAAGGTCGGAGATACATTTAAAATTTATTTGTCATTCAGCCTCAGGCTTTATTTCTATAATAATTTACAGGATGGATACATAAATGTAACTTAAATTCTAAAACAATAATCAGGTCAGAATTCCCATAATGTATGGGTTCAAATATATTTCTGATGCTATATTTCCAGTTTCTTATTAATGATGATAGATGTAGTTATATGTATTACTAGTCAGTAATATTTCTTAACAAGTCACAATCTGCCAAAAAAACAAACTAAGAAAACGTCAACAATTAAGAAAGCAATAAAATGATTTAAGTATCAGTTAAAGTTTATATAAAATCTGTTGTCATTAAGCCATAGTTATTATGAATAATTATCAATTCAGTTACTTCATGTGTTTTCAGATCTCAACTGGTTGGTGTCTTGATTTATTCATATACTAAGTAAGTGAATACTTTAATACGTAGGTTTAATATTTGTTAATTATTTACTTGTTTTAAGTGGACTTTTTATGTAAATCTGCATTTTATATATGCAACATAACTAAAACATATGATTGTTATCATAATTAGCTGTTTCACAATTTACTAACTGTATCTTTTTTTTTTTTTTAAAGATTATTTTTTTGGGGCTTTTCCATTTATTTGATAGTGACAGTGGATAGACAGGAAAGGGGGAGAGAGAGAGAGGGGATGACACGCAGCAAAGGGCCACAGGTTGGATTCGAACCCCGGCCGTTGTTAAGGACTCAGCCTACATGGGGCGCACGCTCTTACAGGGTGAGCTAGAGGTCACCCCCTAATTGTATCTTTTGACTCAAACTGTGGCGAAGTGTATCAGCCCTGATCTTAAATGCTTGGTCTTCAGAACAGTAAGAGCACCTTTGACTTGACTTCTTGAGCATATACAGTAGACTGTAGCAGTTCCACTGCTTTGAAATGAATCGTACCCCACATCAGGTTCTCAGTGTGTAGGACTGGATGACCTGAAAGTGCCTTAAGCCATCTCGCAAGCTCATCCATAAATCATTACAGAAAGAAGTCACATTATGGCTTTTTAGGTGGATTTTCTTTTTGCAGCCTACATTTTGGGTATCAGAGCTCTCTGAGGTTACACAGGCGTCTACGGTGCTTCCTGTCACTGGACCAAATCACATATCAGAGATTGTCAGAGCCTTTCCCCTAAACCTTACTCTCAAGCACTGTGGTTAGTTGAGATTGCACTCTGACCCGTTACTCTTAGTGCATGTTACACTTGCTTATCAGCTACTGGAAACAATACTGGCTCTTTTTCAGTTTCACTGACCTGCTAAAACTCAAGATGCCAGAACTTGTATTCACCACCAGGCATCCAATGAGGACAAATATATGTTTTACCTTGTATTTTCTTTGTGTTCAGACCGCTGAAGTGCTGAAGGTGGCTCTTCTTTGGCTGATCATTGATATCCTGAAGGTATGTTTGGGGCTCCTCAACTCACGAGCGATGAAGTAGTAGCACAGAGCGTCCAGACAGCAGGTGATGTTGGACAGACACATAGCTATCTGTATAAACAGGCTAATCCTGGTTATGTTGCCGCAGTCTTGAATCATTCCTTGGTGTACCTGGAATTATGTGAAGGGTCACACATAGAGGATAGAGAAACATCAGTTGAGCATCCTGCCTACACGTATGAAAAGACTAGAGACAACCCAGGATTGTGAACTTGTACATTTGCTGTACTTGCTAAAACAGTCTGCCAGGTCGACGTCAGTGAATAGTTTGAAATTTTTTATTTATATCTCGGTTCCAGGATCTTTTATAATTCTAAACAGCCTTTTTGTGGTTAAAATAGAATGGTCACAGATGTTTAATACTAAAATAAAAATAAAGTGCAAATGCTTCACCATTAGTTGCTTTCTTTGCTTCCACGTACGTATTTTTGTAACATTTAAATTGAAGAATGATTATATAATATAACCCTAAGCCTACTGGTTTGTCATTTCTCTACCCAAACCAGGTAAAAAAAACAAAACACAAAAGATCATCAGTATTTTTAAAACCCTGGTTACAGCCTTGCTCGTTATGCCTGTAGCTACCGTATAAAAGGGAAGTAGTTTGTTTCATTTAGTATAAAAACAAAGTAGGAAGCGTAACTTTTGACTGCAATGTAACACATAGTCTTCTTAAGTCATTTAGTCTTGCATTGCGAGACCTATCTCCGCAGCGCTGTGTCAGTGCTGGAGTATGGTCTGGCTACACCGCTTATCAATTTTGGGAGAGGGGAAAAAAACGCCCTGACTTGTTTGTATTTCTTTAAACCAATCACAACTGTCTTGGGCGACGCAAAGGCCCTGTTGCAGCGACAGTGCCCTGCAAAATAGATTGTGGTGCTAGCGTAAGAAGAGGGACCTCCAGCATGTGAGAGATGTGCCGGATGTTAGGCTTCATCCCAGCAATGTACATTCGTTGAGCCAACATGGAGCAGAAGTCCTTAAAGTGGTCCAAAAAAAGGAAATTTAAACATCTCCAATTTAACTGTTCTGCTGATGAAGATTATGTGTTGTGATTAAAAGCTCCGGAACAGCTACTAAATGGACCTTGAGGTGAGATTGTTTTCACCTTTATGAATCTACTTTAAAGTGATTCACTCTTTTCACTTTATTGTAAAGTATATTTGTATTGGGACACGTATGTAGTATAAACCTGCCACACACCACAGCATTTTTATAGCCTAAGCTAATTTGCAATGCCCGTCACTAGATGGGCACACTTTAGAGTTCAGTTTACTAGAAATGAACTTGCAGTTTCTCTCACCAGGAACTGCAGGAGGATGCCCAGGTGGCTGGGGGTGAAAGGCAGGAGGAAGGCACTCAGACTGCTGTAGATGATCTTCACACAGGCCCGGCTCTGGGGGCTGTGCAGGCCGGACTGCTGAAGCGCCCAGATGGTCCGCACTGAACAGTAAACCACCACCAGTGCAGGCACCAGGAACCCAAACACCTGCAGACAGATGATCACCGGAGGGCTCCAGCCTTTCTTTGAAAAGTGGTGGAAACAGCGAAAGTCCCCCTGCCCGGCCTCTCTGAAGCGATAGACGATTGGAAAAAGTGCTGCCAGCACCAGCACCCAGACCCCCATGCATGTCCCCAGAGCCGCTTTGGGTGAACGCAGTTGCTTGGCTTTGAACGGGTGACAGATAGCCACCCATCGGTCCACAGCTATACACATGATGGTGTAGATGCTGCCATATATCCCAACAAAATACAGACTTTCCAAGACCGAACAGAGAGGTTGGAGGTGAGCAGGCCAGTGGTAAGTGTTGGCGTGCATTTTGAAGGGAAGAGGGAAGAGGAGGAGCAGGTCCATCAAAGCCAAGCTGGTCATGTAGATAGTTGACTCTGTCCATTTCCGCAGAAAGAAGCAGAAAACTAAGAGTGCTGCAACATTGAGAATCAGACCAATGACGAAGATGGGCAGGTATATGACCGGCTCCAAATATCTCATCAGGTTGTTCACCACTTCAAACGAACAGTTGCTTGTCATGGTGTCGCTGCCGCTGCTGCACTGGAAATAGTTTGATACAATTTGATTTCAACAGCTCTGTGAGGATTTCAAACTGAATATGTCTTTCCTGTCATTACTCTTTGTTCCCACACCGAAACACATACGTACAAAGCCATGCGAAACCTCTCCGTTGTGTGTGGGTTTAGTCGCAGTGAACTTGTTTTTGTATCTGCCTTCTGATGTAAAGATTTCAATCACATGCTCACAATTACAACAAATCAGGTATAATTTAAAGTAATTGGTGAATTATTTTGACTTTTAATTAAATTTAGATTTGAATGAATATAGCTTGATCTTGACTCGGCTGTTTGACCTATTCAGTGCTTTAATCAAACACTAATAAAGAGTACAGTACCATAAGGTTCTGAGGGTTTAGTGATGTAAACCCAATTTAATACAAAGAATCAGGTCTTTGGTGGAACCTGGAGTTAATCTGCAGTCGTCACTGGATGAAAATGTGAGATTGTTGCAGAGAAAAAAAACTCCAAACTATTACTATTATTAGCTATTAAAAATGGTTTTACAGAGAAAAACCAAAAACATTTCTCTGAGCTCTGTGGCCATGTATCTAGAAGAAAATTAAAAAGAAAAAAAATCCACCAGACAAATCGCATGTTAAAACTCACGTAACATTTGCAGCCATATACGTATACAGTATATATATTTTTTTTTATTTAACCAGGTAGGCCGTTGATATTGTTGGCTCATTCAAGTGCTCAAGATCAAGGTTTTTCTTATTAGATCAGTGCTGTTCCCAATAAAATGAATCATCTGAAATATTTTGCAATTTCTTTATACTATTTTATATTATAGTATTAACAATAAAATCCTGGCTTGTAATTTAAACATTTAAACCAAAGTGCTACACATGTTTGGCTCCTCATTAACATTAACTGCAACACTTAACCTGGCACTTTCTTAGGTATCTTGTACAGTGGAAAATAGTTGCTGTCTTACCTCACGGATGGCAGTCTCTCAGTCAAACGTTCAGTGTATCTGTCTGACTGTCTGAGTTGTGCCAGACACACTTCTGCTTTCTCTGCCTTTGTTGTTTCATCACCACTTCCTGAGTCATGCCCCACATCATGTGTGTTTTCAGACGTTCGTTATAGCTGATTCAAATCAAAGCAGAGGAACTCGATCAGCAAGTCTTAATTTTATATACTTTTTAAAAATACAGGCATGCATGATCACTTCAAACTGCAACAAAAGATTTAATTTGTATTTGTAATGTGAGTAATACTGAGAAATGTTTCACATCATAAAAAAACACAATGATGAGAGCTAAAACAATGAATAGATTAATTCTCTTTTTATTTGGTCTGAACTGCTGCTTGGATAAAACACGAAGTTCAAAAACATCATCCTGGGCTCTGAATTTTGTGAAAATTGTGGCAGGCATGCTTTCGCTATTTTTTGACATGGAGTAAATAGTTAATTGATTAATATTCTTTAAAACTAAGTGTAAGTCAAGTAATTATAAATAATGATTGACAATGATAATTAGATGCAGTCATAATATTATCAAAACAAAAGATAAAAAGACTTACAAAAATTCATTTAGGCAACAATATTAATTCAGGTTCAGGAGAAACACTACCGCAGCTCTAGGAGACTGTGCTTAGCCACAGGGTTGGTTTGAGCTAAATGCTAACATCAGCACGCTAACATGCTCACAATGACAGTGTTAACAGTGTTGTTTAGCAGGTATAATATTTACCATGTTCAACATTGTAGTCTAGCATGTTAGCATGCTAATATTAGCTAATAAGCATTAAACACAGTACAGCCGAGGCTGATAGGAATGTCAATAGTTTTGTATAAATGTAAATGTTGGCACTAGTTTAAAATACAGGATCACCAGAGCCAGTGGGAATTATCCTATGGGCCATGAATGTCCTCACTTTTTTATTTATTTTAATCCATCCAATAGTTGTTGAGATATTTCAGTCAGGACCAACGTTGTGACTAGTATGACTAGAAATTAGCTGAGACTAAAAAGACACAAGCCACATGTAAAAAAAGAACAAAAACTTGGATAAAACAGGATAAAATGATATGAACTTGAGGAAACTAGCATTTGCTAATACCACATGCCTGTCTACCACATGTCAAGATTATGGTATTATTTTTGCTCTGACTGGAATTTCCATCACTATATAAGAATGAAGTCATATTGGTTGTGGTTGGTTACTGCATCTTGTGACTGTAAGTGTACCTAACTTCGTGTTGGGATGTTATAGTAACAAACAAAGTGTCTTGATCAGGTGACCAGGTGAATTTATATCCTTTATTGACTTTCTACTTTTTAGATCAAAGGCTAGTTGTTTTCCATCTCTTCATCAAAGTATAAATCTAGCATTGATCACTAGTAAAGCATGATGACTCAGGTTCCGTGATTTCTGTACTGGTACTACTATTGGCATTGGTGTTAGTCCAAGCGTGTCAGTGGAAATCAGTCTTCTTTCTCAGAGAGACTGAAAGTCAAAGCATTCAAAGCGTTCACTGTTTCGGGTTTGTGAGAAACTGCAAAAGCAGATTTAGACTGTGATTATGTTATGGGGGTTTGAGGGTTTCCTGGTTCCAGGTGGTGAGATGACTAAACTGTATTTTAAGTGTGAGAAGTCCCTGTTATTCACAAGTGAAATGCAAGATAGATGTTAATGATGATGTTTGTGGAGGACAGTTTGAACTCAGTCAGCAGAGAAATGTTTTTGAAGTGGATTAAATCCAAAAGGTTTAGGGCACATTCGTGTGGCATAGCTTTCATTTTTGGGAAAACCATAGCCTTTTGTCTGTAAGTGGAAATGACGCTGGAAGCCACACTGCCACCTACTGTTGACTGACTGAAGTGAGGCCAGTGGTCCCTATAGATAAACACTCGGTACATTCTCCTCTGTTTTGGGGACCATAAGGACTTTTGTGAAGAGTTTATTTTGTATAGTCATGTGAGACAAAGATCTTTTTATAATTAACATATGGTCAGGGTTTAAAATAAGCCCAATCCACCAGCCAAATGCTGGTAAAATATGCAAGTGGCTAGTAGATTTGCTTCACTAAGCAGCCAAAAAAACAATGGTAATCTATTGAGTGGCTGGTCAAATTTGAAAATTCACTTGCCATTTGGCTGGAAAAGCTGAACCCTGCATATGCTGAAGCATTTTCTACATTGATGTATTTATTTAATTAATTTTAAACAGAACACAAACAGCATTAGAATAAAGGTAGTTTACCGTTGGTAATAATGTTGTGGTTTGTTGTAACTTGTTGTAAAGATTATAAACTACAGAAAGTTGTGCAGGCACTTTGTCATCCTTTGTGAAAACATGGCTTTATTTTGTATCAAATCTAGTTTTTCATACAATATCTAAATGCTAACTGACAAAAAAGAAATGGCTATAATAATAAAAAGAAAAGAAAATACATATATAAAAAATATAATTATCTAAATGTCATTCTGTTTACTGCACTGTGTTGACTCAGTGGTCACGTGTTTAAAAAACAACCACACCATAGTCACAGACATTTGGCATCGGATTCATTGGATTTATTTATTCAACTTAAATCTCACAAAATAATCAGGCAGTGAAATTACCATGGCAACATCCAGCTGTATGGCTGAGGATTCTGAGGCATGTAAAAAATACCCAAAAATTGCTAAAATGATTTCCAACCCTCTGCAAATAAAACAACGACAAAAAACTACAAACACTCACTTGAGTGCAAACACAAATTCATCCACGCTCTATCTTTATATTTGCTCTGCAGGTCAAAACAACCAACCCAGCTACCCTGTTTACATTCATCGAAGAAGCCTTTCTAAAATGTTTTCTCCTTATTTTCACTCTACAAATGTTTGTAAATGGTGCAATACAAATTGTACATGGGTGACACCAAGGGGATATTTTAGACATGAGTTAAAATTATTGTGAAAGACTAATAAAAACCTCATGTGTATCTTATTGAATGAAAAAAAGTAAGACAAAAGACTGACAAAAGCACACACACTTCATCTTCAAATATAAAAGCAAACACATGCAGGACACTTCACATCAGGAAACAAACAGCCCACAAACATTAACCATTTAGAGCATGCAAGTTCAAAAAACAAACAAAGTGAATGACATGGACATGCTACGATTTCCACTGGAAGAGCCAGCCAGTTTCTAACATTATACCTTCAGTAACAAGTGGACGTGCTGAGCAACAATTAGAGTGTGCTTCCAGGAGGAAATCTGGAAATAGTCAGTCAAGGGACCTGCCACAATTTTCAGCATCTACAGCGAAGCAAAAGACACAACGCATTTTTGCAAGAAAGAGTTAAGAGATTGAGATGAGAGGCAAAAGAGAAACGCTGACATACAAACACGCACACACACACACACACACACACACACACACACACACGAATACAAGATGGGATGTATTCACTCTAGGAGGCGGTGAACTTCCTGAGTGTGATGACGATGAGTGCGAGGAGGACAGACGCTCCTAGAAAGACCGCTATAACAATGGCTGTGATGGCTCCTGGCCCCAGCACTCCTGCACACACACACATACACCGTTTTAATCATTTGAATACATAAGATTGACACAAATTTGGTGTAAATAGTGTCAGTTTTACCCTCATTCTTGTCCAGGGCCTGAGAGTGTGTGGTGTCCTCATAGTCAAAAGTGAAGGACTGCTCCGTCATGTCCTGTAATGGCTCTTTGGTGGTGACGTCACTGGGTGGTTCTCCAGACATGGTGTCCTGGTTGTCTCTGGTTGTCGAGTCTGCGGCTGTCTCTGCAGACCAAGAAAAAAAAACTATTTACCACTTGTGCTTCTGTTTAACATGGCTGATCTAGAAGCAGTCACTTAACCCTTGGGCAGTATTGACTTACTGCATGTTTTCTTAAGGTAGTAATTTCACTGACGAGGCGCACAGCTTTGCTAATTTTCTCTGGACTCAGAGGCCTCTGGGATGCAGAGCTGCACACATGGCCCCGTCTGTAATGACCCCAACAGCCTCTCTCTGTCTCACTGAGTTAACGGCTCAGGCCTGGACATAAAGATGTCTTTGTAGAGGATGAACATTTCGTCCGTTTGGAAATAGGTAGCCTCTTAACATGTTTCAAGAGTTGAACCAAGCTTGTCTATTGTCTAAGAAACTCCATCAACCAAGGTTTGATTAATTATTTCAGTGTAGTAGTATATGTTTTATGCTTTAGCACAAACAGCTTGTAGGAGAGGCAGTGATTGGCTGCTGTGCATGAAGCTCAGGTTGTGTACAACTCTCTCTGCCAATCCATCGTCTGTTCTCTTTCCATCCCAAATTGTCCCTTTGACATTCCTCCCATCTGAGCATGAAGTTACCCTGAGACTTTTCACACCTTGACAGTAGCCAGACAAACAAGGTCTATTTCTACGCCACATTTCTGTTTCCTAAGACCACTTGTTAGAGCCCCAATTGAAGATAAACCACCAAAATGACAATTGTGGTTGCTGACATCTTTATGGTACCTAAAGAGCTGTACAGCTATTCTTTTGAACAGGGGGGGAATGTGATGTTCATCTCCCCTGGAAACCAACTCTTCACACACAAGCCCACCCACTCACTGATTCACTTATCCTATCCTCAACTCTACACGTACCAACAAAACTGTAATCCAAACATATTTACACTCAGTTTATTTAACTCTACATATTTACCCTGTAGCCTCTGACGCCCTCAGTAAACTCTTTAACCTTGCTTACCATCTTTCCTATGCTGTCTTTTCTGTGTCATTATCAAAGAAGCCTCTTATTATCTCTCTACATGATTACTAAGAAACTAGTGCATAATGATATAATCATATAATAAGTCTTAAACGACAGTATGTTAGCTGCAGTATTTTCTGACTTCTGATATGAACTTCTGATGTGAGTATTTTGATGCTGCTGTGTTGACTCTGAGTCGTGTGCAGCTTCCTGTCCTGTAGCTGGCTGGAGGTTTGGAGGCCTGGGCCAGTGGCCAGCTCAGCCATCAATGAGGCCTTCAGCTGAGGGCACAAAAGGCAGCTTGTGCGGTCACGGAGGGCGGCAGGCTGCAACCAGTAACAACCGGCCAGGCCCAAACCAGGCACCGGCTGGGCACTGGATGTCAAACAAACTTGTTTATTAAATAGTCCCTGTGTGTAAAAGGCTGTGCCTTCTGGACAGCTTGATTTAATAAGAAGGCAAAAAATAATAACATGATGTGTTCCATTGGTGTTTGTTTCCACGGGGAGGCGTTCACTCGAGCTTGTAATTTCTGTTTATTGAAATTAACATGACTGAGGCCTCGGGAGAAAAAACCAACTTCCCGCTAGCCACTCGGTCAGTGGCAACTGCGTTGTTGTCTGATGTACTGTACCCCCACAGCCCTATCAGATGAGCTCAAGTAGGCTACCCTACTACACCATCTGTCATGTTGTGTGTCTCTCTCAAATGTTTAAAAATTACTTTTATCAGTTTCAACTTTTTGCTCTTTTAGCTAACTATTCCAACCGTTCATCCATTACTTTTAGGGAAGCATATCTATTTGCCTAGGGTCCTATGTTCCCCATCTCAGTATCTTTTTTAATATGACACATTAAGGAGACCTCCTTTCTCTGAACAGATTTTTACCATTCAAGCTGCTTTTGAAAAGTCCATCTCCCTTTGTTGCAATTTGAACTGTGAAGATAGCCCTTACCAATCTCTTATAACGCGAACATAGGTGAATCCACTTTTTGATAACTATTTAAACTGTCATTACTTTAACTATTTCAACCATTTATTCATTACTTTTAGCTAACTATTTCAACTTCTTTTCTCGTAAGCTAAGCTTTTCACAGCTTTTCACACACTGTTAACTGCACTTAGTCACACTTTTTAAAGACTTGACTCAATCAGACATGTGTCAATCAAGAACCCTCTATACACAAGTCCAGATTTATAAAAGCTTGGCAGACTGTAGGAAAGGATGATTTCAGACACTAAAAACACAGGCGGCCATTTGTTGGTACCTCAGGCCTTCGGTCAGGATTTCACACTGGCCAGAGAAATGACAAAACGCGCAGACGGCTGTGTGTGAGAAGCAACCTGGCCAAGCATTGGCGTGGGACGCAGTCCAAACAGGGCATCGTGGTGTCATGTCTCCTTGTTTCACCCTCTTTAGCTTATGGTGGCTGCATTTTCCATTATAAAATATTTGGCTAATGACCAATGTGTGATGAACCCTTCTCTGTATTGTAGTCCAAGGCTCTTACACTTAATCAAATGTCACGCTGGTTAAGTCACTAGGTCGGTTAAGGATGTGGGCAAGATTGATGGCAGTACTTGAAACCATCACATTCTGTACATGCCAGCCACGGACAGATAAGAGGTGGCTGCAGAGTGGCCACTCAGTGTGAAGCATAAAAATATGTTTCCACCTTAAAACTGTACAAAGCAAGACGAGGCCGCAAGATATTTTTAGAAAGGTATAGGCAGGTCATGGCACCTCTATGTTAGAAACCCTGACATAGTGTTTGCCACAGAGCCTTTTTCTACCACAGTAGGTTTCGTATCCCATGTAAAAGGTGACCACCGTTTTTTTGTTTGTTTGTTTTTTCCACAGGACAGGGAGGACATTGTTGCCCCATTGCCCTCTCAACCTCTACTGTCACCTCTGGGCCTGAGAGCTGCACCACTGTTTCCAAAGCTTTTTTTCAAGTGGATTTGAGAGATGTCACAAAGAGGAACAGAGAAACATAGTAAGTGAAAGTGAAAGAAAGACCAGTGAGTGTGGTCAAGTCTTAAATACCACTCATGCTGAGAACCAGTTGACGTTGGGTGCGCTACATCACGAAAAAAAAACCTGTTCACATTGAATCTGTGCCTGTTTCTTACTACTACCTCCAACATCTCTCCACATACATTATAATAAAGTAAACAATAAATAAACACACCTGTGGACATTTCACTACCTCAAACCGATACTACACAGAATCACTTCAACGTTATAGCTGGAGTCAGAGGGCAGCAGGTATTCAGTTTCATATGAACATCAGGCATCATGAAAGTAAATGAATCATCCTGTTTGTTAAAGAGCAGCTCTCACAGCTCTCAGAGTCTCAACAACGGCATCATTTACATCGGGGTGCTGTGGAAGCTGTGTGGAAAAAGAGGGCAAAAATGACACGTATACACAAATCCTTGATTTGATACTTCAGAGGACCAAACATCATTCAACCCATGAATCACATACAGCAGATAAGCTAACAACTATAAGCATTTGGAATATAAAACCTTAAACCTACCTATTCTGAAATGTTCCACGTTTATGGACACAGCATTGGGGCGCAAAAAAGATCAACGATTTAGAATTCCCCGCATTTTTCTATAACAAGAGGCTTGTGACTTGATTCAGAATTTCTTTGATATGATTTGTGTTGCCTTATTGTTTTTACAGAACAATTTCTCCTCACATCACACCTTTCATTTCAAGGGTGACAGGCAGGTGTTTTTTCAACAAATCACACTCAGATCTTGTATGCTTTGTCTTTGTCTCTTTCTTGCAACATTTCTAACATAATTAGTTGCAGCACACGCAGGTGAGGTTGCATACTCATCACCCAACAACAGAAATGAAATAAACATATTAATCACACTGAAAAGGAGGTTTACCTGTGTGTACAAAGGCTACCAAGAGGCCGAGGAGCACCAGGAGGAGTACTCTACAGATACTGCTGCTGTGAACCATGGTGGCTGTGAGGGATGAGATGTCAGACAGAGCAAAATACGTCTCCAAAACTCCTCGAACTTCAAACGAGTAGCTGACCCTGGGAGAGGAGCAGGAGAGGAGTACAGGGGAGCGCAGCAGGGGGAGAGGTAGGCAACTGAGGGGTGAGAGAAGGGGTGGGACTAGGTGTGCACAGGACTGTCTGGACAGTGTGGACTTTGTAAGCACATCATTGCAGGGCCCACCCACTCCAAACTCCTCCGGCCACATAGTTGGGTGTGAGGGGTAAACATTCGGTAGCCACTGACCTTGCCCAGGTCACATCACGAAGGTCTCTGCTGGACATTTATTGTACACCTTTACTCTTTTTTTAAAATCAAAAGATGGCAGTAGTGGAGGACGTATTGAGATCTAAAAGTATCAACATCTAGAAACTACAAGGAATATTAGCAGCAACATGTAAAGTTACAAGTAAACTCATTATACAGAATGACTTTTACTGCATTATATCATTGGATGTTTGTTACTGATGCATGAATAAACAACATTTTAAAGCAGTGCTTCAGCACTTTAGTATTGCACTTCCAACAAGGTTGGGGGACTCACTAAGGTTAATGATGGCCAAAGCTCATCTTTGGCAGTGAAGGCTTTTTAAAAAAGGTTTAGTCACCAGTATGGTGACGATCTTTGTGCGTGTTTAGAAAAATGTTGCTTTTCATCAGAAGGAAATGGAAGGTTTCATTTCCTTTTTGTGGATTTAAAAACCTTAACTAATTAAATGTCAATATGTACTACAACCAAGGGGTGAGAGGATGGGCTTTTCTTCCTGAAAAGCTGTCAATGTTAGTTTCCAATTTGAACTTCTTCAATTTGTCATCTCCTGTGGAGAAAATGCGTTGGGTTTGCATTTCCAGCTCTTAACAGGATCTCTTTAAATTGCAACTGATCATAGTGTGACCGAGTGATGTGAGTGAATCATATGAACTCTGTACAATTGTGGTTTTTCTGAATAGTTCAGACACAGGTTTGAACAGCCCACATATCAGACTGTTTTATTTCATACCGCAATAAAAAAGTATGACTCCAGCAGATCATTTTCATATATTATAATACAGATGCAGAATTGAAAGTTTATTCTTTAAACAGCCTAGTATTTTACAAGAAATAGATAACTACTTGGAACTTTTGACATGTCCTTAAAACAGGACATAAGTGGGCACGAATCCTTGGGCTTTACCTTGCATCATTATCCATGAACACCCAGCAGACAACAGGGAGGGATAAGAGAAGGGGGGGATTAAAGTGTAATGGGAAAACATTTAATAAATAAAACAAAAACAATGGATATATTCTCTCTAACCTGCCCCATAATATCCCAACCATATATCCACACTTAAAATAATGGGAGGCCAAATTTCAAATTTGTTGTCACTGAATTTCAGGACAAGATTCGGAACCAAGCAGCTGATGCCCAACATACATAAACACCTCTGCAGACTTCTCTCCTCTCCAGAAACTTGAGTTCATTTGCTGATTGCTCTCTTGGCTGGTCGGATGTTTCACTGGCCAGTTTTCTACAGTACATTTGTCTTGAGGGTTTTCATCAGTTTATAGGTCCGTAAGCAAAAGGAAACCACACCCTGCCTTAGAGATCATGGTTTGTTCACAATTTGGAATTTATGAGTGATTATCAGAGGACATCTGATAAATGTAAAACTGAAAATAAAGGTGAAGGTGGCAGGAGGTTTGGGTAAAACGACTGCTGTTCAAATTGGATACAGTCAGTTGGGTTTGCTTGGCTGCAGTGCCCCTTAAAAGTCCTCCAAAGTCTCAATCTCTCCCATATTCAATCTCTCAGATGACGCATTCACAGAAAAACCTGAAAAAAAGAAAGAACGATGCAATTAGCAGATGAGATATAAAAAGCAGTGACACATCGTTGCAGATTTTTCAGATTTAGCAGATGGGCGTTTGCTCTCACCTAGAAGGCTTGGGTCTGCGCGGACCATCTTCTGCTTCTTTTTCTTTTTCCCTGAGGTGACGGTCTCAAAGCACTGCTGCTGGCCACTTGTATGGTTGGACTGATAGAGTGACGAAGAGCCCGTTCCACCCCATACAGAATCCTGGACAAGAGAGAAAAGAGAAATTTAAAAGACTGATTCAACTGTTGGAGAAAAAGCAATTCTGTGAAGTTGTAGTCTGTGACGACAGCAAAGTCAAAATGTTACTACTTGACAGTATGTGTTATTTATATATTTCTGTATCAAAATTTAGTGTGACATAATAAAGCATATCCTTATTGATGCAAAAAAAGCATTTCAAAATCGAATTTTGCCATAGAGCCATCCTGCTTAGTGATATGCAACACTACCCACACAGCTTAACACACCCAAAACATTAAAGGGAGAGAGACCAGAAAAATCTGTCATGGTAGCACTTTTAAACTATGATACGTAGCCAGACCAGTCTGCAGGAAAATCACATGGACATGTTTGGTCTTCATCCCATTAGGAAACAAGGAAGGAGCAGTACAATGACATGCTTTGGGGCCGATCCAAAGGGGTGACGCGAGCGAGAGTCACACCAGAAATGTAAATAACAGTTGTGGCCATGGAGTATGACGACATTGACGACGTCCGATGACTTGCTCTGATTGGTCTGAACATGCCAGGCAGAAATTCCCCAGAGCACAAGCTATTTTTGGGGAGCGAAAGGGACAGCTGTCTCTCTTTTTGATCACATTACAAGAGTCACATGGCTTTATATGGAAAATAATGGGACCAAAACATATGGTACCTCATATACTGAGCCTCTTGCTTACCTGCTGCTGCTTGAGGGGTTGCTGTTGTTTCTGCGGTGCCTGTTTCTGTTGGTTAGCGTTCTGTTTGGCACGACGTTCCAGGAACTGCTTGGCAAAGTCCTTGGCCTCGGGAGTGTCCCCCAGATAAGCCCTGACATAGTCGTGCACCTCGTATGGAGAGTCCACTTCTTTCAGGAAGGATGCAAATGTTGGAACTGGCAGGGAGATAGATGGAATATTTGAGAGTCTGGCTTCTATAAATGGTTAATCAATAGTTGTAGGCAGAGTGCTTTTGCAAAGATATATATTTAAAGTCTTACCATCCAGATTGTTGGCTGTGTTGAGGGTGTGCAGGGTTTGCTCACACCATTGCATGAAGGTGTCTTGCTGGCTCTTATTGACCCCTTGAAACAACTTTAGCAGCTTCTCCTCCTCTTCTACTTTTTTATTGGCCCGCCCACTCACAGAATTACTTTACATGCAGGAGGGAGAAAAAAGGAAGTTATTAAGATATGTGCATTACTCATATCCTTCATATGGTAAGTCATGCTTTTCATCAGGAGGCTGGGACAAAGATAGTTTTTTTTTTTTTCTATTTTGGCATTGTAAATAAATACCTGATGTTGGCGTTGCCTTTGTTGTTCTTCTGCGTGCTGCTTTTCTTGGTTTGAGGAGGTTGCTGGACAGCCTCTTTCACAGCTTCATCCCAGAAGCCCATGTTAGAGTTGTGGGTGTCACCCCAGATACTGCTGGAGTCTGAGCCCCAATTAGTGCAGGTGCTAGTGTTCACAGACCCCCACACCGAGTTACTCAGAGACGATGTCTGTGATGAGAATGATATACTGTTACTGACATACTACTTCTTTCTAGGGCTGCAAGAAACAATACATTTCATTACTGATTAATCACTTTCTCATTAATCAGATGTAGGGCAAAAATGATTCCTCAAATAACTCAAAAAATGTGATTACTAAAAATTGTTTAACCCATATAACTATATATAGCCAACTGTATTTCGCATGGATAATTATTAGTCACACAACACGCTTATGGGCTGTGTACAGGTGACGTGACAAGGATGGTGCGGATTGAAAAATGGAGGAAGAGAGAAAATAGCGAGGGGCCAAGAGAAGTGACAGGCGTGAGAAAACAACAAAGTTTCCAAAGTTTGGGATCATTTCAAGCTGAAATGAATCTTATTACTCAATTAAAGAAACATTGCACAACTACAAATAATGTATGTAACAACTTCAAAATAGTTTTTATGCTGCACTGATTTGTAATAGGGAGAATGGTGCCTCTGTCATTCTCACTGCACGCCCTGATCGCCTGTTTTCTCACTATGCAACTTTGATGAGCGGGACTGATATCCTGGGAGAAGTGCTGTTACGCTTTATGGCACTACCAGTGATTTGGTGAAACTGGATCATATTTTATGGAGAAAAATGTTTTCTGGTTTTCCCACTGATGTCCTCTGGCTACTGTGCCTCAACTCTCGTAATTTACGGAGTTCCCTGAAGTAAAGAAAGCCCATTTGGCTAATGTAAGGCTAACAGCTAACTGAAGCTGCCGTCAACATTATAGATTAATTTTATGCCGGTTTGACTAATTGATTGATCTAATCATTTCAGCCCTCCTTCCTTCTTTTGCAAAAGATCACTTGAGGTTATTATAATTAAAGAGGTCACATGAAAAACAACATGGCTTTGTTGAAATTTTAGATGATCATTTCAATTTCTATAAGATTTGTGAAATTGTTTAGAGCCAGGAAAACAGAGCCACAACTATTCTGTCATCACTTCAAGCAGCTATTTCTAAGATACATATACACTGCTTTCAATATTGTCCACTAAACATCCACACCAAACCCTGTGGCTTTACGTAGCTTTTATCCTATTATAGCCAATAAAGACATGGTATCATATAGGTCACGTACAGTTCTGTTTTGAGTACGGATCTGTTGGGGGGCAATGGGGTGTGGTTGCTGCTGCTGTTGTTGCTGCTGCTGCTGCTGCTGCTGTTGTTGTTGCTGTTGCTGCTGTTGCTGCTGTTGCTGCTGTTGTTGTTGCTGCTGTTGCTGCTGATGCTGCTGCTGCTCCTTCCGCTGTTTCATCTGCTGGGCTTCTTCCCTTTGAATCTCCAGCAAAGATTTAGTTGCAGCTGGCTGTTTTGCCACACTACCCCAACCAGACAGCTTGGCCTGGGGCTGCTGAGCCAGTTGCAAGGCCTGCTGCTGCTGTAGCTTCAGGAGCTCTTGTTGCCGACGTCTCTGCTGTGGGGGTGAGGAAGGTAAAGGAGGACACAAATAAGTTTGCATAAAAATGACATTTGGCTAAATGACAAGAATTTGTCAAAAAGAGTTACTTTGACTGCTCGCTGACTTTACCTCCTCCTGCGTCTGTCGTTCTCTCTCCTCTTCCAGTTTCTGGATCTCAGCCAGTGACAGGGTGCTCTGAGTCTGGTTTATAGTGTTGACTGACTGCTGGCCCCACTTTGAAGAGGATGGAAGCTGCAAAGTAGGACGAGGTGTTTCATGAACTTTAAATATATTTTGTACTGTCTACTTCTGCTGACTAACCCTCTGCGACCTTACCTTCATGTGTGCAAGCTGCTGCTGCTGCTGTTGTTGAAGTCTCCTGAGGGCCTCTTGTTGCTGCTGCCTCTGTCTCTGCAGCTCCTGCTGTCTTTGGGCCTCCTGCTCTCTCCTCTTCTGCTCCTCCAGTTGCTGTTGGGCCAGAGCAGCAGCTGTTGCCTCTTCTTCCGCTCGCTTCTCCTCCTCACGCCTCCTTAATATTTCAAGTTCTTCTTGCTTTCTGCGCTCCTCTTCCTGGTGAGGTGGAAAACATTGCAATTTAGGGTACATTTCACAAATCCAGAAAGGAGGTAGGAAGTATGTGACATGTTTTTGTTAGCGTACCTGTTTCCGAAGGAACTCTTCCCGTTTCTTTCTCTCCTCCTCTTCCCTCCGCCTCTCCTCTAATCTACGCAGAGCTTCCTCTTGTTTCATTCTCTCCTCTTCCTCTTTTTGTCTGCGATGTGCCTCTTCTTGCTCTAGCTGTCGTCTTAAAGCCTCCTCCTAAAGGATTTACAACACTGGGTCAGTCCCAACGACATCAAAGAAAAGTGCCTCACAATGAAACAGTAGCTCAAAGGCTTTAAGTGCTGTAGATTTATATTGTTTTAATACTTGACCTGTTTTTGCCGTGCCAGCTCCTCTTCTTCCAAGCGCTTGCGTTCCTCCACCTGTCGAGCCCTCAGGGCCTCCTCCAGCCGTTTCCTCTCCTCTTCCTCCCTTTTGGCTCTCAGTTCTGCCTCTCGCCTCTCCAACTCCAACTGTCAGATGAGGAAAATAAAAATACACTCATGATATTATCTGCAGCCAGGGATGTGAGATTAGAACATATTTCAGACCAATCCTATAATTTAAAATCATAGATCCGTCAGATTAATTTTAATATTTGACTATTTTAATGCAACCAATTTCATCTTAGAAGTAAAATAGCAAGAAACTACATTTTCAGACTTGGAAAAGACTCAGACATAAGATGCTGCTGTATTCAAGACTATAAGAGGTCTTGACTTTAGATGAGAAACATTTTACACAGACAACAAAAACAAAAGTGAGCAGAAATAATTTTTACCTTTGCAGACTTTGACTTCTCTAACTGTTGCATCTGCTCAATGGTTGGAGCCTGTGCTATGGAGTCTATAGGTAAATCCCACACGCTGCTGCCATCCCATGCTGTTGAGTGTAATGGAATATGATACATTAGAACTGCTTTAACATAATATAGACTTTCCTTTTCCTCTCATGTGATTCAAAAAGAACCCAACGCTGCAGAATATTTAAGGTAAAAACTCACTGTTTGAAGCAGCTTGTTGGACATTTGATGTGCAGGAAGCCTGAGAGGACGGGTTCTGCATTTCCCACACAGAACCAGAGTCTGGCACAGACAGGGACCGGGTAACAGGAGGTAGGAGGCTCTCAGACGCTCTACAAAAACACAAGAAAATACACATATTAATAAATGCAATACTCTCTTCATGTCAATGCAAAGTAGGATTTGTAAACACAGAAGCACAGGTACAGATGTATTTAGAGGTAGGGTGAGACAGTGTTTGTTTATCAACCTTAGCTTGAGAGCCTGGTATTGCTGTAGAAGCAGGTTGATCTGCTGTTGGTGTTGTTGCTGCTGTTGAAGAGGAGCTGAGCTAAGAGCTGCAGCTTTCTGCTGGGCCAGGGCCTGAGCATACTGCTGCCTGAATAGTGGAAGACAATGCGTGGGATGGGAGAAATGAGAGCCAAACAGGAAAAATTAGTTATGATTTGAATGAATGTCACTGAACATACACTGCATGTTAGATGTTTATTTCCTATATGCATTAATGCAATTTAATGTTGGATGTATATTTTTTTTACAATTGCATTAGGTGGTGGAGGGTGCTTTTGATTGTGAGGCATTAGGGGTATGGGGTTCACAAGAACGAGACAAGATGAGATTTTAACACCATTTTAAAGAAAACTTCAATTTAGAAATATGACTGGAAAAAAATAATGGAAAAAATGTACTCAGAGAACCAAGGTTACAACGTAACCAAGCGTTTCATTGCAGCAGTAAACCAGGAAGTAGGCTGCTCTTGTATCGATTTATGACCATTTTAAGACGAGGCGAGAACATTTCTCTTTGTTTAATATCATTAAACATCATCATCAAGTTAGGTTTCGCTTTCGACTCATTTAAAAAAAAAAGAGAGAGAAAGAGAGCGATCTGTGTGAGTCAGCGCCACACTGAGCTGCAGTCCGTGCATTGGGCGCGAGTGAGAGTGGCCGTACCCTCTAATGTTCTAACGCTGGGTTTAACAGGCAGTTTTTTACAATTGCAACTCCGCTGCACATTTGGCGAACAGGCAGGGGTTCTTCTATGCTAATTTAGAGGTCCAAGTCAGACTCATCTTCAAAGCCAGATGTATTATAAGACCAACCTGGTTAGACTGTCTACTGGCTGCTCCTCTGCACTTGTGAACGATATCTCGAGACAATTTTTACCTCGACGGGAAGTCTGGTCACATTTTAATCTTGCAAGATCTCGTAGGACGAGATCTCGTCACACCTCTATGAGGCATCAATTCATGCTGTAACCTATTCCTGTATTAAGCCCAGGGAAGTGAAGCAGTTTATAAATGTGTGTATTTGGATATTTCCATCATGACACATGAACAATCACGCTGCAACTATAAACAAAAAGTGTCAGATCTGAGTCTGGTGTACCTGAGGAGGTATTGATATTGGAGCTGCTGTAACTGGTAAAGGTTGAGAGCAGTGAGCTCTTGCTGCCTCTTCAACCTCTCCTGATCACCATCCCCCTGCATTATACAAGAAGACACAGTTGAAATCAATCATAGCAGTCAAAAAAGTATAAGGTAGCTACTAAAAAAAAGTTTGGACCTCAAAACTGCTGTTCACACAGTCTCTTTTTTAACTATTTGAAAGTGCTTGAACAGCATCCAGTTGTCCAAAAGCTAATACAGACCTTTACTTATTCAACCAAGGCCGCAAATGCCACTAAAGGTGCATCTACTAAATTAATCAATTTGTAATTGACATAGATCAATCACAAAACATATATCTACAGTCACCATATCAGTGTAAAAAACAAAACAAGTAACTTAATATTTGATTGTTATGTGTAGAAATGGCAGGAGCAGATTTTCCTTGTTGCTTTAAGGAGACAGTATATTGGCTAATTTAATTTTTGTGTACCTTCAGCTGCCACTGTCATGAAAGGACAGAGAAGACAGACCATGGATGTATTATGAAAAACAAACAGTGAGTGGCTATTTCCACCAACAGCTTACTGACACTATGGGAGGAGTAAATATTACATATCAGGGTTTTTCCTGACTACGTATGACAGTAAGCATGATCGGTTTGAATACAGTAAAGGCAGCGAGTCTGTGTTACCTTATTTGACAGAGATGTTTGCATTTTGCCTGTTATTTCTGACAATTTGATACACAAAAATGTATATTATGCTTGAGTAAATAAAACCCCAATCAACAAAACTGTAAAAAAAAATAATAATATTAAAACACTTCCATTAAAATCACCAGGAGAGTCCGGCACAGGCTGAGTGTGGACGGTAAAAGTGAGATAAGTGTTCCTATTCAGGTTTATGTTCTGCTTGCTTCTACCGTCGTTTGGTAAATTGCTATTAAAACACATTCGGACAGGAATTGCTATTTTTATTCTCAATTGTTATTTGGCACTGGTGATTTTCCTTGGGTGCTGGCTACAACCTCTTTGGGGGGGCACCAAAAAATATTCTATGCAGGAAAAACCCTGCATGCATTTTTATGAGACAGATGCATTTAGACATTTTCAGCATCTGGCTAGAATTTAAGATTTCAGTCTATCTCGATTGTTTCTTGGATGCATTTACACTTTTACACAGCTTTTTGTTGCGATCAAGAAGAGAACTTCTCAACTGCTACATGAAAAATCTTTACAAAGTCCATTAAGTTAGAGGGAAGGGTCTTAAAAGAAATAATAAATACATAAAGGATTCTTCTGACACTTTGTACTGTTACAAAGTGTGAAATACCACGCCATCTGGAGGTCACGGCTAGTACTGGCATCCAGCGCTGTTTACAAACAGGCCACATAAAGCAAAAACATACCTGTAGAGGTGGTGGTGCAGGGCCTGGAGTAAACGGTACTCTTCCCCATATCTTCATGATCTCTCCAAGTGCTTGAAATACTTCATCACACCCTCTTTTGACTAGGAGAGACATTGTGAAGTAACCAGCCTGGAACCACTCAGCCATCTCCTGGTTATTGAATGGACCTGAGCCCCAAAAGAGAGCAAAGATAGCAGAGGAGATTCAGGGGCAATGGTGGAGCAGTTTTGATAATAAATGTACAGTATTTAAGTCACATTTTGAGCACATAAAACCTCTTCCAATCTTACCCTGTATCTCCCCTTGGGGGTCTTTGTAGAACCACTTGAGAGCAGCCTCGTGGGTGAGCGGCAGGCCTGCAGGTTTGGGCTTCTCTGAAGTCTTTGCTGTAAGCCTTTCATCATCCACCACACTATCCTGTAGGTATGCTACCATTTTTTCTGCCTCCTGGGGAAGGATGGGAGCCAATACACAGAGAGACCATTTTAGAAAGATATAACAGCACTCATAGTCTGGCTTTTATTTCTGTTATCATTATATTCACAATACGCTTTCCTTTCCAATGAGTACAAGATTTTAAGAGATCCATTAAATCCATCAAAGATATCTTATGACTGTTAGTGGAATAGAGGATAGCCCTACCACCTCATGACTGATTTTCATGTTAAAAGTCTACTAACTTACCTGCTCAAAGTGTTTTAGTCCCTCATCTTCATCTGTGTCGTGTGGCACAGTGGTGGGCCTGCCAATAGGTGCAATTATACTTGAGGGGAAGGGCAAAGGATTATTCATCGCCACAGGAACCTCCATGGGCTTTTGCGGTAGCTGGATGCTGGGCGATGGAGCAGATAATTCTGCATAGCATGAGGAAAAGCAGATATTAGGAGGTTTTCCTGGTAGGTGGAACCAACTGGCAAAAAAGTCCTATTTACAGTGAAATTGAAGACCTAAATCCCACCTGCAAGGGTTGTAGAAATGTGGTTCATGGGTAGGGACTCAAGCATACTGTTAGACATGGGGACGTGCAGGGGGACTTTACAGGGCGCTGGTTGGAGCTCCAGGGGTGGATGCCGTTCAGATGGCCTCTCAGACTCTTCTGTTCTGTTGGGCTGGCTCAGGGACAGAGACTGGGCAGGAGCCTGGGGCTCTGAGACTGGGGGAGCAAGAGTTGGATTCACAGGTAAAGCCTTCTCTGATGCTCTCGACAACTCTATTAAAAAAAGAAAAAAAAAAAAAGAAGAATAATTGTAAATACATGAGATGGGATCATAATCAACATTACTATGATCCTCAATTTAAAAAAGTTTTGATTATGGTTGATAATGAACATGAGAACCTCTTTCACATCAGCCATTTTTCTTTTTTTTGGTCATGCTCACAGTGGATTAGATTGCTTTAAAAATGCTGTCACTAACTTCCTATTTAATCATGGTGGTTGGTAAACAAAGCAGCCACCATCTGCCGAGCAACTGAATGCGTCTTTTTGTGTCCTAAACAACAAAAACCTTTTCCCTATCAAAGAACATTGGGTCTGAAAATATATTTTACTGCTGTGTGGCTTTTAAATCTTATTTCAGTAATAACTGAGATATTACAGTTACTGTACCGTTTCTTAAGATAATTTGGGTCAAGGCAACAGAATGGCATAGTCCACTAATACCATTCACAGGTCAGCACAGTGACCTTGACCTTTGACCACCAAATTCCAATCAGTCCATCCTTGAGTCCAAGTGGACGTTTGTGCCAAAGTTAAAGAAATTACATCCAGGCATTCCTGAGATTTTGTGTAACGAGAATGGTACAGACGGACGGACAACCCGAAAACATCCAAAATGCATTTAAAAAAAAAAATCAGCACTCAAACTATCGGACCTTTTCGTTCAGCCTCTCTTTTGGCCTCCGTTTCCATTTCTTTGGTCTCCCTGGGCTGACAGTCATCCTCCTCCAGGCCCTCTTCACACTCTTCCAAGGGTTTGAAGTCGAGCTCTGCCTCCTCCAGGATTGGCTCCTTGGAGGCTTTCTGAATACACAACAAAGAACAAAATTACAGTACCTCTGACACCATTATTATCCCATAAAGCTTTTAATATTAGTAGGAAAGGAATGATCTACTTTATAATATCTAGTGAGGACGAGCCATTTATATAAATAAATGGCACTTTAATACTTAAAAAGTATTTGTCACTCATTGATTTAATCAAAACTCTTCTCAGGTCTATGCTTACCTTGAGTGAAAGAAAGGCCCCCGACGAGTCGAAGGTGCCCGCCTCCTCGTCTGCGTCCTCCAGGCACCACTCTGGCAAGCTGTCCCTCTCGTCCTCCAGGCTGCCGCTGCCTGACCGTGGCCTCCTGTAGCCACGCTCGTCTTCTCTTGCATCAAATGGAAAACGGCGACGCTGATCTGGGTGCCACCCTGCTGACCGAGGCCCATCTAAAATGGTTAGTGTTCACAACCAATCTTAATCTCATGATCTACCTTGGCTTCAAGATGGACAGCACTTTGGATGGACAGCAACACTTTTGCTACCTGTAGCGCTACTGAAGTGCATGCACATACAATAAACCATTCTAACAGTATGATTATTGAGCATGTGCATTAAGATGTGCAGTTCAAAAGCACAGGGAAGTGATGAAAGGAGAAATCAGTGCACCATTAAACTGTACATTTTACATAAAACATGTGCCCTTAATTGGTACCTGTTATGTGATAAAATTCCAATTCTAGCCAAGCAGCAACTATACAGAAAGAAAAAGTTGAGCTGGAGAATACCCCTTAATTCAAGCAGGTTGTATGGTAATATTATTTTTCTCTGTGAGCTGCAATGAAAACACACAAATGTACAAAGGGTGTGCGAGAGAGAGAGAGAAAAATAGTAATAGATTTTTTATATTTTGATCGGTGACCAATCAATCGGAGCACCCTTAAAATGTATCTTATTCTGAAACAAGCCATACAACAAACATTTATCAAAAGATAGATGTAACGGTAATATGGTCAGTGCTGCGCCCACCTGGGCTCGTGGGGCACCACCAGTCACTGTCCCGCCGAGACCCCGCCAGGCGCCAGCCCCCCTCATCATCCTCACCATTCTGAGAAGTACGCCAGTTCTCGCTCTCTGACCGCGTGAAGTCATGCTTCCTCGGTGGGACTGTTACACCATCCTCATAGTTTCCTCGGACTGCATAGAGTAGTGGGTAGGGGGATAGTTAAAAGGTCAAGACATCATCATTACATTGATAGTTTACATTTAAAGCTACATTATTAAACTCAAACTCACTGTAATCGGTTAGAAAACTGTAATTTGTGCCATTTACACCTACTAAAGAAATCTGAACTCAATGGTCTATTAAATTACAAAGGCACACTTACTGTGATTCATTGGGAAATGTCCTGGAGCAACTTCAGCTAGGGTGACAGAGAGCAACAAGTGGATAAGCCAGTGCATTTGCCAATGAATACATCATTATTTAAGCAACAAAATTTACCACCAACCTGGGTCTTTTCGACCTGGCTTTTCAAACCGTCTTTCTCCCCTGGTGAGAAAAAAAATACACAAATAAAATAAATAAATAATTTTAAAATGTTTAAATTTCTGTCTAGAAAAAAAAAAGTCTCATATTGAACATCTGTACATGGTCAAATAAATGCCAGATTTTTACAACAAAATTTGATACCACAATGGGCATTTTAATACCTTTCTTCCCAGCTTTGGGAGCGATGCATCTCCCTCCCTCCACGACCAAAACCTTCCACATCATCAAAACTTCTTTGGTAAAACCCTCCATCTCCTCTTCCCCGGCCTGAAAACAATCAAAGGTTGACATGACCTGAGGAGATCAAGTTGCTATTGACTGTGTGCAAATGCTAAGCATGAACTCACCTTTAGGAATTATATATTTAACATTGTGATTAGGGATGCACCGATTGTGAAATTCTGGGCCGATACCAATGTTTAAAATAACAAATTGGTCGATAGCCGATTGCGATGTTTTGTTGTTGTTTCCCCTTTTGTGACAGGGAAAACTAACATTGCCTACTCAATGTAAGGAGCTGCTACTGATTAAATTCGTACTCTACCCATTGTCCGGACATAAAGACATGTGAACTTGGGCTGTGTGAATCAAACACCAAGTGATCAACAGTACAGAGAACAGGACCTTAAATTGTGAAGAATTATGAGTTCAAATGGATTATATGCTCAGTACAAAAGAAGATTGGTAAAGGTGTGGGCCACGACTTTGCAAGATCATGAATCAGCTTTTGAGAGTTGGTCAGTAAGCAATAGCCTACAGTTTTCGCAATGAGTGGTATATTTCATTTATCACTATTCTATTTGAGTTGCTTTTGTCTCGTTGCCTTTCCAGAACTGCATCTCCAAACTGTGGTTGGTCTGGACCAACTCTGCAGTGAGGAACAGGAGAGATGCCATTGAGATTTATTTATTTTCTTTGGCAATAAACATAACACACACGGGCTGGCCGATAACAGTACTGCTATTTACTGAACTTCTCTAAACACTTGGGACTGACCAACAGTAACTTAGGCGGTCTAAACAGCACTGTGAAATACAGTATGCAGCTTTAACTGATTGGAGGATGTATATAGTTGTCTGTGTGTATGTGTGTGTGTGTGTGTGTGTGATACTAGCAGTCTGTTTTCAAACAGGGGTTTTCATGTTTAAGACACATCAATAGTTCAAGCAGCTGCAGAAGAATATGCCAAGTAAGCACAACACCTACAGAGTGCTAATATTACACTCCTTGTCTCAGTTGGTGGGATTCTTTAAAAGGCATCTTAAGTATCTGCAGTTGTTGCGACTTCTGAAACTGCTAAATAGCTAAAATAAAGGCTAATTTGAAAAGAAAATCTACCATAGCGCTGTCACATCAGAAACTGTTTATCCTTGAAATGAAAAAGGAAACATGACAGATTCATGTATGATCTTAGTTCAATTCTTACCTCTACCCCTTGAGGTACTTCGGCCTCTTGGTGCCCCTACTATCGGACCACCTCCTCGCCCTGTCAGCCGAAGTACAGCTGCACTGTTTACAGACATGGAAAAATTTCTCTGCAAACACAAACGGGGGAGGGGAGCAAGGGGGACAAAAGGCAAGCTCTTAGCTCTCTCTTTTTTTTTTTTTTTGCACCGGCTCTGTATTTGGAAGCCTAATTACTTAAAGTACTGTATAATCCAGGTAATTACAATAAGGAGCCAACTGGCCTGAGGCCAATATGGCATTTGTTTTGAAGTCAGAAGATAAATTGTTGCTGATCATCTTACCATTTCTAACCAAGATAGAGAACTGATATGAAGTACTCATACCTGTTCCTCCTCTGTAAAAGACACAAGTGCCAGAGGAGGCAAAGGCTCCTCTTGCAATATCGGCAGGAACTCCTTATCATGTAGGTCTATAGGGATCTGGAGGGGTGAAATAAACAATCCAAAAAATCTGTTAAGATGCATAAGGGTTTGAAAGAATGTGTTATAACACACTGAAATAAAGAAGACGTAAATCTAATGGGCAAGAACATAATTTGTATTAGGGCTGGGCAATATATCGATATCGTGATATGAGACTAGGTATCATCTTAGATTTTGGAGATCGTAATATGGCATAAGTGTTGTCTTTTCCTGGTTTTAAAGGCTGCATTACAGTAAAGTGATGTCATTTTCTGAACTTGCCAGACTGTTCTAGCTGTTCTCTTATTTGCCTTTACCCACTTAGTCATTGTATCCACATTACTGATGATTATTTATCAAAGATCTCATTGTGTAAATATTTTGTGAAAGCACCAATAGTCAACACTACAATATTGTTGCAGTATCGATAGAGGTATTTGGTCAAAAATATCGTGATATTGGATTTTCTCCATATCGCCCAGCCCTAATTTGTATGTAAATCACGTTGACTGCAGGCCTGCATCAACAGCTAAGATGCAGACATTATAGGCCTACGAACCTTGTTATCCTTTACATAAAGTGCTAACATTTCTTCTCTCCCGTAGCGATAGTCTGCAAGTTTATACTTTGGCAATGCAGGTGAGAGGGGTGGAGAGGCAACCCCGCAGCCACCGCCTCCACCACCACTGCCACCACCACCTCCAGACAAGGCGCGGAGCCTGCAGAGAGAGAGAAAGGATAGTAAAAGAAGAAGGGTCAAAGGTGAGGGAGACAACACTTAAGCTGAGGTGGCACTTGACATGTCTGAACATTTATGCAAACGCTGCACTGGGCTCCAACAGAAAACCAGTTTCACCACCTACAAATCAATTCTAATCAATTCTAACCAATCATGAATTCTTGCCATTTACCATTCAGGTCCAAAGTTAAGTGTCTGGGTTTCGGCCATTCTTCTTGAAGTTCTACAAATATGAAAATGGAGGAAAAGGATTAGTTCCACTCAGTATGAACCATTATGGTAGAACAGTACTACTCGCATAGAAATCCTACATATTTACTTTCATAGCCTGTTTTGTTTAACAAACATTCACTAATAATTAAAAGGTCTGTGGTTTTAGTTTTGTTCACATACTAGTGATGTAACAGTTAGCTGTATTAATTGTAGGCTACCTCTTCAAAAAACCCTTTTGTGTACGTTTTCAATAGGAAAATTAGATTAGACTATTGCATACATCACATGGACAAACAATTTAACTGCAGTGCTGTCTTGCTTCGTTGATCATTAATTATTATAACTTATAATCAGGATACCTAAAATTCAATCATTTTCCCTCATTCCAAACACACGTGCAATTAATTTATATCTACACAAATATTATTACCTAACACCTATGCTGTTTTACCATACCAGTTTAAGTAAAAGTTTTATTTCACAATTAATTTACAATAACATAATTCTGCTAAACAGAATTTGGAAAAAATACTTGTATCACCTGCTTTAATTTATTACAACTCCTCAGTATACATAGCCCATCCCACTAGCACACAAGCAGTGTACAATTTCAATCTGCTAAAGCTATTTTAGGAAGTCTCCCAGTCCGCAAAGAGGGTATGTCAGACACCTTTAATTGACAACAGATGTTACCTTTACTTCAGCAAATAAACTAAAAACAATGTTTTGCCAACAAGCTTAGCTGTTTGTTTATGCGTGTGTGTGTTTGTACTGCCAATACTTTCCTTAACACTTAGGCTTGAAAGCAAGGATTTATTACATAGATGCTTTCTCAAAAATATATAGTATTTATATATATACATAAAAAAAAAAAAAAAAAATTATATATATATATATGAATAACACTGCACAGATGTTTATATTCCAACTTCACCTTAACACAGTCCTTGTACATGTATTCCCAACAGTATTACCTGTATATAAAGCCACTATATTTCAGCAATTTGCAATCTCATCTACTGTTTTAGTCACAGCAAAGCAAATGCATATTTTCTATATCTATAAACATATTTTTGTCTGTTTTTTTATTTACCTTTATATATAATGTTTTTCTCTATTTATAGTTCTGTGTTATACATGTGTACAACGTTAAAGGACAGCTAGAGTTTACTTCGTTGTGCAATGAAAAATTAATTATATTCTAAATATCGGGCACAAACGGCGACAGTAAACGCACACTACGTTGCCATTGACCATATGGAAGCCAGGATAAGCCACGTGTAAATTGGTAACGTTAGTTAGAGTAAAACATAACAGTTGAAAATTCCTCTGTACGCTTCGCCCATTTACCAGTGTTATTTTAGACTTGCATTTTGATGAGTAAACGGCTTAAGTCTACGGAAAACATGACTGACCACTAGTATGTTCTTTCATAGCTAGCTAGTTGTCCGGATTGTTACCTTGACGTTGAATCCACCATGTAGCTAATGTTAATCAAACAGCAAAGCAGCTAACGTTACCTAACATTAGTCATACCGACCCACCCTGCTAATGCCATGGATGTATTAAGTAAATTACGTTACTGATGAATGTTAAAAGTTGGCGATGGTCACTCCGGAAGGTTAACGTTAAATGGAAATCATCCTCGGTTACATGACACCGAAGTTAGCTTCCGATTCGGCAGTTAAAGGGAAACTTAACGCTGAAGTTAGCTTCCGATTCACATGTTAACTTCAACGTTAGTTAGTTTCCCGTAAGTTCCCCCTTAACTGCCTAATCAGAAGCTAACTTCAGCGTCGTCTCAGTTACCAACTTTAGCTACGTTAGCTAACGTAGCAAGCTAACCAGTTAAATACACTAACATGGATAATAGAGCAAACACATGGCACTAGTAACGCACATTAGCCTACACATGTTTCCAACGGTTAAAAGTTGACAGTATACTTATAGCTAGTTATGTTGAAAGGTGGCAGCATAATTGTAGTTAAAGTGCCGCTAGCTAGCTAGATGCTGGTGCCACACCAGGGTATTTTCGATGGCTAACAGTGGTTATGCTAGCGCGTTAGCAGCATCTTATCCCAGCGTAGCTAATGTATGCTTGTCATACGTGAAGGTTTACATATGTATTGACAATAATTTAATTTACCATAGGATAAGACGTCTTGTCATATATTCTAACGTTATATAACACAATAACACTGCTATAACGCATATGTTGATCCCTATACCGTTACTCAACACTTGTAGCTAGCATGCTAACAGGTTGGCTAACTAGCTACACGCGGCCTTCGAGCAGCCTGGATCCACAACAACATTTCCTCGTTAAATCGTCCCGCACCTCACACGGCCCGGACACGCACACCGAGTCACTAGAGCCCGGTGCTGCAAGGCCAAGTAAACATGGTGCTTGAGCAACAGTCCCAAGCACCCCAGCTCGTCAGAATATCACTCTCTGACATGGCACTTAACTTAAATGTAATTTCTTTTCTTTGCTAGTGTATTTAACGTTGGCTGTCTTACCTCTGCTTGATCTGACAGCACAAGGTTTGTATGCGAGTTGTGTGGCTCTCTCGCTCTCTCTCTCTCTCTTCGGTTTCCACAAGATGGCTGAGTATGGGTCACATGACAACTGATAAAACCCGTATGCAGTGGACAGAATTGCTGACTGGTGCGTATGATTCACGAACAGCCAAGTGAATATTACCACTGTATTTATTGCTTTTATGGTATACACGCCTGGTCTGCACAGTACATTCAGTCATAAACCATGTCTCATGAAATTACATTTAAATAAAGCGGCTATTACTTTGTTTCTACACATCAAAAGCATCCAAGAAGGAATATGGTACAGGCCAGTGGCAGACTTTCTTTTACTGTCTATGGGCAGACTCAGGCTGTCTGAGGGGCATGGGTGAAAAAAATAAAAGAAGAAAGTTTTCTAGCATGTAGGGCAGCCTGGCACTGAATCACATTTATATTATTTTTTAATATCGCACACAAACGGCAACAGTAGACGCAGAGTACATTGCCATTGACCATATGGAAGCTAAGATAAGCCATGTGTAAGTGTAAGTAAGTAACGTTTCCATGTAGAGCAGCCTGCAACTGCACCACATTTTCTCAATTTTTCTCACTTTATCGCATTTTCTCTACTGGAAGGGCACCCAGAGGGCACTTCATCACGTTTTCTCAATTTGGGCACCCCAGAGAGCACTTTGTCATGTTTTCTCCATTTAAGGGCACCCTAGATGGCACTTCGTCATGTTTTCTCTACACTCTAACCTCAATTTCTCAAGTTTAATCAAGGTGCACATTTTCTGAAGTCTAACACCTACCATTTATTTTACATTGGCTCGTTGGTCTAGGGGTATGATTCTCGCTTAGGGTGCGAGAGGTCCCGGGTTCAAATCCCGGACGAGCCCTGGAGGTATTTTGTTTGATTGTTAGTTTGTATATCTTAATATCATTTTACCTCTGTCTGTCCTGCAGTGTTGAAACGGAACTATCAGTGTTCTGCAGGTCATGCCTACAGCTGATACATTTCAGGTGAGTTATTTCTCACATGCCACATCTATAGCCATTTAATTTTTTGACTTATGTTCTATTACCAACATTTTTCATCTGAGGTACCCCTACGGCACTGTCAGATGAACTCACGTGCCCCTTTATCAATTCCCAATGTATGATAAAATGCATAACACTATAGGCTATTATACTACATTATACTGTTAATGTTTTCATACTTTTTGAACCGGCAATATTGGCTGGTTTGGTTTGGACAGCAATCATATTACCTAAATAAATGTGACATTTTGAAATAAAAGTCCCATGAAATAAAGAAAAGTAAGTAAGTAAAACTTATTATTGAACTATATTGACTCATTTATGTATTTTTATTTACATTTATTTACAAATGTAAATATATATTCATTGCCTCGCTCATTTTTTTCTTTTAGGATGTGTTTCATAGACATATTTACAAAATATTGATCTAAATGGCATTCCATACTTTAGAGGGAGAATTTATTTGATAAATGCAATTGAAGTATAAAAGAAATGACCCCGACGTGATTTGAACACGCAACCTTCTGATCTGGAGTCAGACGCGCTACCGTTGCGCCACGAGGTCTAAAGCAAATGGATAGTGTAGACCAAATATAAAGACAGAAAGTATATGTCGGTATTATTTTAGGTTTCTCTCTGTCATATCATAGATTGGATGTATTGGAATGGAAAGTAGCCTGTCGTCCCACGTTATAAGATCATTTATGGGCACTATCATGTATAATAATAGCATTGTACTTTCTTGTTTAGCACGTGGCCGGTTAGCTCAGTTGGTTAGAGCGTGGTGCTAATAACGCCAAGGTCGCGGGTTCGATCCCCGTACTGGCCATGTAATTTTGTGCGTAATTTCTCAAACACCGCCCGCTAATGCAATATCTTTTTGTTTTGTTTCACTGCTCCTCACAGACTATTTCTACTCAAAGGATGACCGAATAATGCATTGTTAAATGTAAGTACCTGTTGTAGCCTATTTATAGAACTTCAACTGTTTGTACATGTTCTTTACAGCTTATATCCTGTAAACGTAAACAGCACAAGGATAGTTCAAAAAAAAAAACTTTAATCTTTAGTCTTTCATTTTTATAAATGTAAGGTCAGCAATCACAAGTAAATTGTTGTATGTTATTATTTCTGTGAGAATAGTTAAATGTGGGGAGACAAGTGATTATTGTTTTTTTTTATTAAGTATTGCAGAGAGATTGCAACAACTGGATACAATTATGCAGCAGTGACATTAGGTCTGCTTTTCTTAAGTATATGTTAAATGTATTGAAGTTGATTGTTATTATTTTGTAATTAGCCTATTTGTTTGTCTAAATCATTTTTCCTTGAGCAAACCTTGGACCCTTAGACCCACATCCCTTGAAAGGGCACAGTGCTAGTAACCTCAGAGATGTTGGAGAGATTAGGCTACATTAACTATTACATTAATGTTTGTGGTTATTGCTTGACATATTATGAGTGTGCTCGCTCAGCCTCCCACATTGATAGCTCAAGGTGCTGATTTAGTGTGTTCATTATGTGAACACTATAGATGTGTGACCTCTTCATTACATGACAGCAAGGTAATAATATTATGTTATCTTTCAGAGTACAAGGCCACAGATTTATTTTTAGTTTTTAGTAATTTTGCTGATAACATTTCCCTTCTCATATAGCTTATGCACTCACACCTAAAATATGTTGTGCTTGACTTTCTATAGACATTAGAGAACATGGACAACAAAGCTGAATAAGGTAAACATAAACATTTGATTACTATGTACAGATAAACATTTGTATATAAAAAAAAAGCAAATATATACATTACATACTCATGCATATACACATGTAAACAAACAACACTGTGAGGATTGTAAACATTAATACAATAGTGCAATGCAATAGTACAAATGGTGCTGGAATAAATCAAGAACTATTAATATAACAGGTTGCTTATATCTCTGAGGTAGGTGGATATGACATAAACAATGTATGTTTGACAGTGATGAGTTTAATACTATAAAATATTTAATTTACTGAAAGGTGGATGCTTGGTGTTGCACAGGGATAGATTCTGACACTATACTAGTGTTTGTAGTGACAGCCTGTGGGAAGAAACTGTTCTTGTGTCTGGTTGTTTTGGAGAACAGTGTTCTGTAGCGCCGACCAGAGGGGAGAAGCTGAAACAGGTTGTGTCCAGGGTGAGATGTCTGTAGAGATGCTTCCTGACCGTTTCCTGACTCTAGAGAAGTGTACGTCCTGAATGAAGGGCAGGTTGGCGCCAGTGAATTTCTCTTTAGTCCTGACTGGCAGGCTGTTCCTGTCCTGTTTGGTGGTCAGTCTAAACCAAACAGCGATGGACGTGCAGAGAACACAATGTATGATTGCAATGCAGAACTGAATCAGCAGCTCCTGAGGCAGGTTGAACTTCCTGAGTTGGTGCAGGAAGTTCATGCTGTGCTCGCCCTTTTTCCTGATGGTGTCTATGTTGTACGTCCACTTCAGGTCCTGAGAGATTGTGGATCTCAGAAACCTGAGGAATTCCACAGCAGACAGTGTTGTTGAGTATGGTGAAGGGGGGGCTCCTCCTAAAGTCCACTGTCATCTCCACAGTTTAGAGCGCGTTCAGCAGATTGTTCTGACACACACACACACACACACACACACACACACACACACACACACACACACACACACACACACACACACATATTTATCACCACCATTGATTGATAATATATGTAGACATAGAACAACAGGAAATGTGTCACTGTTTCTCCTCTCCCCACTAAGTTAATTTGTTATCCTATTCACCGGTGTTAATCCTGCTTACCCTCTTTTTCCCTCTGTTGCCATGGATATGCTATTCCTATGGCAACTGCAGGCCTTTGTGGATGGCCTCACCGCAGAGGACTCTCTGAACCTTTCATTACACATTCCCTTCAAGCTCACAGACAAATCACACAAGTAACATAGCTATAACTCTCTAGCTACCACCCTTTCTTTCTCTCTCCATATCCCTTTCTCTCTTTGTGTCTCTCTGCTGCTCTGCACTGTACTGCTCTGCACTTACTTCTAAGTCCTTGATGCACTGACACATACTCAAGACAGTCACACAGCTGTTTGTTGTTTTAGTGTTCATATTTCCTAAATTTAACTCACAGGCATTCACTGTGTAGATAGATTTTTATTGTCCTTTTTCCATGGGACTATGGGTCTATACAAAGCCTCACATAAACGCATAGATACATACAATACATTATACACCACAACATGACAACATGACTACATGAAAGACATCAGATACATCCATCTACAAAGTAACGTGATACTAGATGCCGGTGCTGGTAGGAAGAGGGCTGTGATCAGATTTGTAGCACACGTGTATCACTGTCATAAGAGTCAGCACCCCAAGCTTTCTAATTTTCGGTGGTAATGGAAACCAGAGCACCATCTTTAAAGATGCATGAGACGTCTTGAGCTACGGAGAATAGAGATGGAGGCTTTGCCAGAGAAAGTGTTTCTGTGTCAGAGAGAGTAAAAGAAAGGGAGGGTGAAGTTGCCAGTGGCAGTGAGGGCCCGAAGCAGAGTTAAGTGTCAGGACTGTTCACTGTGTGTGTGTGGGTGTGTGTGTGTGTGTGTGAGGAGCAGGTGGGGGGCCTCCACCTGCTGAATGAACCCTGTCAGCGTCGGGCAGTACCATGGGCTACGGGTGGGCTCAAGCCTGCTTAGCATTGTGGCGGGCTGCATCATCATTGGGGTGTCCAGGGAGTGTGATGCTGATGCTGTAGGGGGGATCTTCCTGGGAGCGGGAGGCCTCGGTGAGTGTGTGTAAAACCTTTTAGGAACTACTGACCCAGTTGTGGAAAAGGTATTTAGTAATAGTTAAATGTCATTGGTTGTCTTGATTGCTTTTTTCTTTTTGCTTCTTCTTCTTCTTCTTCTTCTTCTTCTAAAAGCCATACATTAATCTTTTTCTGTACTGTCACTGGTTATTGATGGAACGTTTTTATTAGTGTAAACAACTTAAAAACATACTTTACATTCCTTTTTTCACCTTGATACTTTATGTCTTTCCTGAATTTTTTGTACAAGCTTTTAAACATGATTTTGACCTTGCTTGCTTGTCATGGGAGGCTGCTATAGAAAATGTCACATTACTTCTGTTTGTATTCTCGGAGACCCCAGCTGTAAAACATGGTCAAATACAGTGGGGGTTTCACCAGGTTTTCACATAATCTGTATCTATGATGTTTTATAACATTTTGCTCTGGGTTAACCAAATATTAAGTGATGTCACTATGTAGGAATGAATGAGTTACTGGAAAACAACAGGAAAACACAATATTTCATGCATAGCACATAAAAAAGATAAAACTTACCCTTATTTGGTGTAAAAATGCTTTATAGTAATACAGCGAGGAAGTAAAACCTATGTTAAAGAAAATTTCCTCAGAGTATTGTCTGGTTTGAACAGGACAGATTCATATTCGGCATAATATATATATATATATATATATATATATATATATATATATATATATATAGAGTGAAAGATCTGGGGCCTGTGACATTTTCCTTCCACCGCTCTTGAAAAACAAACCATGATCATTTGATACAGTGTAACTGGAACCAACTGACAGCCTGAGAAGTCGCACTGCCAAGATAAAGGAGTGAGATAGAGCACAGGGCAGGGTTTTTTATCTGAGAATGACAACATTGTCATGCATTTGATTTGATAGTTTTTAATAGTTAATTTGTGTTTCTAATGTGGACAAGAATTTGGCAAATAAAAACAAACAAACAGTGCACAGCAGCTTGACAGAGACATTCGCAGCTAAGTAGCATCTTATTATGTGTTTTGGGACCTATGTGCCTTGATGCCTCCTCCGACACGTAGGCTGACTAATGAGTATGAACAGAGTGTTCTCGGCAGATTCTTTTCACTCCTTCTGTAGTTTCACGACATTTTAAGCACATGCATGCATCACAGCCACCCTCAGGACCTGCCAGGGTTTAACGCCAGCTCGTGTGGCTTACAAGGGAAATCAATAACTGTGTTGAATAGGAGCGGAGTGCCACTGAGAAGTCCACAAGCCCTGTAATTCAGATATTACTTTATCCTTCGAGTTGAACAAGAAGAAACATCACACACTGTATTCGGTACACTCAAAATAATCCAAAGGCTATTTCATCAAAGAGTCTTATGGTTGGTCATGATGTCTGCAAGTATGGGAACTTGTATGAGAAAGGGAAGAGAGTTTTTCTCCTTTCTGGTGTGGCTCACATAGCACTTAGAGATTAGCAGAAATCTCTTTATAATGAGATTGTTCTTATTGCCTGCAGTACACAATATTTTCCTTCACTCCTGGTTTTGTTTCAGTACAGGGCAAATTCAGGCCAAAGAATAAATGGAATTGCCTATCATTTCTTTGGAACCCAAGATTGTGACAAATGTTCACAATAACACTGCAGTTCATCTGTCCTTGCTTATTAATTCAAACAAAAGTGATTAGGAAACTAAAAGCAGTGTTTTTATATAATTCATGAAATTAATGACTCTGTCTGCTTTCCAGGCCTGCTCATATCGATCTACCCCTTTATAAAAGCTTGGCTGAACATTAACCACATTCTTCCATCCTTTGGTTAGTTGTTTGATATTTTTACTCAGTAATTGAACATTAAAGTATTGAAAGTAAAACATTATTTGGCTCTGAAAATGTCTCAACTTCCCAGGAAACTTCAGAGTGCACCCCACACCTGCCAATCCTGCTCCTGATCAACCTGTAGAAACTCTAAGAAGAGAAGGTGAGCAAGTGTGTGAGGCAGCCTTTTGCTTAATGTTTCAACAGAAGGGCAGCCAACCATATGCATGTATTATATCATTCAACGATATGTTGTTCAGTTAGCCAGATAGTGAGCCGTCAAGTTCATGTATTTATTGATAGCAAATCTGACACCTGTCTGCACACTGGAGAGCTAAAAGTTAACAGCAGTGAGAGAGGTGGAGTTGTGTGGTTATTGCAGAGCATCAGTCATCTCTCTCATACCTCATGGGGTGCAGTTGTGTTCTTCTTTCATAACCACTTTGTCTTGACCTAGATGGAAAACATTATGAGATCAAGGAGAGATGAAAGAGAGAAAAGAGCCATGTAACAGCTAATAAATATGTTCATATAAATGTTAGTTCAACAACAAAAATCAAGTATGAAATATTATTATTATTGTAGTTTATGTTTTTAATTTTATATATATATATATATATATATATATATATATATATATATATATATATATATATATATATATATATATATATTTTTTTTCTTTTTTATACAGAAAACATGTATTAATTGTATCCGACCCAAATGTTCCTGTTAAAAAGTCACTGATTAAATAGAAAACAACTGCTGAGGAGTCAGTTAGTTAGTTATAGGAGCTTATAGCTGTGGGATGCAAGTTCTTCTTTCATTCCCTCATCATGGAATCAAGTTCCTCTGTTATGGTTATTCAGCTTCACCAACACTTATATGAGATGGAGATGGGTGTTTTCTTTCTTTTTTAGAAGCTGCAGTTGCTTATACATGCCCGTAACAGCTTTTCATTTGATCTAGGTTTAAGTGGTGAAGACGGATGGATAGGACATTCCAAGTATTTGTGTGCCTTTTCCCCTGAGCTTATTTTTCCTTTCACCTGCCAATTTTTATATCACGATATACAGCTCTCAGACATCCACAAACTGGTGAAACATAAAATGTAAGTGAATGTTGCCGCATGTTGAGGTGTTCTCTGTGCTCTCGGCAGGGACTCAGAGTCAACTGCATCTGGAGCGTTCTAAGAGTCGAATGGGAACCTTTGTGGAGGGCGGACCGAACCCAGATGAGGGGTATGAGGCCAATATTATATCCTGTGAATTATGTTAATAATGTGTAATGTGGATTAGTAAGAGCAGAGTGTTACGTTCATATAGTGCAAGAAAGTAAGGATGAGCAGGAGGAGGAGGTGAATGGGTGTACAATACAATTTACTTTGACACCAGGTTATTGGGTTTCTGCCCCGTTAGAAGTCACAACCATTTCCAGATCATCATGTTGAACACACACGAATACATGCACACACAGGGGCATGCTTCTTGCCACCAGTCAACATTGTTTTCTTTAAACCACGACAGTGATCTTTCCCTCACATTAACCAAATAGTTATTTTTTCGAGATCTAGAACCTCACCGAAATGTAATCATTGCATTCATCATTGATTTGCCCTTGATTATTGCATTGTTGCACTATTTTGACATGCTGCTTTCTACCAATCTAATTCAAATGCAGCAGGAATGTTTTAGATACAAAGACCACATTCTATGCTGCTCTTTTTGTGGTATGTCCAGTAACCATTTTTTATGTCATAGTTTAAAGGAAAAGGTGATGAGGTGCAATTCTTCAGCTATTTTTTTTCCTAGGGATGTTTTAGTTTAGCTTCATCTGGCAAACAAAAGACACAATACAATATCCGTTGCTTACGTGAGTCATGCATTGATGTGTTGCAGGACATCTTCAGACATGCCAGACGTCTTATCAAGACGGAATCTTAAGCAGCCACCTTCTGATCAAGATCTACCATGATGTCATCCTGTGACCTCACTGACCAATATTATTCAACTTCCTGCTAAATCTTCTTCATTTGGTTTCTTTCAAATTTGGGACAAAAGATGCTGATTTTCTGTAGAATTGTTGTATCAGTTGAACTTGTCCTGTCCTTATCACCTTTTGATATTGTACTTATGTGGCCTAATAAACATCTCCAAAGATTACATTGTGATTGTTAGAGAAGTATTTCCAAACTTCCTGCCAATGAGTGAAGCAAACAATGTTCTCAGCCGCCAATTAGGAAATGATTATGGTCGTTATGTGATGATGGGACTCATACAAGATTTAACTCAAGTTCCCCTGCTTATATTTTTCATGAGCAAAACAAATTAGATTACATGTGTACAGACAGTAGAGACACACACAAACAAACAGCTATCCATTGCGTGCACACAGTGAACTGCATCCCGGCAGTGAAACGTAATACATTGATATTCAGGGCAGCACAGGCAGGATGGCAGCTGCATGGGAAGTGGCATGTGGAAGAACGCTGTGCTCTGACAAAAACTGTGGAGTGCTGTGAGGCTGAATAATGTCAGCAACAGGAGACCGAGGAGTCCGCAGTGCCTTGATTGTTTGATTGTCAGACCTCAAATCACAACCCCTCTGTGTCTGTGTAAAGTTTAACAACAGAGGGACACATAACAAATGCTTTATTGCACACCATCCAGAATGGGTTACAGCGATTGACAATTAAAACTCACCTGAATAAAAGCCAGAAGGTGTAAACAATTGTACCACCTGTAAACCATCCAGCCAGTTACCTATCCCAGCATGCTCTTTTCGAAAGGCAGTGAAACACCATGGGCTAACCTTATAAAACAAGCATTAGAAGAACATTTAAACGGTCATTTGACCCAAATCACAAACAAAAACCATCCTTTTTTTCAATTACCCCTAAAGGTGTCCAGCCATATTTTTTGTTTAATTAAAGAAATTTTGAAGTATCCATCCATGAGAATTCTGTCACTGCCCAATGGATGGAATTTCGATGGTTAGGATGCAAACCATATATCTATGCATAAATATAGAACAAAATCCATGTATCTATGTCTTTTGGTTGAAAGCACCGGAGCGAGATAGTAAGGGGACCTTGAGTTGGGATTATTTTGGCTGCATAGTAGAGGTAAGGAGTTTTACCACTTTTTCCCTTTTCCATGCACCTTAGAAGTGAAGTTGTGATGGAAACCCCTTCTCTGCTTTTTAGAGTTTTAAAGAAAAAAGTTAGTAAGTGGACGAATATTTAACTCTCAGGTTTAAGGATATTATTGGTGCCATTGGCCTCACTGAAGGATTTATAGCAACTTATTTCTCAGTTACTGTACAACTTACTGATAGTTAATTAATTATTTAGTGATGCTTTATTAACATTAGTCAGTCCTTAATAAGAACAGCTTTTGGGTTGCCAGCTACTTTTAACAGTAAATGGTTGTAGGTATTGTTTATCCTTCTCCAGCATGACATTTGCTAAATCCTTTTTAGCTCTTTAAGTCATCAGAAAGACCCCTACAGAGGACAGCTTGACCTCTGACCTTCTGATCCTTTTATTAATGATTTATTTAATATGTGCTGTAATTACACATGACTTACTAACTTCTGTTCTTGGCTTATTAGGTGACTTTTGGTCATTTCTTAATGACTTACGAACATGCATAACTGCAAACACGTTGGCTTATTTGTTTATTAATGACTTATTAAATACTCAACAGCCAGAGAGATTTTTTACCACGTGGCAACCCTAAGTTTGTTATAATTAATTACTTACAATAATTCATTTATTAACCATTAAGCCATTAGTTACAACTTAAGAACACTCTATAAAAAGTGGCATCATATTATTTAAGGGCGTGACTGAAGGCACGATAACAAGCAACTGATTGTAAATTAAATTTCAAAAGAAATGGTGAAATAATTAAAAATGTGCGTCGTGTTCCTCTTTAAAACAGCAACAAGTAAACAAAGAAGCTGGTGCAGGCAAAGTATAACAGCCTTCACCTTCAACCCCCCCCCCACACACACACACACACACACACACACACACACACACACACACACAGACATACGCCAGGTTGAACACTGGTAAAGGATGGATCGGTGAGGAGGAGGCAGGAGAGTCGCATCCAGAGGTCCACAGAGAAGAGAGAAGATGCTCTGCGCGCCAGATCAGATAGCATATGCATTTATGAAATATGACGACTCCACGCCGACTACCGGAGAGATGCCTCGCATATATTAGCGGTTTCCCTCCATTTCCGTTGCAGGATGACCTGTCAGGTGCTACGTGTGTCTTGGTCCACATCATGAGTAGCGCACGGTGTTGCGTTTGTGTGTCAACTCAGAAGAAATGCCTTCTCACCTAAGTGATTTTTCCTCTCTTCTCGGATGTTATATAGCCTACATCAGTAGGTCGGATCGCCTTGCTTTTGTGTTTCCGTGGCCACTGATTGATGACTTGTGCCCCCAGGACTGTGAAGCTGCGGAAGCAGGATGAAAATCCCTCATTTGGTGTCCCTTCAACCCCTCAGTAATTACACCGTTATTAGACTGGGAATCTCGGTGAAAATCAACTGATTAAATAATGCAAAGACCTTCAATATATCGGCATAAAGGGTAAGATGATTTTTTACGGGTTGATTTAGCAGGAATGCAACACATCAGTGCAGTAAGCATGCATTTTAATGTATTCTTAGCAAAGCCTAGTTCATGATTAAACGTACTGTGTGTAATATATACTGATATACACATTTAAAAAAATAATATTCTTTCCTCACATCCCCTCTCTTCATTTGCACTGTATGCTCTTTAATATGTGCATGCTGGAATAAAAGGGCTGAGTCAGTTGCAACTAAATACTGAAATACTATTAATACGCTATAATCATAAACAATATTTATATAGCACAATTCATGCACAAATTGCAACACAATGTGCTTAACATAAAATGCCATTCACATAATGGCCTAGCTGGCACACATAAAGCACCTGCAGCAGTGCCATTACACACATTTTACTTCACAGAACAAAATAAAATAAATAGCAAATGTGATCAAACATGTTAAATTATTAAGCAGCACGTTTTTTCTAAATAGTGATGCAAGAGTCACAGTGGGCATGTATCTCATTATGTGATAATGCAACAATATACAGTAGATAACATTCTCTATTAATGGTCCCACCAATACATCTCGACTGTTTTATTGTTTAAATGTATTTTTGTCTACCTGGGTTACATGATGTGTTGTGTACTTTACTTATGTGTTGTTTCACATGGAATTTGAGCAAAACAAGCAAAATTAGATATAGTAACATATTTTAGTTCGTGTTTCACACATTTTCATTAGATAGCTGTCCAGTGACACTGGTGCACAGAACAAGAGCAATATAATGAGGGCACTTATATATCAGAGTTTATTTGTATTCATTGTATATAATTAAAAAAAATCTTACAGCTGTCATATATTGTCATTTACAGACAAAGATGCTTCCTGGCTGTGAATTTATTTAAACATTGCCATGGGGAAGAGTTTGGACTGAAAGACAGAGAGATTTGATAACACAGTGGAAGAGACAGAGCCTGGAGGTGAAGACATGGTCATCACTGATAGAAACACCGCCACCCCTGTACCTAAAAAGGAGCCCCAGAAGAAGACGAGGAGGAAGTCTCGCCCTCATGGCCTGCCCTCTCCGGCACTCTGCTGTGCCTGTGGCCTATGCATCATGCTGGCTGGACTCAACATCACCCTGGTGGGAGCATTTGCCTTCAGCACACTGGTGCCTTCTGCCAATCCCCCGATCATCATTGGACCTATCCTCCTGCTGGTGGCCTTTTCCTTTTTCGGGGCCTGTTGCGTGTGCAGCCGCCTCCCCCCTCCCCACAGCTCCCGGCGGTCTAAGGTGGGCAGCAGAGGTACAGGGCTGATGGGACATGGCGGGCTGGCTGGTGGGGCAACGTTTGAAATAGAGACCAGCGAGCACACACTGCAGGATACTACAGCTGTGCAGCTAAGCCCCACATCCTCCCCTGGATCATCCCAGGCATCCAGCCCAGAAAAGGAGACTCCTGATGTGGCCCTACCAGGACCCTGCAGTCTTTTCACCATGGAGACCAACGGCCCTTCTGTTTCTGCCACCGCAGTCTACTCAGCCTCCACAGCAGCAGGAGGGGAGGTGAGGCTCAACCTGCCACGTGAAGAAGTCGCCTAGCAAAGCAGAAACTCTTCCAATACCGGAGTGATGCCAGTGTAAATATCCTTCTGGGTAGAGGGCTTGCTGAGTGTGATTGTGTCCTCTAGTTTACGTAGTGCCATATTTCTGGTTGTGAACAGTTTGCTTTTGATTTTCTTGTTGTGCAGCCAACTGGTAATTAGCATGCAAAGTTAATGAAACATCCAAGTGTTTGTGGATCATAGGTTTTGGAATTCAAATTCCTACCTCTCTTGTGCTGTTTTTTTCCTACAGGTCTTTGTTTTTAACGTAGGGCATTATGAACAGTTTTCATTTAGAAATATAACAAAAAGTGTCGGAAACCATAAACATTTATATTCCACTGCTACTCTGGTTTGTTGTAACCTCAGCGGTCGGCAGTGATTTCAGAGGGCTGGATTGAAAAATATGAATGTTTATTTGTTCTGAAAACTTAAAGATTAGATGTGAAAGGTCAACAGTGAACTGTACAGGTACGTTTGTAGTGACATTTGGCATTTTGTGTGCCATTCTCAGTGCTGAACTTGTTTTGGGGGCATAAGATAGTATAGGTCATAGGGGTCCCAAAGCAATATCCTCTCACCTGACATTAAATTCTCTGCATTTATAGTTCTTTTCACAAGTAAGTGATAACACACTACTTGTCTACAGCCAATACATTTGTAATGAACAACGGTGCATATAGAACAGTGTGTTACAGTATAATAACATGTAACTGTGTACAAGCTTTACCTGTAGTTTGACAAACATCTGTCATCACACCAATATTAACACTGTGAATATGTTTCTCAGCACATTGCTTTCTGATTTCACATGCAAATTTTCATTGACGGTAGTCGCAACTCAGTTTTTTTTTTTACAAACATTATTTTGATTTTTCCATACAAAATAACAAGTAACAGCTCCCATTGCCACCCCCATCCATACCAGGGTCAACATACATAAATACAGACATAATACATACATCATAAATCACACATAAATACATACATACATACATACATACATACATACATACATAAATACAAATGAATTAAGCAAACAGTAGACAAAAAAGAATTGTGTGCAAGATGTGTGAATATAGACTGAGACAGACCATAAAAGTTCTCTTCTTTAGTGTCTTTAGCGCTATAACTTTGGTAGAAAAAGGGCTTAATTCAAGCAAAAGACAATGTTTCTACGTATCCTTTGACCAAGTTGTATAAAACTTTACCTGACTTTTTTCAGAGAGGTTATTATATCTTTTTGATCCATTAAATGTAGGGGGACGTTAGAGAAGAATGAGACGGCGGGGCCCAGAGAGAATGGCAAAATGACAGTGATAGGGTTGAGGTCAAGCGTTCTACCACACACATGCAAGAAGGGTTCAAAGATAGGTTTCCAGAAATTATTCTGTGCCTGACGTGTCCAAAACATGTGGCCCAAAGTAGCAGGGCTTTGGTGGCATCAGGGTCATTTGGGATTCACTGTATGGAATATTTGAGCTAGTCTAGCATTTGAAAAATGCAGTTGGTAAAGGACTTTGAACTGTATTAATCCATGTCTTATACAGAGGGATGAGGTATGGATGTGTGATATACTGTCTTCCCATACCTGCTCTGATTGGTCTTCCCCAATGTCTTCTTACAAAGCTACTTTGTTGTCGGCACAAGTAAGGGGCTTAATGTGCTGAATCACAGTATATACCCTGGAGATTAGGCCATTCCCATACGGGTTAAGATCTAATAGGTAAAATACTGGGTCGAGTGGGGGAGTACCAGAGAAAGATGGAAAATGATAAAACTCTGGATCTGCAAGTATCTAAAAAAGTGTGACCTGGGAATATTATTTTTTTTTTACATAAAGTTAGGGAAAAAACAAAGACCATTGACACAACTTAAACGCTGGATCTATTTGTGATGGTAAGAATAGTTGGTTATGGGTTAAGTGGAAAAAAAGGAATTTTTTACATTGGAATTTGCAGTGTGGATACCCGGATATGGAGGTAATGGAGAGGTCAATTGCGACCAAGTCGGAAAATGTGGTAATCCAGCAAGGTCATTTAAATATGTTTGCACTAATTATGATGTAAATTGGGTAGACCTAGTCCACCTTTTGGTTTTGACCTTTTCAGATATACCTTTTCGTACACGTGGCTTAGATTTATTCCAAATAAATGTAGAGATATATTGTTTAAAAAATGACTTGGGTAGAAAAATGGGGATCATCTGGAACAAGTATAAGAATCTTCTCATTTTAACAGATTAGTGCGCCCTGCTAAAAAATTGGGAGTCAACTCACCGTTTTAAGGTCGAGCTCATCACGCTATTTCATATACATTCATATATTCATATACAGTGTAATTCAGTTTAATTCATGATCCAAGTGGAATAGGACACTGTACCTCATCCTAAGGCATAGCAATGTGTCATAATGATGATTTTTTTTCATCATGAATTTGAATTTACAGTGGGACCCCACAAAAGAATGTTTTACAAATATGAATTTCACAGTATTGAATTCTTTTTTTTTTATGTCCGGTATAAGAAAAACTTTAACTTCACATTCAGAAGAAGTTAACCTCCACTGGACCTTGTATAGACAATATAGGGGAGCAGAGTTTAGATATTCAGATTGCATAAAAAAGTAACTGTTCCCTGTCACTGTGATCTCCTTGTCAGTTATGAACTCGACTGGTCAAAAGAAACATTCAAACCCTGATTTCCTTTGAAAGGAAAGTTGCCTTAGACTGAGATATCAGAATCAAACTAATGAGGGCTATAACAAAAGTGCACAATAGCATTTATCTTCAGAAAGCCTTTGTTTGGCTCTGGATTTCTATTCCATATTGTTAAAAAAGCCTCAACAAGTTTTTTGTGTGTGTGGGTATAACAAATGCATGCAAATGGCTTAAATGTTTCATCTCAGCAGACGTTTATATAGAGTAGCAGGTCAGTGAACACCTGCATACAGATACACAGTCCAGTGACCAGAGCATTACCATATACAGTGTTAACCTTCATTATTTGTGACACAGCTCCTCAAATGGACCAGTTTCTCTGTCAAAGCTCTCTCTTGTGCTAAGCTTATTTTTTGCAAGTTCAGAGAACTGAGTCATGGAAATGCGAACACCCTGTTGTGAACTATTGGTGTTATCTGTGTATTTTAATTTGTGTAGCACTTCTACAAAAATGAAAATCTGGAAAATGTAAAGGATAGAATATTTTTGTGAAGATTATAATTTGTTTATTTAAAAAAAAAAAAAGCAGTGTTCCAAATGTGAATCTTTCAAAAGATACAAATAAAAAGGATCTTTCAGTAGAACACGAGGTTGCTCATTATGTATGCGTGGCATGACACTGTGTTCTTGCTACATTGCATTTTGTGTCATCATGAAGTGAAATGAATAAAAATGTCCAACTGGGTTTGTTATATGGTCAAATTTCAAACAAGACCATTGTGATCTTGTAGGATAACAGCCGTTTCTTGGGGCTTGCTCATCTTTACAAGCATTATTCATTCCAAGAGGGACTCTATAAAGACTCTAACAGAAGTTTGTAGGAAAACAACAAGACAAAGCATAAATGATTCCCCAGATGTGTCAAAAAGAAAGTGCAAAACAGCTGGTGACTTTATGCTTCAGTTTATCTTTCCATGCCAAACCAACCTCCTGTTCACCTGAAGCATGCTTCTTCCAGTCTCACATCTGGGGATGCAAATAACGATTATTTCATATTTGCAGATTCATCTCTTGAATAATAGATATATCATTTGGTCAAACAAGCCAAAAGCCAAAGATATAACATTTACAGTAATACAAAACAGAGAAATCTGCAAATCTGGAACCTGGAACTTTTTGCATTTTTGCTTGACAAATAAGTTGAATTAATTAATTGTTTATCAAAATGTTTGCCGATTCATTTTGTGTCAATCGACTGATCATCTTTTTTAGCTTTAGTCGCATCGCCTTTGCTGTAAAAAAACTAAGGCTGGCTTATTTAAAAGTTGTTCTGAAGAAGCGAACAAGAAATGCTGCTTATCCCTTTATGCACAACATCAAAATGCCCTTTGAGAAAAGAACTCGATATGATGTCCATCTGGCTCTTCTACTAGTGTGTATGTGTGTTTAAAATGTTTAACACTGGAGGGCGGCAGAGCCACATCTATGAGTTTCAGTGAAGTTATATAAAATGTGGCTGTCATTTTACATCAAGCCAATAGATGCCAGTAGATCATAAATAAACTTCTGTTGGCTACTGTTTAGGGAAGGCAAGAGCACAAATGCTTAGTAGATTATATTGAAGTGGATTTGGGGACATTGTCAACTGCATATTGACTATTGGAATACAATATCATCAGAAATTGTTTGCAGTTTTCACAAAGCATTGTCTTGAGAAGTTTGGAAGATAAACCAGTCAAAAGTGTCAGTAGTCTACATCATGTTTCTAGAAGATTTCTCATAGCTGTAAGAGAACATGAGAGTAGCTTGTGTTTTGGCGATCCCATCATAGCACTAATGACACCAATGTAACGAGAGTATCATTTTAAGTACCCACAGTGCTGATAAAGCTCCCCTTGTGCTCATGAAGATGATGACGGCACAAATCTGGGGTGGCCTACTTTCCGAGGCTTCTCACAGATGACAAAATGAGAATCAGGATCTTTATTTTCTTTCAGAGAGGCTCCAAAAACGAATACCAATTTCATAGATAAGTTTCTGATAAATGTTTAACAGTGTGAGAGTATGCAGTTGTTTTTTTTTTACATCAACTGAGCCTTGGTTGGCAGTAGATTAAAGGCTATAGGGATTTAGAGACATTGATTCATAAGGGAATGTTTTGACAATATAAAAATCCAGTTTACTTTGGTTTTATAATACATATGAAAAGAACAAGATTGTGTCTGACATATTTCTCTGTTCTGCTCCAAATGATGCCTGATGAATTTTTACATACAGTACCAATGATGTAAGTAAAACTGTCACTGGTCGCTGTCATACATCGGCAGCATATAATGGACGTTTCTGTGATTAAGCCTGCACCAGAACAGTTACACATGAAAACTAGTAAGCCCCTTTTCGACTCAAACCCCATCCCTCCCCACCTTTTAACTGCTTCCAGGTTTATGTTGCGTTACAACTGCGACACATGCCCACTCCCTGCATCTTCTGCCTGTTGGCCTTCACTGAAGAAACTCATAAAATATATTAAATGTTTAGCCAGCTGGAGGCTGACATATTTATTGCTTTCTGGAGATGCACAGGTTTGTGGGTGAGCTGCGGCCTGAGGAGAATATTCACATGTTTATGCGGTTGGAGAGCAAAGGTCAGGGGTCATGGTTTACCGCTGCAGTTAAGCTTACTTGTCACAAAAAAGCGGACCAAATAGGTCCGTTCACCCTTTGCCCTTTAAACCTCCATGTCTCCCTTATATCCTCAGGCCTTATTATGGGTAATGATAAATGTTTTGAGTACACTGTCTGAGCCTTTGACCTGGATTTCTCTCATATCACAGCAGTTATCAAATGTACCCTGTGACTGCAAAATGTTTGCTTTACAATAACAAACGAGGACTGTTTGATTTCTGTCAGAAAATCAAAGAGGATATTTAAAGGGAGACAGATGTACTGTAAACAAGCAGTAGTGAATGTTGACACTTCCACTGTTTGTCTCTTTCATTATACTCTATTTGTATGTTGCATCCATATTGATTGAATTCCAGGAACACCTCCAGTATCAGCAGACTTTTCAATGTTACAAAACCACTGACATGCTGCTGGTATATCAAATATTATCAGTGTACAGTCTCTCTTTGTTGACATCTTTGAGCAGATTTTAACACCGCTCTTGTTCACACAGATATCAAGCTGCAGCGATGACTGCCTGACACTGATGTTTGTGATGCTAAAATAAGATGTAAACAACTGGAACAGTCTAACCTCAGACGCATGTCTTCTTGTTTGTCATGACGAGATGCTGCACAAAACGCTGCTGCAGCCGCACACACCTGCAATCACAAGCATCCCATCCGCTCTAAACCGGAGCGTGGTGGATCTCGACGCACTGTTCATGTGCTTCTGTGTGGATGTGCTTGTGTATGAGAAAACTTTCAGTTGAGTGAGTCGGCAGAGGAGGGGGATGGAGGGTGTAATCAAGCTGAAAAGATTAGGGGAAGACGAGCTGCTAAGGATCTATAGAAGCAGACACTGGTTATATAACCCTAACCCAGTTCACTCCACTTCCAAAGACAGACTGGGAGGGAGGAGATGGGGGATTTACTGAACTGGGGTGAATCTTTTTGTTAAGACCAAAACGAACGCGGCCATTGGTTATCTGCACACACTCTCGGTTCAGATGACAATGGGTGTCAAATTCTTATTCATACTCTGTTTCTCCAGGTCAACAAGGAGTTTAGATTAGATTTAGATTGTTTTGTCAGAATAAAAGCATTGACCTTATTTTGTGCTGGAGCAAATTCAAATGATTTAGTTTTTTATTGACTTTATTGACTGAAGTGTCCACCTTTGGTTATTGCTTCATTGCACTGGTGAGTACAACAACATATTTCAGGCCCTCACTGCAATCCTGCAACCCTGCAAGTGTTTACTCAAGATAGGTCTCTGGGTACGTTTGAACATATGATTTGATTAGAAAACATATCAGACAAACTTCATTCTAAGTGTTGCTTTGGTCCTCTATGTGCCATGCATGGGCGGGCCTTGTGACTGCTGCGCTGTTTCTGTTGGTCTCTATGACAGGGGCAGTTCGAGGACGCCATGAAAAGGAAAACTCCCCACACATCAGGGGGCAAAGATACAGCGGATTTTGATCAAAACCAATGAGGGTCCTAATAGTAATGCTGTAGTGCTCTGCATACCAATGACCACTGACAATAGGGCCCTCACCATTTCTAACTCCTCCATTCAAGCTCAGTAAATGGCAGTTTATTCAAGTGGCCAGGCTGTTGCATAACCTCACTTTATACAAGTATATATGTGGGCCCTGGGAGAAGGAAACATGCACAGTAGAGCACAGAGAGCAGATCCCAGTGCAGTTCCGGGGAAATATAAAAGCACAAACAAAAATGTTGCATGTAACAGTATGACCAACAGGACATAAAACCAATCACTATGTCCTATATCCAGCCATTAACAAAGCCAATCAATGTTGCTTTCAGTTGCCTCAGTAATGCTCTGCTACTGTGCACACTGTGTGGACAGTTAGGCCTGTTTCTCTTTACCATGACTGGGTGTCTTTGACCTGTTCTGTGAATGTTATCCTTTTGCACGTGCACTGATAAACCAGGCAAATCGATAGACAGACTGAAAATAGAATGGTGGTGTGCTAATATTTAAATGTGACTACTGGACCAATATTTAACTCGTGAGTCCAATAAGCCAAAATAATATTCTGTGGCAAGTAAAGCTTCGTCTTAAACACTACTGAGGGGAGTTGCACATGATTTCTAGAGCATTGTGAATAGTACATCCCTGGTGCAAGGCCAGGATAGTGTGTACAGCACAGTGTTTTATGAATAATGTTTGATGAGACAGCTTCATGCTATGGTGACAAAAAGAGTCAATTGAATACTGTAATGGGATGTCCTGGGGTGCGAAAGCCTTGGTAAACAACATGTGGTACCAATGGATTCCAGCAGAGGCCTCCATTTTTCAAAGAAATACAGGCGCAATGAATGAAAAACAGTTCTCCACAGCAGACTGCCTCAGACCAGTTTGTGTGCTCCACATTTTAGAGAGGTTGTCATATTTGGAAATTCAACATTGGACTCTGCTTTTAGCTCTTTCTGTGCCTGACTGCGCCACTGTGATCTGGATACTTTACCTTATCATTCATGAATTGGCAAGTGAAGCACCTCTGATTGTTTTCTATGCAACCGTTGCATAAAGGGAACTGCTATGATGTGTTTTCTTCAGTAAAGGCAATCTTCTGTCATTACAATGCAGTGCATATAGCTACTTATTGTGCCTTTATCCCCTGCATGCTGTTACGTCTCCTTTTGTGGTTTTGTAATGCTATGATAATAGCCTGCCCTGTGGGTCATTTCACTGGAGAAAGGATGATGGGTAGTTTTGTACCTGTGAACTGTTCAGTTCACCACTTAAATATATATTACATGGAATAATAATGATATGATTAGTAAGAGGAGACGGCTAAGAAATGACCCTTGATTAAATTAAAGGCCTTATCTCAGCATCCCTAAGAGCCATGTGTTGCGTATCAGGTATTCACTGAATCACCTTTAAATAAATAATGACAGGCTGATCTTTAGAGCAAATGACTGAATACCCACACCCCAACACACTACCACATGCCACCAAAGGGACTGAAAGTCCTTTTCCGGTTGGAAGCAAAGGTCTGATTTAGTAGTTTGCTGGTAGACACTGGCCACCTGTGGAAAAGAGAAAGCCCTTCTTGCTGTGTGACCCACCAGCCAGTTTAATAGCAGAGAATCGGTTTGCCATGGCAGCGGCTATCGGCTCACATGGCACTGTGGGGGTGGCCGATCTGTGTCAGCACTCATTACCATCCACCGCCTTAGTGGATGTCTCTTCCAGGAGTCCTTTAGAATTAAATCAAAGAGAGATGCTTTACACTTTAATGACTTTCCCACAGTGGCTCTCAAAAACAACACTTCCCCTCAAATTGCTTTGGTCTGGCTGAGACTGGAGGAGAGTCCCCACTGCTCAACAGAGGAAGGGAAATACTGAGTCCACTGTCTGTCCACTCTGCATGGACAGCCAACGGGGGGTGGTGGGAGAATAATCAGGTCTTTATGTGGCTTGGGACCTACAGGGGACAGCCTTGTTATTGTCCCCACAGCCCCCTCTCTTATCCTGGTTTGATTGTTCCTCTGGATCCAACACATGGTCACGTTGCAAAACCCCCACAAACCCAAACAAGGGTTCCACCAACAAACCCTGACCTATCATTGCACATGCAGTTCAAAGCAAACAGATGAGACAACGTGTTCCCTTACGTAATTTCATAAAACTCTTTTTCTAGGTGCATGTTCTTGTTTAGATCTTCTGTTGGCAGGTTTATTAAAGTAAATACCCAGAGCTACGATGTAATTGGCTTACAATGATCACATGGCCACTGACTCCTTCCAAAAAACCTTTTGTGAAGGTTTATCTGTTCTGTTGAAGTTGCTTGTTGACAGAAGAACAAATGGACAATGTGACACTGGACTGATACAAACACATTTCTACTAAATGGAAACAGGAAAGAAATGTCAACAATAGTTACTCCAAACACCCAATCCACATGTCAGCTCCATATTAAAATATGTTGAGCCTGTGGACAGTATTTGCTCTGATCCTTATCCTTATCCCTATAATTTATGCCAAGTTGATCAGTTTTTTTTAAAGGTTATTTTTTTTGGCTTCTATTGCCTTTATTTATAGGACAGATTAAGTGAGGAAAGTGGGAGAGAGAGTGGGATGACCCACCGTGGGGTGGGTCGTGGGTCGGAACCGAACCTCCAGCAGCTGCAACAAGGACTGAGCCTCTGGACATGGGGCGCACGCTGAACCAGGTGAGCTCACCAGGTGCCCCCCAAGTTGATCAGTTAATCATTGATTGATTCATCAGTGTATAAGAGCATTAATGTTTTTCTGAAAAGAAAATCAGATGCAAGTGGGAGGTCAGCAGCAAATCGGGCATTTGTCGGGTTTATTTAAAGGTTAAACCCCTGGTTGAAGACATGATAGTTTCTCAAGTTGCACAGGTGGTGAGTCAGAATTTAAATTCATACTATTGTCATCGACCTGAGTTCATAAGTGACACAAGGTTCAAGGTTTCGTGAGTTCACAATGGTAATTTTAGCTATGACTTTGAGTGAATAATTCTCTCTTTCAGTTGTATGTTCTTTTTGCAAGGTGTCAGCAAACAAGGCCCTGTTAAAGTGGATTACAGCGAGTGATGGCATGTGTAATAAAATATAATCCCTGCTGTAAATCCTCACTGAGCTTACTGTGTGTGTGTGTGTGTGTGTGTGTGTGTGTGTGTGTTATAACCAATCATGAGGGTATGTATGTTATGTATGTGCTCTGTCTAAGCTTTCCTTTAAAACACTGTGACATACACTATGACTGTATAGTAATACTGACAACTCACAAATCAAATGTCCCTTTATTTCTGCTGCTACTGCAGTATTTAATCTTGTGATGTTCTGTTATCTATAAACCTGTGTGATGAGCAGGTGACCAGCATGCTGAGAATTCCCTCACCCTGTTTTTTAGAAAAAGAAGGAATAGGGCTGAATGACAGTATGATGAAATATATACATGTTTTATTTTTTTAATTCTCGTTTTCTGTTTCAGTTCATTGTCATCTACAGTATTATCTGTTTTATTTTGTTTATTTCTTCTCTTATTAATTGTAGGAAAGAATTGAAAACCAATACATATCTTCAACAAATAATAAATAGATACATTTGCTATGTATGTTTCTGCATTTTTACCCAGACTAGCAGCGTGACTGGAGCCATGAAATGTCATGCTTCCCAGAGGATAAAGACCACTGACTTTGGGGATTTCCTGACGTTTCCTGAAGAGCCACCATGAGGTTTTTGGGTGAAATGTCTTGGGATGAATTGCTATGAAATTTGGTTCTGATATCCATGTCCCCTTCAGGATGAATTGTAATAACTTAAGTGATCCCTTAACCTTTGCTTAAGCTTTTATGACTGTTTTATGAATAAATACAAAATTAATACAAAATTAATGACATCTCCATCAGCCTGATGTACTTGGTAGATGGTGAATACGGTAAACATCATAACTGCTGAACATGTATGCATTGTCATTGTGAGCCTGTTAGCATTTACCTTAAAGCACCGCTGTGCCTAGTATAACCTAACAGGGCCACATTGATGAATGATAGTCATAGTTATCTAATTCTCACTACCATATGGAGAACATACAATATAGACTAAAAGACAAAACGACCTTAAGAGAGTTGATAGGTTCATCTCCTAAAGGAAACAAGCTGAACTAGAACTGCAAGCAGTTATAACGGGGTCCAAGCCTCTCGGCGCCAGTCGCCCCTGACGCCAGTCGCCCCCGACGACCCGGGGAGCGTGCGAAAGCGGGACCCAAAGCGTAACGGTGGGAAGGCAAACGTCAGGAAATATCGAGTGGTGTGAGCCGCAAACCTCTGGTCCGTCTGGTTTTATTTTCTATAAAAGCTTGTAAAACATCAACCCTGTTGTCCATAGTTAATCTATGAACATCATTTTTTTTCAGGAAAAACTGGGCTATTAGAATATTTGTGCTGCAGTGAGGTCACTTGAATGTTAAAAAGGTTGTAGGACCATAAAGACAAATAAATAAATAAATAAATAAAACGGAACATGAATCTCACAGATATTGATATAACACACACAGCAATGCCACAGCACACAGCACAGCATTTGTGTTGCCTAAAAGTTCTATATATTTGGAGTCATCCAGTGCAAAAATAAACATATTGAACATTATAACTCATATAAAGGACAAACTATTTACATTTCTTACATACAGTGTATCAATCTTGGCTGCAACAGTATGGATTAATTGCACAAAGACCCCGAAAAACTCTAGACTTCTAGGCTGGATACAAAACCTGTAAGGGCTAGGAAGACAACAAAGACATCAGCAGAACGTGGCGACTGTTAGCTTTTAGCTCCAAAAGACCATATGTTTCTACTAGTTCTAATTATAAAGTTATTAAGTTATGAATCAGAAGTGCTGTTTGGCATCATATACAACGCACTTGACCTCAGAAGGGGTAAAAGGGCCCAAACTGGTCTACGTTGACTATAGTGCCTCCCTAATGGCCGATCTTTGCCAAATTTGGTACAGAGCCACAGAGCTGCATGCCAAACAAGCATCACAAGTTTCATGTTGATAGAAATTACTACGGAAGAGAGATATTGCAATCGCAAATGTCCCATTTGCATGCATTGTGTTATTGGCCAAAACACATAATCGTTGATTATAGCATCCCCTACTGGCCAAATTTGGTACAGAGCATTGTAGTGGGATGTTGAACGTCACTCTCAAGTCTATTGCTGATATCATTTAATTTGGCCGAGATATAACATCTGTGTTTGGTAGGTAGAAAAGTTGTTTGGTCGTCAAATGTGCATACTTTAACATAGCAAAATTGTTTCCATAACTTTTGGTCAGGTCCATCTGGAGGTGCTACCTACCAGGTTTCGTGCAGATCGGTCGCACAGCCTAGGACGAGTTCGAAAAAGTTGGCTTTGCACATTGTGGGATATTGCGAAAAAACTTCTTAGTGGAAATGGGCGAGGCCTACATCATGTGATTCAGATTAATTCAAGGAAAATGTGGGTGTATGGTTTTCTAATGTGCAATGTGTAATGTGGGAGTTAAAGGCAAAAAAACATTATAGCGCCAACTAGTGGTCCACATGTGTAATTTTTGGTAGGTGAGGTCCATGACCCACTGTAGATCTACCCTGTAAATTTAAAGTTGCTCACATTAGTGTAAGTGGTGAATCCAAATGTGGGTCCCATAGGCCATGCCCACTTTGACCAATCAGTACCCCACTGTTCCAAATTTGGAGGGTACCATCTAGGACCACTCCTGAGGCCACCCCTACTGTAGCTGTTTAGGATGTAGCGGGAGTTTTAGGCGGATAAGAAAAATAGCGAAAAAAATAAATAAATAAAGCTGCAAGCAGCGATGGACGGGCCCTCGCGCTTGTGCGCGTGTCGGGGTTACTGGCGGATGCCGCTCCTTGCGACCGCGCATTTGCGTGGCACTCAGACACTGCAAATCGTCACCAATGAAAAGGGAACTCCCTGCTGAGTTCAATGATACCTCACACAAGACTCTACGTCATACAGTTCATTACCTGTGAAAGATGGCGTGGCCTAAGCATAGGGGTCAGGGCAAACTTTTACCAATAAAAAAGAAAGTCTGCTGAGTTCATTGATACCTCACATAAGACTGCTGCTATGGAGATGTATTACGTTTCGCGCAGAGCGTACGCTCAAGTCGGCGTCGCCTCAGTGTGTTTTGAGGCATTTTTTTGGACCTTTTCTGCCAACGGTCGGCCGTCTGGTTGGTGTGTAACCTCTCTTAAACGGTTAAAATGTTATGAAAGGGGGCGTGGCTTAACCATAGGGGGCGGGCCAAACCATCATCAATCAAAAACAAACTCTCTGCTGAGTTCAATGATACCTCACACAAGACTACCTTAAATGGTTCACCAGTTATTAAAGGGGGCGTGGCTTAAGCATCGGGGGTGGGCCAAACCATAAGCAATAAAGAAGGAACTCTCTGCTAAGTTCAATGACACCTCACACAAGACTCTACCTTAAATGGTTCAAATGTTATGAAAGGGGGCGTGACCTGTGTAAGTGGGTGTGGTTAAAGTATAGGGGGCGGCTCAGTATCACATGGAGACCACACATTATAAGTTTCATATAAATCAGATGATGTTTGTCATATAAGGCTTATTTCCTGTTGCCAGTGGGGGGAGCTAAGACCAAAAGTGAATATTGGCCTCTAGATGTCCTCTTGTTGATTGTGGGAAATTTCAAGCAGATATGACAACGTACGCTGTAGTTACAGCCACTTTCTCGTTCATTGCTAAACACTCAAAATGGCCACCACGCCACGGCCACAACGTTTGACGAAAAGTTTTTCTTTTAATAACTTTTCATCTTTAAGGTGTTGAGATGGTACAGACCAAATTTGAAGTCCATCGGATGAAATCTCTAGGAGGAGTTTGTTAAAGTACGACGTGGAAATGGCCAAAATCACACTCATTTTGAACTTTCAATTCAAAATGGCGGACTTCCTGTTGGGTTTAGGGTATGGCTTCAATGACGTTTTCTATATGTCTTGACATGATACATATGTGTACCAGGTTTCGTGAGTCTACGTTAAACGTACTGCAGGGGCTCAATTTCTTTAATTTTGTAGGGGGCACTAGCGAGCCATTTTTGCGCGCCTATTCCCGAAACCTTTAAAATACTTAACATTTCACCAGACTTGATGCGACTGCCAAATTTGGTGAGTTTTTGAATATGTTAAGCCCCTCAAAAAGGCAATTCATTTGCCGGGAAAAAGAAAGAAAGAAAGAAAGAAGAATTCCTTCAGTTTCAATAGAGCCTTCGCCGCTGTCGGCGCTCAGGCCCTAAAAATAATAATCCTTAGGAAAACAATAGGGTTCCACATCCCTGCTGTGTGAACAGACTGGGGCTTGGACCCCTAAAAACCAAGACCCTGGCCCAACCAGTTATTGTGCTGTTCCTGTTCAAACTTGTTTTGAGTAGGCCTTCGATGTGGGCAGTTACCACCTGAAAGTGAACAATACAACTCCTCCTCTCTTCCTAATCTGATTACATGTATTTATCTGTCCGAGCTGAAGAAAGACTGAGAGAAAGAAGGAAAGAAAGAATGGCATGAAACTGGAAACCAGACATTAAGACGTGTAACTGAGAAGGTAAAAGAAAACATGTCAAAGTCCACACGGATAACTTAAATAGACTATTGTTACAACACCTGGTCATTCAAAGGTCAAACCAAACACTTTTTAATTTTTTTGGAGATTTGATCACTGCTAAATAAGACATAGCATGATGCATAGTATGATCTGAATCCATGACAATGTCATATGTTGGAAAGGCTTTTGAGCATGTACAAATAAAGCTTTACAACTGGTCTAAAAAGGTTGCCAGGGTTCACAGTGGAAATAAAAAAAGTCAGACGTCACAAAGATGCAGCTGTTTCCTCACTTTCCCTGACTCATGGCTTTGACACAGCTGACTCATGAAAAACAAAGTCACCTACCTTGTATAATGCTCACACACTGCTTACTTAGACATCTGACACTGTGAAGACGGAGGGTGGTGTTTTTTCTTTACGCATTTGTAGATGACATTACTGTACGTGTAGGCTTAAAAAAGGGGAAGAGAGGATTGATTGAGTCTTCAGAAACAGAAAGTCTGCACAAAATAAAATAGAGAATAGAGAGAAGGAAAAAGAAGATATAGATGTTTAACGAGTTTTATAAAATTACTGTATTGTGAAGTATTTTAAATCATGCAATTAAATAAAGTTATCCATTTTTTTTTCAATAACTGTGCTTAATAATTAATTAATTAATAATAAATGAATAATAGTATGTGGGTATAGATTAACTTTCTTTTCATCAACACTGCAAATATGTCTTTTTTATGTAGGGACATGCATGTTTTTCTTATTATATATTCTGTTAATACACTGCATATATGTATATCTATTTTATTCTTACTACTACTATTTTTTGTTCTAAAAAGCCTTTTAAAACGTCAATGACGTCATACACATATACGGCCAGAGATACTGCTTTACGGCAAACTCTGAGTCGCTTCCTTTATTCTCTCGAGGCATCGACAACACAGCTGACAGGTTAGGCTCTCCCTGTCAATACACGTTCTAGAATGAGGTTTGCTAATGTTTTAAAGACCACACCAAAATATCCATTCTGACATTCTGGTTCTGCTTCGGATGCCGTCAAGCGGGATCTCCGATCGTAATCAGTCCATCACTGACCAATCAGCATTCATTAGCAGAATGCTAGCGTGTTATGGGCAACAACGACTCAACCTGTAAGAAATCTAAATGACATAAGTACTCGTTCATTCAACTTTCGACCTATAATCCATGTTGAACTTGCAAAAACTACAATCAAATCTGAGATTTCTCAACGACAATCAGGTGAAAGAGACAAATTTAGCCGTCTAGCTCCATAGAGTCCCATTCATTTTGCACTCGCCTGCGATCACCCCCAGTGGAACTCTGGTGGAACTGCAACCAAATTTGGTACAATGGGGCTGAATAGGGAGTGGAAAGGCTTTCCGTAGACCGGCTTTGATTTCGTTGTCTTTGTACTTTGCACTATGACAATAAAGTTGAATCTAATCTAATCTAATTTAATGTGATAGCAAAAGTTGAATGAGGTTTACAGCAGCAACATGTGCTCTTATTAAAGCTGAATATTGCTGTAAGTTTGGGGGAAAAAAACATTTTATTTTTAGATTGGCACACTGGCTTCATGCAGTTAGGCCTATGTTTAGCTGACAAAAAGTAACTGTCAGCCGTGTAGAAGGCACCGCGAGAGCACAGGCTTTTATGACTGTCAACACATTGACATTGTGGGGCATTGGGTTCAGCGTTCTCAACATAGACAGTATATAAGAATGGACCAACAGATCCCGTTGCTCTGGACGGAGACCAGTGAAGGATATTAGAAGCACTTTTCCGGTGATGGCTGAGCGTTACTGCGCTGCCTCCAACTGAGAGAGACGACGTAAATGTGACGTGAGCAATGTGTCTGAAAGTTGTAAGTCTTCTGGTAGCTGTGCCAAGAGAAATCTCAATCATTCCGAATATTGCAGAGACGGAGAGTGTAGGTATATGTAATGAGATAACATAGGGACAGGCTAATTATTGCTAACTAAAATGCTAGTTAACATTAGTAATTATAGTTAAACAGCTAATGTGAGACGAAACTGCCTGTGCACTTCTCCTGTACTATACGGTAATTCCTCTACTATGCGACAGTAAGTCGCGTGGTTATGACACAATCGTTAGCCTATTTTTACAAAGACGTCTGCTACGGAGCCATAACGTGAGGTACAAGGTAATGGAGCCTTTTATACATTGTCGTGTTTCTTTAGAAATAAACAATGGACAAATAGAGTCTTTAAACGCTTCAGATGTAAAGTTATTCGCTGTCAAAGTGGCGCCAAAATGAATGGCAGTCAATGGAATGCTAACGGGAGGTGATGGCTTGGTAGCATCAAAATGGCGCCATAGGAGGTTCGCGGTCCAATGAGAAGCTTACCCCCTTGGTTCTCAACCTGGAAAGTTACCGCCATGAACTTCGGGTCTGGGGAGACGACTCTCTTCAGTATTTTGCATGTGGACTGCAGTAACCATGTTAAAAACTAGGTCCTATCTGACAATTCCAGCATTGCTATGGTACTGATAAACAAACCTGCTAATGCTAATTAGTTAGCTAGCAACAGACATCGAACTATTGACATTATACCGCTATATCACATTTAACCGACATGACATGTCAACGTCCTGGGCAACTTTTCTCCACGCAGCAGCCTTTCTATTTATGTCTGTATAAGAGAGGTCTTAGAGAATCGTACATTCAGACACTTATCAGTCGTTCTAGTCTCTCTGCCATTTTTGTGAGTCGTTTCCGAAGCTGTTCAACAGTGTAGTACGACGTCTGCTGGAGGCGTATTGCGTATTACGGAGCTGATTTCAACTGCCAGTGTGAAGGCAGCGTTAGGCATTAATCAATTTTTTCGCCACTAAAGGGCAGAAGAAACCCATAACAATCTGACAGACATGCGCCATGGCTGTATAATAAGACCGCATGCGGCCCTAAAGTTGTTATTGGTAACGTTAGCTAGCTTGTTAGCACATATCTGCCTGCTTACCAGCAGACACAAAGCAACATTATTATTCACTTGGAGTCTTGTTTTTGGTCACCTGACAAATGTAAGTCCAATATTTACTCTCATTTTGGTTTTGTTCTCCACCAACTCTGCCTGAACGAATGTACATTGCTGGAATAAAGCAAGCCTGACATGTTATCGCTATCAAGGATTCTCTATAAGCATGGATGTATTAAGAACTGGATACAGTGTTGCCAACTCTTTTCCAATGAAAGTCGCTAGCACCAGCTCCAAAAGTCGCTAAAAGTCACTAGATGACGTCATATGCTCATTTGCATATTTGTGATGTCATTACGCAATCATTTGCATAAAGCTTAGTGGTTGTGTCAGCAAGGTAGATAGAAAGAAATAGAACTCTTTAGCCAAATAATCACAAATTCAAGGAATTTATTTTACCTTATAATTAATACTTAGCTAGACTATCTTACTTAGCTAGCCTATCTTTGAAAAGTCGCTAAATCTAGCCCCATTCATTCCGAGTTACTTTGTGGCGCATATTGCCATCATGGAGCAAAAACGTAGGTGCATCTCATGTCTCTTATTTGATAGCTCCTCGGTCTTTGGCTGAAACGGAAGTTGTTCTGTCCCTCCTTCGTGAAGGCCATCTTAATGCACTTATTTCTGCCCTGAGGAGCAAGGAGCGAGCATCGAGGACGGATCACCAAGGAGGTATAAGTGAGGAAACACGAGAGCTTCCTGGAAGCCGTGCAGCTAAAAGGGTTGCTAACTCCGCCCATACAGCCAGGGGCGTAGCAAAATATTCTGGGACCTGTAGAAAAGCATTCTCAGTGGGCCCCTACCCACATCCACAGCTATTCATTCTAGCATCTTTTTGGGCCCTCCTCACATGAGGGCCCTGGGTACTCGGTCCCCTTTCCACCCCCAGTCCGACACCGCATTTGTCAGTGCATACAGCTGACAAATTCATGTGACACATCAGGAAAGGACATCTCATCCCTCTAAAACACATTTCCTCACTCCTCCCATGATTTTCTCGCGTCTCTCCCATGCTTCCTCGGTGGGACGGACTAAGACGCGAGGAAGGGAGGCAAGTGGAAGAATCGGGAATGCAATTTAAGGAAAGTGTGATACACCTCAAGTATGAATGTACCCGAACACTGCTTCTGCACTGAGTGGCCCATAGAGCAGCCAAACTAGAGACTTCCACTGGCCGAGCTGGCTACTTCCGGTTTAGCGCTCCACTAACTTAAATAGGGAATAAATGATTAATCGTGCGGCAAATTATTAATTGTGCTGCTCTTCCTTGCTTTCCAAATGGTATCGGACCGAATGGATCAAATTCTGATAGTGAAACGAATCATTTCGTGAAGGGCTCATAAGCTGCAACAAAGATGGAAGACCAGCTGAGGTATTAGTGTAAAATAGACATTTATATACAGAAAACATTAAAAAAAACCAGATGAAACGTGGAAGTCAGTAATCAGTCATGTATGCGTGAATGAAAATGTCTGTAACAAGCAATAAGACAGCTGCGTTGAGGGAAGAGAGAACACTCTGTGGAAAGGTTGTGAGCTTATATAAGTATATTTTAATTCGCATCTGACTATATCATGTGCCATACTGACCGATTCTGTATAGTCTCCCCCAGTTCCAAAAAGGTTGTCAGGTTGTGATAGATTTAAAAAAAATGTTGGGGCAACTATATTGTGCTACGCCCCTGGCTGCCGCCATTCATCAGCATGTACGATGTGTGTCGGCCCTATGGATGTATTATAAGGCCCAGTCTTATAATACATCCATGCCCACTCTCCTGTCAGCAAGCTGCGACACACTTTATGGCCCACTGACGTGTGATGTAACCATTACAACTAACAACAGTCACCATTTTGTTTTGTACCAATCAAATGACCATGGCACAAAGCTTAATGTCCTCTCTATCAACATTTTGTTTTGGATGGAAATGCACTTACTGAGAATATTGAGTCCTATTTTTGCACATTGAAAACACCTCAACTGGCAAGTGACATCTCTTGTAGGGTGTTCTCACTTTTGTATAATGTTGTCATTTAGTTCAGAGGACTTCTCCTCTCAGCTGAGCTCAAAGGCTTTGTGAGATGCCAGCATAGCTGTGCCCAGTGTCAGTATCCCTTACCCTGTGACTGTCATAAGGCAATCCATGTGATGCAGCCAGCATGATGGTGAGATCAGCGTAAATAAGAGGCCATTAAGAGACACTGGTTTCACACAACCAGGCGATGAATGGCTCCTGTCATTTTACCTTAGGAGCTATGGATCCTCTAGAAACTCATACAACATTACAAACAACTTGACAACATAATAACATTTGATTTGATATAATGCACCAGCAACAATGAGAAAGGAATTCATACATCTGTTATACCAGAGCTCTTTTTCTGTGCAAAGGAAATGTATGTGCTTGTTTTTGGCATTTAGTTGACTGTATTGGTAGTAGTGTCCTCTGTGCACAAAAAAATAAGATCACATGGAGACTAGGTGTGTGCACAAGTTGGAGGAGGAATTATTTCAAATTTCCTTAAGGAGCTAATCATCCACCACCTTCCACTATGATGAATGGGTGACAGCCCAAGAATAAAGCTAATATATTGATCTGGTGTTGGAATGTTTAAGTTTTCGGTCATATCCGTGCAGAACTGTTTCTTCCTTAAACCAGGATTTGAACATAACATTTTTCAGTTTAATTGTGCAGCCTATGCTCAGTGTGCTCCACCTGGTTCAGTGTCTGCCGGTGCAGAGAGTACAGTCAAAGAGGCTTATAGCCATCCGTTCTTAATGAGGCTTTACACACTCCAGACCCCCCTGTCAAGAACAATGACCCAGCTTTGTGTGGTCCTTTGCTCTTTGGTGTGGTAGAACATATGGAAAGCTCTGTTAGCAGGTCAGTGGAAATGTAATGCGTCCTCAGCCGTTTGTCTGTATATTTCTGTGGGGTTATGGCCACAGATGAAACACGGCTGCATGTTATTTATTGCATCAGGAACACAGCATGCTCAGGTGTTCAAATCAAAGGCAAAGAACTTGCATAACGCTTTGGGACACAATGCTATAGAACAGGCCTCATGCACTCTGCTGCACATTGCTGCATATGCAGAGCAATTACTTTTTATATACAGTTTTTGCAGATGATCAGGCCAGTGTTGCCTGACTAGGCAGCTTTTTTATGTTTGAAGTTTGAAAGAGGCTTTAACCACTCGCCTAATAATGGAGCCATTGAGATCCGATGGGACTGAACTCACTATGAACAAGCCCCTCTTACATAAACAGCTAGCAAGGCCAACTCTAATTATCATATAGCCACGAACAATGGGCTTCCGAGTTTAACTCCGTGTCTGAATTGGTTTGGACTCTGTTTTATGATGGGTGTGGACATTGTGTAACCATGCAGCGTGATACAGTCATGAAATCAAAGTTGCCAATGATTTCTCTCTGCAAGGAAGTAACAGGATTAAAAAGTGCTGATCTGATTTCAAAGCATTTCATGGGATTTTGGGGTTCATACATTTACCTCTCTGCACTGTTGTAAAGTACAACAACCATTAGGTTTTTACTCATCCTGCTTCTCGGTGCAGGTCATCTGTGGGCATTCCTCCTGCAGGTAATGCTCAGTCCAATTAGTCCAAGAGTAAAGTTATTGATTAGGTTTCCTATACAGCTATCGCCACTTTTTCATGCTGTTTATGTTAACCCTGACCCATCCTTGACCTCATGACAAGTCAACCAGGGTCCATACAGTCAGCTAAGGTAGCTCCTGAAAGAGATTATACCAGAAGGATGTGTTATGGTAACTAGAATTGTAACCCAGTCATTGAAAAGTTAAATGTCAAAAACAAACATTGCATTTTTCTCCAAAATGTTTAAATGCAATCAGGGCTAAAATGATTAGTTTATTAATAAACTAGTTGATCGACTGCAACTAATTTTGACCTTCTCAAATGTGAGGATTTGCTGCCATTCTTGGTCTTGCTGTATTTGATCATAAACTGGTGTTCGGACAAAACAACCAGTTTAAAAACATCACGTTGGCTTTTAGCTATAGTGATTGGCATCTTAAAAAATAAATGACTAAGGATGTCAGTTGGCTCTGGGAAATAATGATGAAATAGGATTTTATAGACACCTTTACAATATGATTGTAGCAATTCTTTTTTATAATCGTTCAGTCTGTTGACTATTTTTTTGAGTCATTGTTTAGTCTATTATCTGTCTGTCTATTATCTTGTTTTGTCCAAACAACAGTCCTAAACCCGAAGAGATTTAATTGAAAACTGTAACAATTAATCAATTATCAAAATTGTTGCAGATCAATTTTCTGTCCATCAACTAATTACATTTTCTACTTGCTTCAGCTCTATTTGAAAGTATAGTTCTACATTTTCTTTATTTTGCATATCATCACAATGTGCTGAGAATAGCAAGGTGACAATAAAAAGGAAACTGAAAACAAGGCTAGTTTTACACACATAAATAAAACCTTATAGTCCCATAATCAAATACTTTATTCTGTGGAAACTCCTGTGGAATTTCTAATATAGAGAAGTATAGAATCTACATTTATGAAAATGCTGTCAACAGAAAACATGTGTCAGAGAGTCATTGTAAAATTTAACCTGATTGTGGCTCCTGTTCAAGGGATTTTCTCTCACAGCTCTGGAAACATAAAGAGGCCATTTGTTGTCTTTGTGTTCAAGTTTTAATTAAGATGGCTCAGCTAAATGTCTCTGTCAATGTGTGTATGCTATTGAATAATAGTTCCTTTAGTCTGTACTCAGTGTTGCACCCCAGAGAGGAACAATCAGATGCTTCTAGCCTGACTTGGTTCGGGTTGAGTCGGGTGATGTTACACGAACAGGCTGCTGTGTGCCAGCTAAATGAATTGGGTCCATGCTGAAGAACAATTCCTGTTTTATCCCGCTGTCCCTCTTGACAGCTCATGTGCCACAATGCACTGCTCTCTGCAGACACAGTTCCCACGGTACGGTGGGCAACCTGGAACACACTGTGTGGTTCATGTTGTAAGGGGGAACCAGTGTGTGCTTACCTATGTGTCTGATTAGCAGTCTAGCCTGCAAAGGTGCTGATTAAATGACGCCCAGAGAACAGGGATGAGGGAAGATAGTAGTAAGAAGATACAAATAAAAAAGCAGACAATGACACCTTTTTATAAATGTAAAGGGCTGGGAAGCTTTTATAGATAGAAATGAATGACTCTTTTGGCTTCCTATTGTGAAAACTTTCTTTGGGAACCCAAAATAACAAAGAAGATGTGAAAATGCTGCAGAGGAAGTCGGCCCAGACATGCAAAAAGAGAGGAGAAAGTGCATCTAGGTCAAGGTGTGTGTTTTTCCAAACATATGAAAAATATATTTTCCTGGCTGTTTGGTTTTTGGACATAAAGAATTTCCCTTTGGGCAACTATATTTTGGGAGGATTTGTAAATCCTTTCAAGCTGACTTGGGCAATCTCTCCCTTCAATTTTATCTTAGACCAAACATGAACAGATTTCAACTTGTAATGTTTGCATGAAATTTGATTAAATGTTCTCTTCCCATCGGAGTTCCATTAAAGTTCAAGGGACATTTTGTTTTTAGAAGTACCAAAGAAAAGTCCCAGTGAAAAGATCCAGATGTGTACAGTAGGTTGTACCACAGTGCTGGTGTTTTCAATTACAACAGACAAAGGCCTAGACGTTTGCTGGCAGGTCTTCTAGTTGTGTCTCTTGCAGTCTTTCTGCAAGCTACTGCACATAGCTGGTGTTTTAATGACAATGCTAAACATTACTGCAATGCTTAATACTTAATCAAGAAAACTAATAAAAAAAGATGAAATAGAGATAATTAAACCATGCTTTTGGTTTGCTTTGTTTGTTGCTAAACCACTGCAATTATAGATTTGCGTATGCTTTGATGTTGCAGGAGATACTGTTGGGTACACTATGCAGTTAACACGAGTATTCATGAGCAATGCTGCCTTGACATTGTCCTCTCTTACTACAGAAGCCCTGCTTCTCTGGCCACTGGAGGGCAATCCCTTGCTTCAGCGTTCACAGTGGTTTCACTGGTTTTGAGTCATTTCAAATTGTTAACCACAGAGGACAAAGTTAAGCAGGACGAATAGTTTAAGCACTGGAATGAGAGGTGTTCTGTTATGTAATTTGTTTTATATTTTCTAAACATCATCTGCTACTTTAATTAGAAAAGCATGCCATCTATGATGTGCATATTTCACACATCAAACTTAGTAGAGTGAAAACCACTGTCTGTCAAAGTAATGCAGTTTAATTCAGTTCCGGTTCCCACTTCTTTACTGCCCCACTAAGTTATTTCTCATCATGCAAATAAGCCCATTGTCTTGCCTTAACCTAAAATGGATCAAGACAAATTGAAAGTATTTACAACATGCAGCAAGGCAGCACAACATTTGTTCTGATGCCATTCAAAAAAATGTAATTGCAAAAAAATATAATATAATAATGCCATTCAATCAATCAGACTTAATTTATATTATATATACATTCACCCACACTTAACCACCCACCCCTAAATCGACAAAAATGAATTAATTAAAAGCAGGAAAAGAGCTGAACCGGACTGAGGAAACGTCATCATAAGTGAGGAAACACCAGAGTCAAGACACTTAAAACCAAAAGATACTTAAATATATACAGTAAATGAATAAATAAAATATTTAAACAGTGGCTAATAAGTACATGACCTGTAGATTGTTAAAAACAATCCATAAAATACGGCTACATAAAGTAGAATAAAAACAACTAATAAAATAAATTATAACACTAACTAAAACAAACTACCTATAAATAAATAGACCACAAGTAGATAGATAAAGAAAAGGGATAAACAAGTTGTTTAATAAAATGCCTGGCTGAAAAGGTAGGTTTTAAGTTTGCCTCTAAAAATATCAACACTCTCTGCAACCCTCAGGTCCTCAGGCAGGCTGTTCCATAGACATGTGGCATAGTAATCGAAGGATGCCTCACCATGAGTTGTCATTTGGACTTTTGGGACTATTAAAAGACCACTGCCAGAAGACCTGAGGGTTCATAAGATAAAAGCACATCTGATAAATAACTAGGGCTAAGACCGGTAAGAGCTTTATAAACCAATAAAAGGACCTTAAAATCAATCAATCAAAAAACATTATTGCTGTCCTACCACCCTACCAAGTTCTGCAGAAATTAAGTCTAAAATAGAAAGCTCAGATGAACAAACTCTGATGACTTGATGATGTTAAAGGTTTGTAGTTTTCTATATACTTTTACACAGTCAATTGGTATGCTCAGTATGCTTCAAGCGGTCAGTTTTTTTTGGGCCAAAATATGGCCAAATACATTGCTTCTGTTTCAGTCCTCATGCGCAACTGCATTTAGCGTTTGAGTGAACGAGTGCATCAAATGTTTAATTACTAAAAACATCAGAGAATTCAACTCAGACCAAATCTATCGGATTTTATTTAAAATATCATTCCTGATACTGACACAGATTCTTAAATGACCATTAAGATGTGTGGGTACTTATTATAACTCTAAGTCATTCATTCTGATCTAATACAAATACTGGAGGGCTGTCATGAAGCACAACCCTCCAATGAACAATTCTTTAAATGTCTCTTACATCCAAATGTACCACTTAAACCACTTTAAAAAAACGATTTGAATTTAAATATAGCCTCACTGTGTGCAATTATGTCCATTAATGTCCAACTCAATATATTTAAAACAATATATTTCATGGCTGGCTAGGAATTTTAAAGGATGCTGCTGCCTTAAATGCAAATTACTTTTAAAATATGAGCCTTTGTTTCTCAATATAAGAGGTCTCCGTCCAGCAAATGTTGTGGAAAGTTTTGTAGACGTCCTGGAGACAGATAAACAAACTAAACAGGTGCAAAAACACAACCGCCTCTGTGGGGGGAAGTAAAGGATTCAACAAGCCCTTGCTCTTCCTTTTTATCAGTCATGAGCCTCTGAACAGTTCTCAAAGTGAATAAAGTTCTTGTTCACGTAAAATTAATACTAACAAATTTGGCAGTGACAGCAATACAGCAATTCTCGACTGCTGGGTAAATCAGCCTTAAGTAATAACTAAAAATGGTAGACATGATATCATAATATCATTTAGTGCCACTGTCGCACTAAATGCTTGCTCTTGGGGGAACTACTAGAATTGTTGGGGGTTTATAAATTATAGAGTGTGGTCTAGACCTACTCTATCTGTAAAGTGTCTCGAGATAACTCTTGTTATGATTTGATAATATAAATAAAATTGAATTGAATTGAATTGAATTGAATAATAATGATTGTATTATAATACCTATACACTGATAACATTTATTTATCTAAGGGGTAGAGTTGCATGTTCCCGTCTCCTTGTTTGAGCTGGTAAAAGTCAAACATCTGTGGGAAGATTATGACCCGTAATCTCAGTTATTTCACCTTTGCTGCTAACGCAGGTTGTTTTGTAGAGAAAGCTGCTCCGCCTGGCTTTTCACAAGAGTGATTATCAATGTTATATGTGCTTTCTTTATCTTGTAGAGAATAACCCTGAAGCACATTCAGAGGAGCCTTCAAGGTTAGTGCTTTACTCAGAGGCACAGTGAGTGGTGGGACTTTTTTTTTAAATGGTTGAAACCTGACTCATATGTGATGATGAGGAAGTGGAGGATTGACAAAAAAGGAAACCCTGGGAAAGTTCTGATGTACGCAAGTTCTTTCGTCACCTCATTTAGTACTATGCTCTCTACACCTACAAAGAAAACTTGTTTTAGTCATTGTTTGAACTATTAAGACAAGAAAAAAGTGTAAAAATATATACATTGTTGAAGATGTGCTAAGTTAAGTGTCCCCTGATGACCTAGAAGAGTATAGGCCCATGTGCCCCGGCCCAATTTAACCCCCTGTATTTCCCATACATTGACTTATTTGTGGCAGCCCGCCACAATATCAACACTGACCGCCACATTTTCATTTTCAATTTTTTTTTACTATTTAAATGGGTACAATCTTGTTTCATATTAGAGCTGTGCACATTGATTCTCTCTCTCTCTCTGTCTCTCTGTCTCTCTGTCTCTCTCTCTCTCTCTCTCTCTCTCTCTCTCTCTCTCTCTCTCTGTATGTGTTTACATCAGGGGTCAGCAACCTTAGACATGCATGCCACCATTGGCAAGCAGTAGCTCAACCAATGACACACCAGCAATAATTGTGCAAGAGAGTTTTTTTGGAAATGTTACAATCCGCATGCTAAATTACCTCTTTGATAGCCATTGGCAGAAGCACAGCCTGTTATTTACGGTAGTTTGGTTTACTTTTTCCTCATCCGCATTCCGCAAAGACCTGCATTACTCTGATTGGCTAGCACTCATTGCATTCTTCCCAGAAGACGATGCGTAGGAAAGTGGTGGTAGTAATCCGAAAGGAAAGCTCTTAATTGCAGATTTTTGTTACAGTATTACATTATAACATTGAAACAGTTAGGACATTTTTGATGGCTACCATTATTGTAACTCACATAGTCCAAATGTGGCTTCAGAGCATCTTTTCCACACTGAGCTCTCGTTCTCTCCACACATGCTTTGACGCATGTTTTTCGGTTTCAAAGAGGACTAGAAGTGCGTCTGTCCAATCCCTGGTCACTCGGTGGCCTGCTGCACCCCCACTGCTTATAGTAATGCCCTCCCTGAAACCTCTACCCTCCACTGGGGTGATCCTATTAATCTGAACAAGTCGCAGACGGGCACCAAGAACACAGCCTTATGGGAAAATGCGTCATTCCAGTCCGCTGTGCATCATTGTGTTTTGATTACTGGGCATGTTTCAGATTGATTCACCATGATGACAATCCTTTGAGTAGGACACAGCAGTTTGTATTCTTTGCTCCTACTTCTCTCATTTACCCTACTTGTTGTTGTGCCTCAGTTAAGGCTTGCAGTAGTGTGTGTGTGTGTGTGTGTGTGTGTGTGTGTGTGTGTGTGTGTGTGTGTGTGTGTGTGTGTGTGTGCGTGTGTGTGTGTGTGTGTGTGTGTGTGTGTGTGTGTGTGTGTGTGTTGGCTGTACAGAGGAAAATAAAGGATTTGCTGGGATTAGGCCCTTGCAACAGACTAATGGCAGTAGGAAACTTGCTGTGGCACCATCAGATACATGATCAGCCCTTAATCTTACAGGAGCTCAAGGGGGTGTGGGGAGTTGGAAAGGGCACTGCTTTCGTGTAATCATTTTTAAATCTCCGGGTTAGAAGGAGGCCTAAAGTGTTCATCGAGCGATTTATCCGCTGCTGTTGTGCAGGCAGATGGTAAGAATATGACAAAAGATGAAGAAAGTTCCACAACTGCATTGGCATGCCATAACTCTGTGTGTGTGTGTGTGTGTGTGTGTGTGTGTGTGTGTGTGTGTGTGTGTGTGTGTGTGTGTGTGAGTGTGAGTGTGTGTGTGTCTGTGTGTGTCTGTGTGTGTGTGTGTGTGTGTGTGTGTGTGTGTGTCTGTGTGTCTGTGTGTCTGTGTGTGTGTCTGTGTATCTTTATAGCTCTCAACTGCTACTGTCTGTCTGTCTGTCTGTGATTTTAATCTGGGCTTGATGGGAACAAAGATTAGACACTGAGACTGGTTTATTTTCACAACAACACAAACTATATACATATACTAAGACTAAGAAAGAAAATTAGCTAGTGTTTTTAACATTTGTTAATAAGTCAAATTTATTAAGTCAAAAGTATAACCATCATGTGAGCTTTGTCTTTTTATGTCATCTCACACACAAGTAATTACAGTACAATTTTTCCATTTTGTAAACATGAATGGCAGAGGACATAGCAATTCTGTAAATAGTAACAAAAGCCAGCAGCTTTACACATAGGGTCAGTGTGTTTCATATGCTTAAGCATGTGTGTACAACCTGCTCATGTGTTCATCATCCACAACGTTACATAATGTAAGTGTAGGTCAGCATCACTTATGGAAGGAGGCAATAAGTAAACGCAGGTGCAGAGCGGAACATGAGTCAAAATATCTTAGTTTATTTCTGTAGTCATTACTAATCGAACCATTACAGATTTCATTTTATCGCCTGTATACACCACAGGGTTATCTGAGGTTTAGACCCTCAGCTTCTCACACTGTGAGCTGTTCTTAGATCACCTGTGTTTGTCAGCATGACTTAAGTCCTCAGTCATGGCTTAGCGCTGAACTGCTCTCGTCTATGATTATTAAAGAAAGAATGAAAGAAGTTTGTCTATTAGGTTAAATAGAAAAAGGCTTCTTACTCCAAAACAGGGGTGTATCTCTGAATATCCAGTGACGGAAAACAAGTACATTCACTCAAGTACTTTACTCAAGTGCAATTTTGTTGATATTAAGCAGAGTTTAGCATGTTAGCATGTTAACATCTAGTACAGAGATCTTCAAGATCTGGGGGTCCTCAGGGGGGTCCTCAGAGTTGCTGCAGGGGGGCCACCAAATTTTTGTTTGGTAGTTTAAAAAGAAAAAAAAAAATATATATATATATATATATATATATATATATATATACTGTCTGAAAATATACATTAACATGAATCCAACCAATTTTTTGTAAAGATAAATCTTTTTTTAATTTATGCAACATTGATGATAGGCTTACTGGCCTATGGTAAGGTAGCCATCCACAGATACAGTTAAGCTTAAGGATTCACTGTGCCACATTTTAACATTAAAACTTGATGTAAAAATATAGAAAATAATAAATAGCTTAGTATTGTATGCACCATGAAAAAGCTATGTCTGAAGGCTCTAGGCCGCCCTACACGTTATTGTAGGCCCAGTTTAATATGTAACTCAATTTTATACAACATATAGTAAGGGGTCCCTGCTCCATCTCTTTTTCAGCTGAGGGGGCCTTGGCCTAAAACACATTGAAGACTCCTGATCTAGTAATTAGCACAAACACAAAAACCACAGCTGGGGCTCACGGGAACGTCATTAGTTTTGGTATTTGGTCTCAAACCAAAGTATGAGACATTTCAAATCTTGATGGATTTCCATTAGGCTATATTTAGTTCAATCATTCATATCCTGAAATTATCAAGTGATTTCACTTGATAATTAATTAAAAAGTCTGGGGATCACAAATTTCATTGAGATTTATCCTATGGGGACAATGATGGTTGTACTATAGTGCACCACAATCCAACAGTTGTTGAGATATTTTATTTTGGACCAAAAACACTGACTCCAGTTCCCGCTACAACATTAACATGCTGTTTTCACATTGTGCTGTTAATATTTATATAGCTATAGCCTATTAAAAATGTAATTGCAAAAAAATATAATATAATAATATATAATATAATACACAAGTATTTTTACTTTTACTATAGAAAACGATCTGAATACATCTCCCACCACCGTGGTTAACAAGTTAAAAATGATGAGAACATAACTTAACATGAAAATCAATATCACATGAAAGTGAAGAATAGGGAGGACAAAAATAAATAAATAAATAAATAAAATCTTTTAAAACAGAAGGTAATTAAAAACCAGACCAAAAAGGAATGTTTTAAGACTATTTTTAAAAGTATGTCAATATGCCTATATTAATTGGCTCTTTTTTGCCAGTGGTCAGCTACTTTGATGAACATTTAATCCTTTAACATCACAAAGTCGCGTCATCCATCTCTACCACACCCAATCACCCAACCCACGTCATTTTACGTAACATTAACCTGCCATATCTGCGTTTTACGTAAAGCCAAATCAAACAGCAAGATTAAATCAATACAGTGTCTAATCTCGCTTTGTTTTCAACCTAGCTGTGACATTTCATGTAACTCTTATCAAGACTCAGATCAGACATAGTACTGCGTAATGTAAATGATATAAAAACACTTTGACATTGTAGGTTTGTCCCTGCAGTGGTAAGTTCCTTTAATGAGTTTACTTTATAAACACAGCCTAATATGGCAGGGCTTCATGTTGCCAGAGACGTGTGTGCATTGTAGCGGCCGTGCGGGCATATGTGTGTGTGCTTAAAGGGCGGTGAAAATCAGGTCAACATGAATCCTGGAAGAATAAGCAATCCCTTTGTCAGGCCTATAAACAATACTGAGAGGTGTTCAATGGGGCTTCTCCTGTCTTAGCTGGTCAGGACTAGAAGCACATGGATGGATGAACAAAGGAAGACAAAGCAGTTGGGTTTTTACTCTGTTCCGCCTGTTCACCATAACCAACACTGGACTTTACCCAGGTTGTTTGCCTTAGTGTCAGTCTGTCCTGTCTTATTAATATCTTCAGGACATGCAGTATGTTGTTTGTGTACTGTGTGGTGATGTGCCATGGCAGCAGTGTGGGGGAGCGTTAGAGTTAAGCTGTATGGAAGAAATTATGCCTTTGATCATTTGCATTCAAGAAAGATTTAGGAAGTTTTACATACTGTAATAGTATCAGCTCTCAGGTTCTTGTGTTTGTTAGTTCCCTAGTTTTTTTTGGATTACTTTTATTTCCTCATAAGTATTGACAAGCTACAGTAGAAATACAATAGAAGTCACCAGGAAGTACAGAAGAGTTACACAAGTATGAGCCAACTGTGTTTTTACAACATTCAGATATCAGGAACTACTTCTACTCGTACTACTATACTACTATTATAATTAATATAGGTTAGTCATTTTGTAAATGTTGTAAAGCCATTATTTTCACATCCAACAACATCAAGATACCTAACCTTTAAAGGAATCAAAAACACTATATCACTCCCTATTTCCCACATAATGCACTATATTTACTGTGTAACATTTTATTTCAGATTTTCAATTTGTTTTTTTTTTTAGATTAAAAGACTAAATTATATTGTGTGTGTGTGTGTGTGTGTGTGTCTGTGTGTGTGTCTGTGTTTGCGTGTATTTTTATAGCTCTCAACTGCTACACTGACCCAAATTCTGTTGAGACTTTAGTTTTGTTAAACAAAAATCTGTGTGGAAGAAATCATCTTTGAATATTGAAAAAATAAGTAAAGCAAACATGTTAGGAAGCAAATCATTGAAAGAAAGTATACCGATAACTTATGTTGTTCTGTCATCACATCAACCAACACATATCTCATCTGAATACAAATGTAGACATTTTGAGAAAAAAAAATAAAATAGAAAAACAACCGATGCTCTCGATGGAGGCTGCATGCTCTTGATGGAGGCTGCTGCAGCTGAGGACCCAGTGCCTCAGACTTTAAACATGACAGAGAGAAGACAGGAAAGATGTCTGACTGAGCAGGCGTTTGTGCAGCGTAGGTTAGCCACCAATATCCAGAGAAATATTAAAGTGCCCATATTATGAAAAAATCACTTTTTCTGGGATTTGGGGTGTTATGTTGTGTCTCTGGTGCTTCCACACACATACAAACTTTGAAAAAAATCCATCCATGCTGTTTAGAGTGAGATACAGTTTCTGAATGTGTCCTGCCTTCAGTCTCTGGGTGAGCTGTTCAAAATCGGCACGGCTTGTGACGTCACAAGCCGAAACGAGCAGGCTAACCGCAACCATTAGCTCGTAGCGTTAGCATGCTAATGCTAACGCTAGCATGCTAATGCTAGCATGCGACCTCATTCTCAATAGCAAAGCACTGCTACAACACACACAAGTTCACCATAATCTACAAAAGAACTACTTACATGTGCGCCTTCATTTAGAAGTCTCCCAGCTAATCCTGCCTTGTAACTGACCGAAGTTGTAGAAACAGCCTTTCTTTTACTGTCTATGAAGCTAGCTAGCTGACATGATCTACATCTGAGCTACTGCACATGTGCAAGTGCAATCAAAGATAGTATAGAAGAAGAAGAAGAAAAGAGGTCTAACTCTGTATCTAAAACAGAGACCAGCTGAAAAGAGGATCTGCAGCAGTGAGAGAGAGCAGTACAGTACAACTAAAATATGGTGTTTTTTGAAAATTAAACCATGTAAACCTATTCTGGTACAACCTTAAAATACAATTATGAACCTGAAAATGAGCATAATATGGCTGCTTTAACATAAAAGGCAGATACATACACTGAGTAAGGCTTTAAATCTTGAGCTCATTTTCAGGTTCCTAATTGTATTTTGAGGTTGTACCAGAATAGGTTTACATTGTTTAATTTTCACCATATTTTTTGTTGTACTGCACATTGCTGCAGCTCCTCTTTTCACCCTGTGTTCAGGTCTCTGTTTTAGCTACAGAGTGAGACCTTTCACTGCTGTAACATCTTTGTTGGCAGTCGCACATGCGCAATAGCTAGGTAAGATCACATCATCTAGCTAGCCGTTTGTTTCTACAACTTCAGTAGTACAAGGCAGGATTAGCCGAGAGACTTCTTCTAAATGAGGCCACACTTCCAACTTTGCGTGGAATACCTGCAGAATAGGGACATGTAAGTAGTTCTTTTGTAGATTATGGTGAACTAGTAAGTGTTGTAGCAGTGTTTGCCATTCAGAACGAGCTAGCATGCTAGCGCTAGCATGCTACGGTTAGCCACCTCGTTTCGGCTAGTGACGTAGAAAGCAGTGCCGATTTTGAACAGCTCACCCGGAGACTGAAGGCAGGACACATTCAGAAACCCGTATCTCACTCAAAACAGCATGGATGTTTTTTTTCCAAGTTTGTGTTATGGAAGCATCAGAGACACAAAATAACACCCCAAATCCCAGAAAATTTGATTTTTTTCATAATATGGGCACTTTAAAATTTAAAACCCTGCTATTTTTGAAATGGCCCCTATTTTCCCACCCTGTGCCTGGGTGTGACAGAACGTCAAATGATCACAAATGTCATTAGGATTCATCCTCTGGCACATGTAGATAATTCCCATTAACATTTTCATTTTGATGATGGGTCTCATTATAGAGAGGAAAGTCAATGTATTAAAACTTGTCTCCACGTGTCCACTGCGGGCAGTAAGAGACAGGATCAAAACAGGACCCAGCGCAGTTTAAACACTGCACCTGAAGGAGCTGAGATGAATGTGTCTGAAAGCCAGTCTGTTCGTTCGCTATGGTTCTAAGTGTGGAAATGTGTCTCATGACAAATGTAGAAGTTTATGCATCATATGTCTTTATTGTTCACTTCTGCTACCACAGCAGATAAAAAACACAACCACACAGATTTTATTGGCTCCAACTTGCATGCGAATGGCTAATTTGATGAAGTCTCACTGTCTCACCCAGTCACTCTAGTGGCATACCTGATGACACTAGACAAGTGTGTACAAATGTAAATGTAAGTAAACTAAACTAGAAAGGTCCATCTTGGGCGCACCGCAGCCCCCTAAAACTAGTAATGGAAACGCAAATCAGCACGGCATGGTTTGGCTCGGCACGGCCAAAGTGCCAATGGAACAACCCCATTACTGCATTTACTCAAGTACTGTTCTTAAGTAGGCCTACAGTTTTGAGGCATGTGCACTTTATACGTCTAGCTGTAGTTACTGGTTAGTTTTCAGAATTATAACAAGTTTAAAAAGTACAACACACTGTTAAAGATTAAACCAGTTGTGTCTAGTTGGGGCTCCTCGTCACGTTTCAGATGTGGATGAGTTGTTAGCAGTTACACCGCAGAGATGGTTGCCTTCCAAACTCCTCAAATGGTTTTCTTACCAGATATTGCAACATTGTTGTTCAGTGCAATTTTTGGGAAATCTAAAATCTTCCTGTTAACTGTTGGTGAGCCTGAGGGTTAGTGAATAGATTTCACATGACTCATTAAAGTGCTGAGTACGTTACCTAACTGGTGGTGTGGTGCCATTCAACATTTACTTTAAAAAGGGTGTGTAGAGGTGTGACTAACGCTAAGAGTGGGTGTGAGGGAGGGTGCTTTTGGTGTGCTGGAATTTATGTCTGACTCATGTGAAGATGGTATTGTTCCTTAAGCATCTGGCAGAAGTGTCCATTCACTGCTGAAGTTGACCCAGAACGTTGACTTGTTTGTGGGTCAATCTTTTGAAGAGCCTTCAGTATAATGGCTGCCATGTGAGAGAGGCAGCTGTTAGCATTACGCAGAAGAAACATGACTTCTTTCTCCTGCTGAAAATCCCCAACATGGTATTCATCTTAAGCTTATAAATGAATGCAATAGCATTATATTCCCCCCTTTTTTAATCTGCTTGATTCATATATAAAACCTTTTTTGTATGAAACTAATCAAAGAAGGCTTGATTTTACCAAGTTTAACAAGATCTGTTAACCTTTTTTCTTTTTATTAGAAAATACACCTATTTTTTGATCATGTGTGATCAGGCTTCAGTCAAAGCACAAATCGTTATGAATTTAATTGAATTTGGTATATATTTATGTTTTTTTATTATATAAACATTATGTAATCTGATTCTGACAACAAGGAACAAGTCCAAAATCTCTTACAGTATTGTCACACTTTTAAGGCTCAGAGCATGGTATACAAGACAAAGTTTAGTTTGTAATATGTACACTGATAGGATTATGTTCTCTCTTTATTCATTGGCAGGTTTGTTTCTTTCACTTAGTGTTTTGCATGGCTTTGTTCTCAAGACAAAAAGCTCATTGGCCAGAGGTGAGAGTATTCTGATTACATCCATGGGAGTTTATGCAATCAAGCCAATTCATTCAGTCTAAGGTTCTATTGTAAAGGATTCAACATGATCAAATACAAGGGAAGTTTAACTGAATTGCATACATCTGGTCAAATGCGATTTCATTCAAAGGTTACATTGTAAGGGAAATACAGCATGATCAATGACAGCTTCCCTCACAGTGCATTTTTATGCATGTCTTCTTTTATATTTATACTGTCTGCTGATGCAGTGCTCCAGTGTCCCCACATAAAGCAATAAAGTTTCATATTATATCAGTTTTTTTTACTTTTTTTTTTTTTACTTTTTTTTTTTAATTTCACTACAAACGTACAGGACAAAGTGTACTAGCAAAAGTTTTTTTCCTCTGTAAGGACATTGATGTGTTTTGCATGCCTCATTATGAAATAGAAAATTTCCTAGAATGTGGATGTGTGGGGGTCTGCATGTCACCCACTCTTTTGTGTGTTAAAGAACGGACAACCCCTACAGATAAATCAGCAGGAGGCTTTTTTTTTGGGGAAAGCACTTCTTGTGTGTTTAGTGTCACACGAGTACTGGCATCTGGCCATTCACCCTGCTTACTATTCAAGTTATTGAAGTGTGAACTGTTTGAAGGTTGGTGAAACTGAACAGAACAGTTTGTGACCAGAACAGTTTGTGAACGAAAATGTCAAAGCCAGTTTTTTTTTTTATAAATTTCGTCACTTGTCTTTTCCTCCCAGGAGTTACGTACGAGAGTGGATGAATATCTTTTAAGCGACAATTTAGAACAAAGAAACATTTTAGCTATATTATGCTTGTGCAAAAATAAATGTTTTCTCAAGTGTAAATAATTTAGATACAGAAAACCAAGTAGGTCAAGTATGACACCACCTTTGTCTGTCAGAGGGTTATAATCCCTAGTGCTTTAAATGTGGACATTGCTTTGGTTTATAAAAAACTAAGCAGATGTCTGTTCTTTACTCCACAATTACACCATTTTTACTTGCAAAAGAAGGCTATGAATACATTTCAGATGCTAAAATCATTGTTTTCTATAAAACTTTTTTTACCACATTACACAAAACAACACACTTTCGTCTGATTCGACTATCGGCTGTGAAAGAAACAAAGGCACATAACTGTGTCTGTGCTGCAGCTGTACAGTCAAAACTGTGTCACTGTGTCATACGTAACGGCGTGACCAATCATGGCGCAGGTAAGCATGAGTGGCTAAAGGGGATCTAGCATCAGCCCAATCACACCAGAGTGCTCAGCCAATCAGGATGCCTCGAGTAAGGGCACAACATCTGCCTGTGTGAAAACACACAGGCAACCGTTTGAATATGTGACCACACCGTGGATGTAAACATGCGGCAGCTTGGTATTCTCTGCCCCTGCTGACAGTGCTGTGTTAGCACATGTGTTGCAAAAGCTAACATGAGAATGTGTGATCAGCTTCCCCTGTTGTGTAAACGCACGTGAGAGTGAATATTTTGTGTGTGAGGGACCTGCAAGAAAGGTCGTTTTAAGAAAACAAGATTTGGTTATTGAAGAAATCACATAAACAGCAACAAAAAACATTATGAAATTTGTCATAGTTGTTATATACAGTATAATAATTCAAAACCCCTTCAGATATGCCCAAACTCATCTAGTTGTTTTTTCCTCTTTAACAGGATTATACATGCTTCTTGCCAAGAAATGAGCAATGAGACAATTCTGTTGTTCACTGACATTTCCTCTCCATCTCTTGCAGTTTTCTTATGCAGTATTTGGCATTTGACACCAAGCTACAATTTCCTTTCTAAGCGGTTTTGTACATTTTATCATCCCCTCGTCCTTGGGAACACTTTACTGCAGAGCTCCTTTCCTCTGTTGCACATTGTAGCAAGAAGAGCCAGTACTGGTTTGAACTAGTATGATGTGTTACACAACACAGCTTCAGTGAAGAGAATCATACTGTAGCCCACATGCACAGCAAAGCCACATCCGATAATAGTTACTCTGTGCACGTGCTGTTTTTCTTGCAGTTCCATGTGCTGTTTTTACATTAGATTACCAACATGTCAGTCATTATTTTAAATATGTAATATGTAAAAAAAAAAATTTGCAAAGTTGGAGGGCATTTACATTGCTTGGTGCCATAGTGCGAGTGCATGCTAACTGACTAGCATCTTAATGTTGTGTTTAGCCAGAGGGTTATTGTGCAGCTCCATTTATGAGACCCCATTTCGTGTATTTTCCCCTTCTTACGTAACATGTGTTTTTTTTTTCTCTCCCACTCCACACAAGAACCACCACGATCCAGCCTGTACATTCTGGTGGTTGTCATAGCAACAGGGCAGCATCCCTCTCCATCCTTTGTCCAGTGTCTCCCCATCGTTTGAGCTTCCCAGGCGGAAGGCGGTTTGGATTCTGCATGCAAATAGAAGCCCCCTAATTGAGCTTCGAAGCGAGGAAGTGGAAGGGAGTTAAGACGGTGACTGAATGTCATTAGGTGCTTTTCACAGTTCTTATTTAACTCAAGTGTGTGTTAAATAAGAACTGGATACAACAGATCCATACAGTTTCCTGTCAGATATAGAAATGGAGGAGTAGGAGTTAGAAGGAGTAATTAAGGTTAATTGCCTTTTGGTAATGTTTTGACTATCCATATGGTAAAAGGAAAAAAGAAAATAATGGCACAAGTGGGATTAGTGGGAAGGTCGGGGAACAGAATTTTTCTTTTTATATAAATGGGAAAAGTAACACACACAAAGGGTTGTCGTGAGATGCTGATTTGACTTGAAAATAAGAAACGTGTTGCACACTGGCTCCATATGCATATCACTATTTATTCAGACATTTTGGCCCTCAGGCCTTCTTAAAATCAACAATCTGTAATTGTGTTTAGCAGTTACTGGATGGAGTTTTTGGATGTGGGTCTATGTTTTGGTTCTGTTTTTGGTGCATGGCAATAATTAGTGCATGTATGGGGGAGGGAGTTTAACTGCATTTCCTTCACTATTCTTACACTGTTTCCTAGCTGTACTGCACAACAGCTTCTGCATGAACGTAGACAAAAATAGAAATATGGACAAAGAAGATTTAGCCCCATTGTAGCTAGAGATTACTTTGGAATGATGTTTACATTCCATATTAAGTATTAAAGCATAGCTGTTTCCTCATACATTTAAAGCTGTTCTCTAAACCTTGCATTCTGTACCACAGGTTTTTACTTGAAAACCTTACACAAACTCTAGGAACCTGCAAATGCAGGCACAAAACAATGTTTTGGGCCAGAGAGGTTTCAGATTACTGTAACACCAAAACAAAGTTAGACTTGTGTTTGCTTGAGGACAGCCAACATCCTCTAAAAAAGGACTTAACCTGCCCCTTAGCTTTATGATTGGTTAACTTGTTCCTGGCAAAGCCAATCAGTGAGCAGACTAAGGTGCTGTTGTGAGGGCAGTCGGGATGTAGGGGAAAGGTCTCAAAGCAAGCAAACTTTTGTTGCCCTTCCCCCGAGTAGGACACCAAGTACATGTTTATGTCCCGTGCAATGAGGATGTTAAGTGCTTCTTGTGAAGACGTGGTTGAAATGTCTCCCTGTTCTGTTGGTATAGGAAACAAATAATTCCTTCACTAATGTTTATATTTGTGAAGTTATGACTCCCAACTATTTCTTAAAGACAGCTCTGACATAAATACTGCTGAATTGGCACACATATTTCTTAACAGACTGCAGAGCTTGGTCACAGGCATCATTTGCAGGCACTATAAATATATTCTGAGGCATTAAGGAAACATTTGCATTTTAAAAGGTGCACTTTGCCTGGATTATAAAAGTAAGAAATGCAACTAAAAATAATTGTCTTGATATGCTCATTTTGGTAGAAATATACACTAAATCCAGATGTCATACAGCTGTACCCCAAAATAAATGTATTTCTGCTTGCTTGTCTGGTTTGTTTTATAGTTAACAGGATGCAAACAAGGTAGTTTCTCAGCCATAACCATCAGAGGTGCAGTGTACTTTATAACTAAGCACTTTTTGCAGTGAAGGAGTATAACTTGTTTCATGAGTACACCAGTTTCCAGTTACTTCCCACAGGGTCCTAAAGACTAGCCAGAACAAAGCTGCTGTTGAGCTCCTGCCAAGATCAGCTAGACTGAAACATCACATTTGGCAATAGAACACACAGCCAGAGCCTTAACTAGAGTTACTACCTTTAGGTGAAAATCTTTTTACCGTTTTTGTTTTTTTTTTTGTTTACTGCTTTCAGTAAAATGCTGTCAACAGCGGCACAGCTTTTACAAGTGTGAGCGTTTGAGCATTGTGGTGTTCACAAGATCTTCAAAGTTCAATAAAATAAAATTAAAAAAAGAAACCACACACTAGTTTCATGGGACGTGTGCTCCATCATTATGAATTCATGTTTTGAAAGAGCTTTGCGTTCCAGTGCTGATCTCCACTTCAGCAGCCAGCTAGCTGAGCATAAAGACTGGAATCAAGGGAAACAGCTAGCCTGTGTGAAGGTAACATGTGTGTTAAATCACTAAACTTTAAGGGTGTCCTTTCACCGCTTCCAGTCTTTATGCTAAGCTAACTTATTTATCGCATAGAGGTATTGATCTTCCCCAACTCTTGGAAAACAAATACATTTGCCGAAGCTATCTTAGGTGTTGAAGTGAAGAGTCATACATCTTTGTTGTGATAAAAATAAAAGTTTTAAATGCATCAATAAAAACCACCAGGTCCAGTAAACATGTTTTACCAAATCAGGTGCATTACAATATCGCAGTTAACAAAAGGATAAAACTCCTTGAGGAAATCTACAAATGGCATTATGGACTGATCCACCACATTTGGACAACATACGTCTGGGTACAGACATCTACAAATGTACCATACAAGATGACCCAGTGTGTCAAAAACTGAAGACATCAAACATTGCCATTTAAAATATAGACACTTCATAAATCAAGAGTTAGTAATATTGAAGAATGGATAATTAAAAAGGCAGGTCAACATATTAACAGTACATGAACTAGTCAGATTTATGATTAAGTTACACATGCTGTCCAGCCTTAGCAGCTCTACTCTTCAGCGTCCGTGTGCTTTAGTTCATTTTAGTCAAACAGAAAAGGGAAAGATATGATATGGGCTATAAAACAGTGTTACAAAAGCCGTTCCCTTCTAAAGACTAGGGGAAAGACATACCTTGCCATTACCAGCGCATATCTACCAAGGATATTACCTTGTCACATTTTAAGTTGACCAGCCAACTTTAAGCCATTAAAATGGAGGTTAAATCATCTCAGAAGGAGAAAAAATAAAAACAGTACTAGTTTAAAGAAAAGATAAGTCGTGAGGGCAGTGGAAGGGAGTCACTGAGTTGTGGATTTAGTAATCCGTAGGTTCATCTCCCTCCTCGTTCAGCAAACAGGTGCGGATCAGGGCCTCGGTCACACTGTACGGGTCACAGTTGGCCGATGGGCGACGGTCCTCGAAGTAGCCCTTCTTCTCCTGGCCGACGTTACGAGGAATGCGGATGCTGGCGCCACGGTTGGCCACGCCTGCGGAGAATTCGTTGATGTTTGAGGTTTCATGATGGCCGGTGAGACGGCGAGCGTTGTCGAGCCCCCCTTTGGGATCATAGGAACGGATGTGATAGCTGTGCCTCTTCCCAAGCTTCTCAATGGAATCTTCAATGGCTCTGAAAGCAGAAATGACAAGATTCCCATCAGAAATTCTAAATCATGTATAAAAAAAAAAAAAAAGAATATATGGCAGAGCTGTCAAGTCAACCCCCATGATGCTTTTGACACTCACTTTAATCCACCTTCTTCCCTCATCTCTTTTGTGCTGAAGTTTGTATGGCAGCCAGCACCATTCCAGTTGCCTGTGATTGGCTTGGGGTCAAATGAGGCAACAACGCCAAAATCTTCACAAACGCGGTGCAGGATGAAGCGTGCCACCCAGAGATGATCACCCATGTTGATCCCTTCACAAGGTCCAACCTGGAACTCCCACTGAAAACGCAAAAGTTTATTATTAAATCACAATTTTAACTGGCTGTTAACACCATAAAAATGTATAAAGTCCAAACGTGGATTAGGATTTTATCAATACCTGAGCAGGCATCACTTCTGCATTTGTGCCACAGATATCAACTCCAGCATACAGACAGGCTCTGTAATGGGCCTCCACGATATCTCTGCCATAGGCTTTGTCAGCTCCCACACCACAGTAGTATGGACCTGTAAATATTTTAAATATTAAACAAACCATCCAGACAAGAATTCATTTCTATGCACAAAAGCTTTAAAGTAGCTGTTTACCTTGTGGTCCAGGGAAACCATTAGATGGCCAGCCAAAAGGGTGTCCATCTGTGCCCAGAATGGTATACTCCTGCTCCATGCCAAACCAGGGATGCTGGTCCTCCACCATCGTCATCACCTTGCTGCATGTGAGTCGAAGGTTAGTTTCTGCAAAAAGGAAGAACAAAAAAAAATAAATAAAAAAGGTATTATTTAGAGTTATATGAAAGTGTTGGCTATCCCCTCAAGACAAAAACTGTTAATAGCATATGAAAATGTACAATAGTTATTCAGTTATAGTTTGAATCTATGTCCTCTACATTTTTTTAGTGAAGGGCTACTTTACCAATACAGCCAGCACTTCTACATGTACAATCCTCAACTGCTAAATACCTGCATCAGTGTGTATGCACAATAAGTGCATATGCAAATTAGTGAACTTGTCAAAGTTGTGTGTGCACAATAAGTCATGCAACTGCACTTTTTTTTTTTTTTAACAAGGAATGCAACATAGCAGGGCTTAATCTTTAAATTGTTTGAATAGTTTGAGGGGAGCCACAGACGGTGGCCCCATTCAGGTCAGATTGCATGTTTGTTTTATCCAACATATTAGCAACTAAAGACAATCAAGATCATTTTTGAGCATGACATTTTTTTGATCCAAGTGTGTTTTTTTTACCCCTTTATTCTCCCTATAAAAGTAATGTTATAGGGAATCAAATCTGCTCTTGTTGAGAAGGAACACTCTTGCTACGGTTACATCACCTTTTTAACGTTTTATTGTTACATTACTTCATTTTGTAGAGGGCAACATAGTTTTCTGAACGTGTTCGTTACCTGCAGGTTTGCGGTTGTACTTGAGCACTTCACACAGGACCAGCTTGTTAGGGTCTTTACGGAATGGATCCCGGAACATGGCAGCAGGAATCAGATACATGTCGCTGTTGGAGCCCTCACACTGGTAGGTACTGGAGCCATCGAAGTTCCACTCGGGTAGATCTACAAGAGTCACAAGAGGACAAGGCACGCTATATTACACTGTAGGACTTACCATCTTTACGAACGTTTCAGGAGCCGCTTACCTTCGATGCTTTTGGGTTCAAAATCCAGCGTCCTGGTTTTGCAGCGGAGCCCCTCTCCGGTTCCATCAATCCAAATATACATGGCTTGGACTTTATCCCCCTGAGAAAGCTCCATGTACTGCTGCTTGACAGCTTTACTCAATGTGGCGCTGGCAGACGTGGCCATCTTATTTCCTACTATAACACACCTGAGGAGAAGCAAAGCAGAAAGGAGATGAGACCTCGGTGCGCTCTGGATCACAAGTTGCTAAACGTTTTTTTTTTAAGGGGGTAGGGGGGGCGGCGCAAAAAAACAACACAAAAACGGCACCATTGTCGCCTCTTCCAGAAAGGAGGAGGGGTGAAAAACACGTTGAGGATGTAAAAGAAGGCACATTTCCAGCATTCTCCCCCCCCCCCCTCCAGCTTGGAAACAAAGGGAAAAGCAAAAGCCACTTTCCACCGCATGTGCATGGCTATTAAGATTGAATTGAACAAGGCAGATTGCCAGCTCACAAAGGATACCTCACGGAAAACCACATTACAAGGCAACAATCACAAAAACGCATCTTTAGTGTACATCCTGTTGCCAGTACGCCTGTAGTCATAGTTACAATAGTTGGCTGCCACAGTGAGGTAATATTACATCATTGGCTTCCACGTTGTAATCAATCAGCTCGCCTACTATCTACAACCTTATTTAAACAAAAAGGTACACATAACATCCAAAACAGACTGAATAAAAAGTTGGAGCCACTTAACCGAAATAAATGTAAGAGTTCATTGTCTAAAGTAGCCTATGGTAGTGGTTACACTTAACGTTATCGTCACAATGAGTAGGCTAGGCTACTGAGCTGCTCCTGCCCCACCATGATTAAGTTTTGAAAATAAGTCAAATTACCTGGATAAACGCGAAAATCGAAATAAAAACTAAAGGACGGACAGGTCCGATGTCTTGTCGTCTGATTTACCGCTAGTGTCTCTCTCATTATCTGATACCCAGTCTTCGTCGATCCGTGCACATTTATAAGAGCAGGAACTGGGACGTCGTGTCTTTGATAGGTCGGAGAGACGTCAGCGTGTTGGTGATTGAAGGCATGTAGCTCGATCATTGGACAGGCTGCAAAACAAACGGAGCCTGCAACGCCCTCTTGCAGGAGCTCAGCTTAACCGCGTGCTGCTAGTGTGTGACCATCCACTGTGTGTGTGTGTGTGTGTGTGTGTGTGTGTGTGTGTGTGTGTGTGTGTGTGTGTGTGTGTGTGTGTGTTTGTCCGCACATATGTAGATACGACGTAAGAAATTATATTATTAAAGTAAAAACAAAAAGTGTGAACGACGCTGCGAAAACGTGCTTCCTTGTTGAAGACGGACTCAACCGTGAGGCACAAACATGCACACCATCCTCCATATTCATTCTATGGTTCTCAGTGCACGACGTCACCATGTGGTAGAAGTCAGGTACTGCAAGTGTACTTGTTTTAATGCTAGACGTTATGTAAATATTAATTTAGTCTGGTATACTCCGGTTTAGTCCAGGATGCACCAGTTGTGTGTAAAATTAATCCATTATGATCCTTATTTAAAACGATCAGAGGTCTGTTCGACTTTTCTGAAATGGTGTGATGTGTAAGGTTAGTGTTTGTAGCATAACGTTAAATGATAAAGAGGTTTAGTTTAGTTTAAAACTTAATTTAATAGTATAATTGTCAGACTTTTTTATTTATTCATTGTAATAAAATTGCCTATTGTGTCAGGCCTTTAAAGGTCCCATGGCATGAAAATTTCACTTTATGAGTTTTATTAACATTAATTTGCGTTCCCCCAGCCTGCCTATGGTCCCCCAGTGGCTAGAAATGGCGATAGGTGTAAACCAAGCTCTGGGTATCCTGCTCTGGCTTTGAGAAAATGAAAGCTCAGATGGGCCGATCTGGAATCTTCTCCTTATGACTTCATAAGGAGAAGATTACCTCCCCTTTCTCTGCTTTGCCCGCCCAGAGATTTTGGCCCACCAATGAGAGAGACATCATGGCTTTCAAAAGAGCAAAGTGTCAGTTGGTCAAGGCCACACCCCCACCCTCCACCTTGCCCCCCCTCCACCTTGCCCCCCCCCTCTCCTCCTCAATAGCTACAGACACAGAAATGGCACATCGTTGGTAAATTAGCTGCTGTTACCCTTTGTCATGGTTGGATCTACTGCCTAATTCAATTACTAAAATGTTGGATTAATTTAAATTCAGTTACAGGAAATGGCTAGGAAGAGTAGGCTAGCTGTTCTAGCTAGCTTATCTTTTTAGTTTTGTTTAGCAGCTTTAAATTACAAATGTTACACGCTGTTCTACCTGAACCGACGTAAAGTAAACATTATAGTTATACACATATGGCATAATTGATCTGATTCTGGTCTCAACTTAATTTTGACTGAATGAATAACGTTTAGGTTAGTTACTGCTTTTTGGCTTTGTAGGCCAGTGAAGATAACTGACATTTAAATGAGGTGTTGGGACACTACAAGCCTCCATAACAGCTTCAGTGCTAGAGGGATAAACACTATTTTTACAAAAGACCTTCCCTCATTTGGTGTTTTGATGATTTGGTGGTGGAGAGTGCAGACATTGGTCCAAAATCTCCCATAGGTGTTCAGCTGTGTTGAGTTCTGGTGGTTGTGAAGGCCATGGCTTCACAATATTTCCATACTCATTAAATCAGTCAGTGATGTGTGGATATTGTCATCCTAGAGGAGACTTACTCCACCAGTATGAAATGTTTCATTTTCAGATAAAGGTGATCGCTCAGAATAACTTTGCATGGATTTGCAGTGAGCTTTCCCTTCAAGGGGACAATGGTTTTCTGTTTTCCCAGCTCTGATACAAAGGTGATGCAAGGTTCTTTTACTGTTTTTTTTCACGAGATAACTGTGCCTAGGCTATATGCATTGTAAGTTTGATGGCATCAACTGGCAAGGATACTGATGTAGTTGTGAAAGCATCGCCACCAACCCTATTGGATACCTTCTGTGGCTGCAAAGCAACCTAAAATGACCTCAATGCCAAACAGCATGAAGATGTTGCCTCTGGCCTAATTCCTCAGGACACCCACTGACCCTGTGACATTTAGCTAGCTTTGAACTTTAGGTAACTTTAGGGAGGTTGGTGCTGAAGGGAGGCATGAATGAACAGGTCTGCTGTTGTGGTTACCCTGGACAAGAATGAGGAGACAGTGTAGAGAAACTCCCCAGGAACATTTGCTGGCTGTGGTTCTCGACCGTCCTAAAATACCATGCTTCACCATTGGGGACTGTGGCAGAGCTGGACATGTCTTTGAACCTGCTTCTAAATTCAGAGGATGTCCCCACCAAAGCTCTGCAGCAGGTTCTGGACAAGAATGTTGTTGCAGTGTTTGGTGTATTGGTGTGTGTTGTAGATAGAGGCAGAAATGAACGACAACCACAAAGATAGATCTTATCAGCCTGCAGCCCTCTGGCAATGTTGTGCCCCGGATTCAAACTATAAATTAACTATAAATTTAGCAACAAAATATTGGTATTAATATTAATGGACTCTTCGATGTATGAAAAAACATTGAAACAGAATTACATTTCATTCCTTTGTCATCCACTGTGAATACCTCCGATGCTGTGCCGTTTAAACGTTTGTTTTTTGTTTAGATTGGTTCTGGCTTCCTATATATATATATATTTATATATATATATATATATATATATATATATATATATATATATATATATATATATTTTTTTTTTTAATCAGGATGACTGATAAAACCTTTCTCACATAGGCCTACTATAACTGATAATTAAACCTACATCTGTTATACCTTGAAACATTGTATTACATCATACAATGCTATTGTTTTGTTTTGCAGTTCAGTGGATGGACAGCACCACCTGATGGACTAAGAGCTCCAGAGTAGCAGATGAAGATGATGATGAGGAACCTCTGTTTCAGGCTTGCCGTAGCAACAATGACACTGAACCATCAGACTGTTATTACCTCTGGAGTACCTGAGAAGGAGGAGGTCCCTCTACCTGCTCTTTATAAAGACAAGTAAGACCAAAAAGACAGTACAGTTGCATTACTTTTCAGTTGAAATCATATTTGTTGTTAAAAAATAATGTTTGAAATCAATATCATGATATTGATAGGAATATTTTCCAAATATCTATAAATATCACATAGGAAGTCATATATATATATATATAAAAATCTAATTCGATGAACATGGACGTTTCACAAAATAATCTTAACTCAAAGTCTACTTGATATCTTTTTAGGGCTTTTAACCACATCTCAGAGTTTTCATCAGTTGTTGGAGTTTGCTCAGTTGTCATGGAGATGGACTGATTCCAAAGACCAAACGTGAACAGAGACAGTGGTTACAATTTCTGGAGAGTTCAGTAAAATATTCAAAGTAGTAGTAGAAAGTATTCAAGAGTAGACGTCTGCCAATCTCAGAACACATCCTAACTGAAAAAAATTGTTAAATAGATATAAATAACTCTTGTGACTTTAGTTTTTCCAAAGTATCAGGTTGTGTTCATGGTGGATGAGGATATCACAGCCCATGTTAAGTGACTTGTCATCCTCAGACAAAAACATGTTGAGTTTTCACATCTTAATCATTGTCACATTTGCCTGAAGGCACCATGCAAGCTGCTGCACCAGTCTGTTGAGAGTTTTCTGTGAAATGTGGCCTTAAATAGAGAGAGGATACCATGAGTAACCTAGGGGACGTGGCTCTCCATCTTATGTACATTTACTTGAACAGAGAGGTGTGGAATCTTCTTATGTTTTGGTTTGCTTCAGTTTTATGACAAAATAATATATTTTTTATATATTATAGTATATTCTTAAAATACAAGATAGGAGACTTTGTAAAAAAAGAGAGATGACTAAGAGACTATAAAAAGAGTAGTCAGTAAAGGGGAGGATATTCTGTTTTCTCTTTTTGCTGAAATCTTTTGAAGAGTACAGGAGGGTCTAAGGATGGTTTCATTTCTTTCTCACCCCAGATTTATATTTTATTTCACCCTTCTCTTGAGATTTCCTTGTCAAAGTTAGGTTCAAATAATACATTGAATTTTTTTGGCCCCACGGTTCAAAAAGGTGTGTATTCCCAGGGGGCGCCCATGCTAAGGTCTATGATGCTGGAGTGGATGAGGGGCCCAATTTGGAAAATGTTGTCCCCCTGTCCATAATTATTGACAGTAGGCTTGTTTGCATCATCACAAGAAGCATAACTACAGTAAAAATTAAAAGGTATCCTACAATTAATAGAAATCCTAATGCAATCCAATATTGTTTTTGTATTTTTCCAACATGTAAGAATTACAATTATTTAGAGGATTTGTGGATTCTGCCCATCTAGTATGATTATTTCTTGTGCCTAATTTATCTTTTTTGATGACGCAGATCACTTTCACTGCAAAGATACAAATGACAAAGATTAGAATCTGCGTGTCAGCATTAATGCAGGATATTTTGATAAAACAGAGCTTCTTTGTTTTGGAGAATCACTTGATATTCCAACAGAGGGCAGCAGCTACCAACAGAGGACTTCATCTGGCAGAACTAGAGTCTATGTTTTTCTATTTTTGAATCATTTAGCAACTGAAGTGGGACCTTCCCCTTTAACCTGTCGATGTTTCTTTCCTGGAATCAGTGTAATTATATGATTAGAAAGGCAATATTTCCCATTCACTTTGATGAAAATGATTACATCTCATGTGTAATATAATGTGAACTGGTTTGTTAAGATATATTAAAAGGCCTCCATAGAGGAAACTAAAGTGAGATGGCAGGGTGCAGCGGTACTATTTTTAGCAGTGATAAATATAATGTGTTAAGGAGATATTTTTGAAGTCAGACTTACAAATAAAGCATTTTTTGACCATGTGATTCTTCCAGTGGAGCTGTATAGTATAACTAAATTCTCAAAAAAAAAAGATTCTGAGAAAATTGCACCACAAACTTTCTCTCCAGGACTTTAAAACTCACCTCCTAGGTTGCAGCTCGGTCACTTAGCACAGAGGTTGATAAATAACCCTACACACATCTTACGCCTTCACCCCACTCAACCTTGTGACAATTAGGCTCTAACCCCTGCTATCCCTTGGCCATCATATATCATCATGTCCTCTACTAAACCACAGGACACTCTACCTTAAAAATTAATAAGGCTGACAACATACTTGTCGCTATTTCAATGCCCAGCATGTCCTCTATGACTCATCGGTTCAGCTGTAAATCAGGCCAGGGGGAGCCTCGAGGGACTTTGTTGCTCTAAAGCTCCTTCAAAACACTTTATATGGAGCATCAATAACCAAACACTTTGCAATAACACTTATTGGCACGGCAGCATGAAATACTATTGATTGTTCAAATGAAAATCAGCAGGTGCACGAGCTGTTGCTGGGATTGTTGCCTTTTTTGTGTGATTTTTGTCTATATTCTCTCTCTGGTATCAGCGAGGATGAAGGCAGAGCCGCGTGAGGCATCATGGGTTATATTTAATCCAGCCTTGCTCTTCTTTGGGATAATAACTTTTTTGCTCCATTCCAGGACTTGTCTGTCATCTTGACATGGCAATATCTCCCAACTCCACTGTTTCATAGTCAGTTTCATTTACTTCCAAATACCATTTCACACCCTGCTGACTTTAACTAGGTATTATACAGCGTGTGGGGAGTGTGCTGCAGATTGAATCGTGACAGAGACAACAACGTTTCTGGTGAAAAATAAGTGAATATTGTAAGTGGCAGGCTATAAAAAAAAATTTTTTGCTCCATTTTCTTGCCATGAATTTGTGTGTTTGTCATCGGGTTGCCCTTTATTTAGTTTTAGTTTTTAAAATTAAGATTTGTATCAAAACGGAGAACAGTTAACAGAATGCATGCTCCTGTCAACCACAATTTTAAAAGGAATTGGTATTATTATGATTTATTATAGTAGGTGATACTACATTAATATTGTAAGGTTTATTATAGTTTTTAACTTGTATTCATCCTAAACTTAAATATTTTTACAGCTTCTTACAATCAATTTCCAGTGACAGTCAATACTTTACTTTCAATTTCTTCCACAAATTCTTACTAAATTATCAAGTTGGACATTGTAATGAATATATTTTATTTCAAGAGAGTAGCTTAGCTACCAAATAATGGTAGCTAACATTAGCTGTTTAACAATTGCTTTGGCGGTTTTCTATGGCTCTTGTTTGTATTTGCTGGTGTGTCAATTCCAGTGGACATTAGATTTTGTGTTGGCTAATGTCCTGTTTGTTCTTGTCATGCGTAAAAACTAGAAGCACTCTTATGTGTACCTGCTATAAACTCAGAATATTGTGGGTTTTATTTGCACACATCAGCCCCTCAATGAAATCCTATAGTCCGCCTTTTAATTAGTTCTAGAGCCGAGCCTGTTCTCCCAAATTTATAAAGTACAAACTCAAAAAATGCCATTTGTTTATGTTGCACAGATAAACTGAACCACAACAAGACCAGGATGAATGCTAATTTTCTTTCACAGATGTTATTGCATAATTTACCTTTAGTCTCTCTTGCACAACAATGAAATCAAGAGATGTTTTTTTTTGCCATTTATGTATTCTTCTCAAGTAATCGGCCTGCTAATGCCCACAAGGGCCTCCATATGGAGAGACTGCCCACGGATGTGTGTGCCGTTATGCCAGTAGGTGGTCCTGCCCGTGGCTTGGTGGGTGAGCATGCTGCAGTCCCTGCTGCCACTGCCGCTGACATATCAGAGCTGTTTATTAAGAGGATGACAACTCTATCAAGCCCCATAAGCGGGCCCTCGTGCACAGGAGTTCTTTTGTTACTTTCAGGGAGGGTGTCATCAATCTTGCTGCCATGCTACTCTCTTGAGCTGTTGATGGCAAACACGATTCCTCCCTTTCTGCCTGGCCTCTCCCGCCTCGCAGTCTGGAATCAGGCGTGGTGAGGGGGATCGGGGAGATAGGAGGACTTTCCCCGAGAGTGCCTTTTCTTGACAGGCGACAGAGCGGACCGTTTGGACACCAGGGGTGGATATATGGGACCATGTAATGAAAAGACGTTGACAGGACCTGCTTGCTCTGTAATGAAGGTCCTCTGGAGCTGTGAATGGAAACACACATCTTTCACGCTTTTGTCTCCCTGCCTTTCCCACAGAATCTATCTCATCCATTTTAACCACCAGAAAAAAAGAAGGTGTAAGAAAAAAGATCCCAGACAACAGCTCACAGTGTTAAACATTTACATGCAACAACGTGGTGTGAATTTTTAATGAAACAGCAACTAAGTTGATTTACACCTATGATTTGTAGCTACATCTTTTCCACAACAGCCCATGGAGGTGCAGTCAGATGTTCAGCCTCTTTTCTCTCTCTCTGTCAGTGTTACTCAAGACTCAGTGTAGCTCACAGAGATGGACTATGATGTATGTACTCCACTTTAGCATTGGCTGAGGTCACGGACTCCATAAATGTCTTAGACAAGTCTGATATTTTAATCTCTTTTTAGTGAGGGGATGTTGGGCCTTTGCCCAATCAATACACAGGGCAATAGCCTTGCCAAGATATCTCATGGTAGCTTTTCATTGTTCTGTCTGGAAGCTGAAATGTCAAGCAGTGTAGCACTGCTCAAACTGAAGCTGAAATATGGCTGTCTGTAGTCAAAAACATAATTTTTTATAATCTAGACGCTTCTGACAATAATGAACGCTGCAATCGCAGTCTGAAGATGACTCGCGTCTGAGAGAGAGAGAGAGAGGGGGCAGACTGACACCTGAAATTTTCTTTTTTTACTCTCAAATCAAGTCCAATCTGTTTAATTCATCAGTCAGCAATAGCCCAAGAGTGGGGAAGCTGTGCTGCTGCCTTTGTAAGCACACACAGCCAAAAATATCAAGACACTTTCTCACATTAACATTGCTAATTTGTTTGCCAATGGTCTCCAAGGTGCTGAATAATTGGCTGTGAGATATTGTTTGTTCAGGTGTTCTGCATAATTGAATTCTGTATTGAAAATACTGTGGATGAATGTTGGAAGAATACTGAAAAGAATCGTGTACTTTGTGATACATTTTCTTTGAAATGGAGCTATTGGTGTAGATTAATTCTCAGCCCAATAGCGACTAGTGATGATTGCAGCACATTAATTATCTGGCTAATGTATAAAGCACACACGTTTTGAATTTTAAAACAACTTAAACTCGTGTTCACCCGTTTCCAATTAATGTCCTGTTGTTGCATTTCTTTGTGGAGCCTTTCAGAGATGATATGGTTTCTTTGCACATTATGACCTTTTGAAACTCACAGATTGATTTCATGCATCCATTATTCTGCCGGAACGCTGCTTTTGTCAGTACTCTGCTTTGAGCTGCGTGCTGATAAGCCCACTAATGTGTGTTTCTGTGTAGCTCGGCCCATATGCACATGTGGAAGTGATATAGCGTCCAGCTAGACACTTGTGTTGACAGAGCCGGATAATGTATTTGATCATAGTTAGTTGTGAGGAGGGTCTTGCTTGGGTTTGATTCAGCTGCCAGACGCTGACCTAATGCCTCAGCTCAATCAGTCACCTTGTCCTCCCCTTGACTCCTCACCCCATGATCCTTCCCTCACATCCCGAAAGACTTAAGAAAAACAACCCAAGTGCTTAAGACCCTCCCTTTGCTCAAACCCCTGTCTGCACTGAAATAAATTAGATATGAAATCAATGCTGGGTCCTCAGGTTGTTTTCTCAGAGCACTCTGTACTGTGTCTCTTCGTAGTGGCGTAGCACAAAAACCTGGGCCTCAGTCAGCCTCTTTCTCCTATTAAAACATCCATTTAGGGCTGTCACGGTATTGATTTTTTCCGTACTGCACACACCGTGAAGTCATTTAAACCACCGCAGTTAGCGGCATAAAAGAAACATTTTTATCTCTTGTTATAAAATAGTTCCTAAATAAACTTTTCAAAAGCATTTATTCCTATAGTAGTCTATTCTTCATCATATATAGGCTAGTCTCAATGTCTATCTTTATTGAAGGGTTGTCATTATGTGGCCGACTTTGCAGAATATTGTTCTGCATCAGAGCATGTGAGCGAAGCGTGAGCCAGCAGGAGGATTTTGGGTGGAGCGCAGAGTGCCGCCTTATCTCCCGCTCCATCCTACCAGTGAGTTCAAAGCATGCCCGAGCCCAACCTAGGCTCACGGTGTAGGCTACATGCAGATGAAGGCGCCCACCCTCCCTACATCTGGCTGACATTTTGCCGGCGGCTGAACTAGGAGCTCTGGGCACTGGCAGATTGGAGGGAGGGCAAGCGCTGTTCATCTCATAAATACAACGCAGCAGGGGGAATGAACAGCCCAGTGAGGAGGAGTGCAAATTCTGGACCCTCCACTCCGGTTACATGCATTCGGCAGGCACGCATTCGTTCGAAACACAGACAGATAGGCTACTGAACACTGTTTATTGACAGTAACACACTTGCAAGAACAAAAAAAAACAGCCGTGTGTCACTGCGACAGCCCTACATCCATTGTCATTCCTGTACAAATAACCAAGGCTGGTTGCCTGCCTTTTTTAGTTTTCTCAGTTTCGACAATTATATAGTGCTCTTCATTGTATATTTTTAATTTCCAAATCTGTGTCATCTGGTTCCTTCAGTGCTATTAGAGCTCCACTTGTGCTTCTTTTTATCAGCCCGACATTGTTTGTGGGTGTGAGAGAGTGTGTGTGTTCGACTCTCCGGTCTGATAATCATTGACAGAGATGTTACAGGAATGTGACAGAGTTCTATTTGCCATAACTGACATCTTTATCCCATTACTTTCCTTGTTTTTTTGCAACTTACCAAGTGCTGGCATCTGTGGTGTTTCCAGGCGGATACACTGCAGTGGTGTGGGAATTCAGAGGATTCAGACAAGGCCACAGCAGCTCAGGCAGGTGGAGAGAAGGAAGAGCTGTGCACACAAGCAGGACAGGAAGAAGGAGGAGGGAAAGAACTGCGAAAGAGAGAAAAACTAACTTGCCTTTCGGAGTCTTACACTTCAAGTGTTTGGCAGACATGCTGTCAAATTCAGAGGTCAGAGGAATGATTGTATCGACAGGTTTTATTGCCGGTCTTAAGTGAAAAAGAGACAGAAAGCAGGCTCGAACAGCAAAGGCTTGTGATGCAGAAAAGCACTATGAATCACTACATGCATTTTGTGCTGAGTGAAAACAGAATCAAAGCATGACATTTTCACAATACCCTCTCAGAATTTCAGCGTATTTGCTTCCTCAGCTAAAATGTTCAATTTAATTTGGCCCATACAGCTTTCGAATTGGATTTACACTTGGAATCATCTTAACGCAAAACCTCAACTCCATTCATCTGTAAATACTTCATGATTTATGGATAGCATGATTGATATTTCTAGACCTAGAGTACTTGACTGTAGAGCCCAGCAAGAAAATGTAATAATTTAATGTGAATGGATCTGCAAACAATGCAAATACCCAACATATAACTGATCAAATAAAAACATCTCAGTATCAAGCACATTACACTAATAGAAAAAAATGACAGCCATCCAAATTGACAATAAACAGGCTCTAACTTGGTTTACTTGGGTTTGTGAACTTGTCAGGTTTTGTAATTCAATGATTTGAATTTATAGTATTCAAAATAACAGCCACTAAAGGTACTGACAGAAACATGTAAACTCCTCTTTGTGTGCAGCTATGCACACTCATTTTTATGCATTTTTTTTTATACAGCTTTGACTTTTTCTCTCATCACACTCTCTTTACTAAACTCAGTTGAACTTTCACAATTTATATACAAAATTAGAAACATAGTTCATGTAACACACTGAACTGCATTTGTGGTCGTAACAAAGTCAGAGCAGTTGGCAACGAGAGGCATCCATCATTATTAAACAAAAACAGCTCCTGTTAACAGATTAATAGCGCAACGTAAACAACATATTCTCGCTGTCCAGTGAAAGCCATGTATTTCCAAAAAGGTTCACGTTTCATTAAGTTAGAAAAACATGCTCATTTAATAGTTTTTAGACAATGCACCTCTTTAGATATTTTAATAGGATTGAAGGTTTAGCCTGAGGAGGAGAAGAAAAACAAAACAAACAAACATCTGTACGCTTAACCTTTGTTGCAAACACCTAATTTACCGTCTAAGCATTTCATCACATAGTCAACTGTCATGCTCTGATGAAGGTGAGACATTAATTTGCTCCTTGTTGCAACTAGCTTCTTTTTGTCTTGTGGTCGTGTGTGGTAGATCAACCCATTAAGAGCGAATTTTAATCCTTAAGAATAATATAAATATACTATTAATATTGGGATATTTGTTTTTCCCTGACAAGCACATGTATATTGTCCAGATATTAACTGATAAACCTTAAAATACAAAGTGTAGTCTTTTGAATCACTGGGTCTATTGGGTTTACAGCAGCTCTGCTACAAAGCGTGGCAGGTTTTAACTCACTGAAGGAATGTGCAATGTCTATTAGCTAACAGGAGATCCACTGACTATTTAGAACATTTAGTACACAAGTAGAGTTACTTGAACCTGCACATATGCTTCAGTCTTTGTTTGGAGAAACTCAATTTTCATTAGCAAAGGAGAGCAGAATCATTTCTTTGCACAGATCTTGTATGCAGCGGACTTGTTGGTAATGGCATCCATTACATGTAACTGAATGGATGCTTTAAGTATACAGTGTTTGTGCCACAAAGTAAAAAGGGTGGTGTGTGTTTCGCAGTGGCTTTTCAGTTGCCAGTGGCCCATGATGCCTGACCCCTCCCTTTCTTTGTCACCGCTGGCGCTGTACTCTGTTTTCTCCCATCTCCGTGGCAACCAGCGCTGCATGCTATTGTGTTGATGTTTGTCCACAGCTAAGGTGTCGCCTATGTGTTTAATAGACCTCCCAGTCCGCTTCTGTGTCCGCTTCAGCGTCCCCCAGCAAAGCTGGGCTCTGCCACTGTTTGTCCCTGGGTGTCAGTGAGTCGATACAGGGTGGGGATGAGATAGGGCTGATAATGGTTGCTTTGTTCCTTTGCTAGATGTGTTGGAGCTATGCTCCTGTGGACCAGGAGACGCCTGGTCAAACAGAGACACACAAAGGCTCTGGAAACGGCTAGCCATGGCCCATTCTCCACAGTCTGCCATGCTGCCAACATACACCACCTTCTGCAACCGTGCTGAATTACTACCCTCACAACCTTTCACACATATAAAAGCACTCTTTCACTCAGTGGGAACACTGACATTTGCCTTTTGTTGGATACAAAGGATTTTTTTTAACACTATGTTTTTTTAGGTGATCACTCCAAGGCCATATACACCATTAGAATCAGTATGGGGGCGCTCTTTTGAAGGGCATTCAATTTATTCACTTGTAAAAGCCACACAGGCATTACTTGATTAATTTGGGATTGCTGCTTTTCTAGTGCCTTTGATGTGTAAGTAGTACATTTTGCATTTTGATTGATTGACAAAGTAGGCACAACACACACCTGATACTGATACCCTCACTAGTGTTAGACATTGAGGATAAATTACTCTCCATTGAGCTTTTAACATTTGCAGAAAGGACACAGGGCTGCACAGACAATAGTCATGTTTCGTAGTTCTATGAGATAATGGTGAATTAAACAATCAATAACAGTGAAAACCTTTGGAATGCCGGGAATTAATCTCTAGAGCTAATGCGCCACATATTCTCATCTACCGGCTGGTGTTTTAACCTCTTTAGCATAGCCCCTCGAGGAAATGGGGGATATGATTAGGAATTCGTTAGAGGGCTTCTATTTTTATGCTGATGACACACTTTCTTCTCCCGGGCCCTCAATGTTGCTGGCTCTTGACTTTCTCACTGTCTTTTCTAAACTAGATCAGCTGTTTACCACCATGTAGGAACGTGACATGAAGTTCACTGACTAAAGCAGCTGCAAGCAGAAGAGGTCTGATATCAGTCAGGGAGAAAACTCCTCTGTCATCTGAAAGCCATTCACAGCTTTCTTTAAATCCCTGAAGGCATGGCTGTTGTTTTTTTCATAGCTGCTCCATTTACATTTCACCATTTGGACCTGCAGTCATGCCACCTGCCTCAACTATTGACTGTGAGATACAAAAAGAATGTACAAAACCAATAAAGGGTGCCATACAATTTTGTTGAAATCCGCTGTTTTTGTTCATCCCATCATGTTTGGAGCAGATTACAGTGTGTCCACACAGCCTCGCTCCCCAGGGTGCCTTCTCTGTGGTTCAGGTATTGTGACCAGGCAGGCGGGCTGGTGGCCCTGGGCCCTGGGCGCTTTGGAAAAGAGAGGACAGTGGCTGCATTTGTTTCCCATTGAAAGGGATTACAGGTCCTGACGGCCATGATTAATCACCCAGAGGCAGACATCTGAATACGGCCAGGGAAAGGTTCAACTTTTTAATTCATCCCACACACAATCTATTCAAACCAGCTGTTGGCGCTCCTTTCCCTCATCTCCCTGCTCTTTCTTCTCAGTGACCATTGCCTTCTACTGTCTTTCTCTATCCATTTATGGCTCACATAATTATCTGGGGACGCAGAGTTGTTATAATTGTGGGGGTGCTTGGACGACACTCTGCGCTCTATTTTTATTGGAGATGGGTTCCTTTCTTCTTTGTGGGAGAATAGTTAATTGACTTTGTTAATGCTTTTGGGGATCAGTGATTTCTCAACAGCAAATGACCTTTATGGAGCTCAGCGTCACATATTGTTTATTGTGAGCCAATGTGTGTTGCATCAGTGCATGTGTGTGTTTGTGTGTGTGTGTGTTGATCCATTGTGACCTTTTCTTGTGTCAGGTGTGTTTGTGCAGAGGCAGAGAGATATTTCCCTCAAAGCTTCTTTTCCAAAACACTTCAAATTCATAAACATTTCCATGCTGCTACTACGCTTACAGACATCTGAATTCCTGTGTTTTGAATAAATTTCACATCTCACCATGTTCATATCCACTTATATGAGCAGGCCTTCTCATTAAGACTCAGCAGGTTATATGATGGTATTGCTGGAATCCCTGGAGCAAAATGAACAGGGACAGCTACACTGCTTAATGCAAGGTAGCCTAGCAACAGATAGTGGGATGGCGGTGGAAACATACCCTCATATTTATGTTTACATGAGAGAATGATTTGTCTGTCAGGCTGATGGATCCTAATGTTCTCCTCTCCCCGGGGCTTTTCTTGTGCCGCACGCAGGCCTGACACTTACCCTGAAGGACAGGCACCACCTTCCCCAACATGCATGAATACTTAATACTGTTAGACTGCATTTATGCAAAGAATGGAAATGGCACTAGACGAAGAGAGGGGGGCTAAAATGCATCAAAAGCATGACACAGTATGCATCATGAACATGGTGGGGGAAAGCATAGCAGAGAATGAGGGCAGAATCTGGAAAGACTCTAGCATGTTGTTTCTTTTCTGCAGTTTAGCCCTCATAGTAACATGCAAGTGATCAGGTTGTAGTGTCAGTAGTTTTCATGTGACCGTTGACACCTGTGACAATATAAACGCAAGTCACTTCCAGTAAGTACAGTACATGAGCTATAGCATTTGATAGAGTCCGTCTTTACTGTATGTCCAGCTTCTCCAGGGACAGACTACATCAACTCAATTAGCCTGGCACAGCCTGAGTATCAGCACCATAGATTAGATTTCACTCTGCCTTGTTTACCAGAGAGCGGCCCGCAGAATAATATCTATACAATTTGTGCTTTCAGAAAAATGATGATGGTATCATGGAGGGTAGCAGCAGATATAAGCTTCTCCTGTGTTGTGGTATAGGGTAACTGGCTGGGAGAGATATAAAAAAGCCTTTTGTCAGGAGATAGGCATATCCCTGTTCATCTTGGGAACTTGTTTCCATAGTTACATCAATGTTGTTGAAGTGAGAAGATCAGGTATTCCAGTGAGTGATCCTTTACATGAGCTTAGCTCCTCGCCTATTGATTTTCATCCCACGTTGAAAAAAAAAACTGCCCACTGCAAACTGTCTCAGAGATATTGTTGAAGTAATGAAAGGGCGAAATGTGTCGAAATGTGCTGGACAAGAAAAGAAAAGGAAAGCCTTTGCATTGACAGATTTTGAGATGTCATGTCCAACTTCTTCAGGGGCCAGGTAATGCTGTCAGAACCACAAACCACAAAGCATGACATCGGCTGAGACTAAAAACTAATCGCTGTCTCTAACAGTCGATGATCGCCGTGTTGTTAGCCACATGCTTATGTGTTCATGTGAAATCTCCTCAACAGCGTGCTGCTTGCTGTAATGCTAATGGCTCTGAGAAGAGAGTTAATCACTGCTGAGCGGTTAGCCACATGCTTGCCTCTTGCAGCATGCTTGGTGTGTTTCAGGGGTTAGCAAAACACTGGCGTAACACATCATCGCTCTTTATGAGGCTGGGGCCTGCAAGAGAGAGAGGGGGCCCGCAGACGATGCTAAAAAGACGGTAATGACAGCCATTCACCGCAATCCAATTATGCAAAAGGGAGCCTAAACAATTCCATCATCCCCTAAATTAGATTGTCCTAACGAGATAAAGGCACCAATTAATCCTGAATTAATTTCTACAGCTCATTTTCCCCAGAAAACACTCTAATATGCAAATGCCAATGAGAGACAGAGAGGCATCCTTGTGCAGGGGTTTACACCACCTCTGCTTGTTGGCTTTTCTATTTGAGTGAACTTATGAACTTGGACATAAATTGTGAGGATAAAATCAGGGAATGTAACACAACAGCTCCAATGTAGTACTGAAGAAAAATTGTTTAAGAATAAAGGCAAATTCCCCCGAATTTAATGTTTAGAGATTAATGAATGACATTGTTTTATTGACACACGATGCAGTTCAATAAACTCCTTATAGTGCTGCTACTAGTGTAATGGAAAGCAAACAGAAACCAAAACAAAGTCAATACATTTAATGTGGCATCTGGGTTTAGCTGATTAAATGTAAGGAGCTCAAAGATTCAAATGTTTTTGGTGTGACTGGATAATAGTGATGATGTCTGTACAGCATATGTGTTGGTCGTCTTTCATTAGCTTTTGTTCAAACTGCAGAATCTCCAGAATGAAGAAAAACTGCCCTGTTTTCGGCTTCAAGGACTGATTAGAATACGTGGTTTTTTTGCATTTCTTTGTTGTCATTTTGTATCTTTTTGTTGTTGTTGTATATCTCTGTATGGTCCTTCTGTGTTTGTTTGTGGTCATTTTACTTATCGTGGTCGTTTTGGGTCTTTTTGAGGTTGTTTTGCATCTTTTTGTGGTCGTTTTGCATATCTCTGTGGTCACCTTGCGTGTCTTTGTGGTAGTTTTGCGTCTGTGGTTGTTTTGCGTCTCTTTGTGGTCATTTTGTGTCTCTTTGTATTTTTTTTTTTATTGACTTTTTAACATTTTTGTCAGTTCATGCAGGCTCCTAAACCCTTGGGCTCGTGGGCCTGTGCTCAGGGCCGCTTAATAATTCATCCATGGTGACAGTACATTTTCAATATATTTTTGAGTGGTTTGTTTTACTAAAGAAGTAGGTTTCAACACTTGATCTGCCAGTTTATGTGAAAAATTTAAAATCTCCAAATATGGAGACTCAGTGAAATTAGTTTTTCATCGGACAGCGATGATGTCATCATTTGAAAGTTGTGAAAGTGACTTCAACTGAACCAAGAAATTTACGTTAGCCACAGACAGACTAGCCTGTAAATATCTCCTCACTTTGAAAACAAAGCAATTAAAATTTATGTTCATCATAATCATCATTATAATTTTCACACTCCTAATTGTCTCGCTGCCAGCTGTCTCGAGTTGTTATAATTGAGTGATTTGACACATTTTCATAGTGCCTGAGAACCAGTCTCCACCTCTGGAGCAAATGTATGTTTTCAGAAATGGCTGTTCAAATTTTATGTAAAACTTCAACTTTCATTGTTATTATTTAGGATTTATGATTGAATTCCTTTGGTTTTTGAGCATAAATCTAAACCCTACTTCATACTGAAATGAATAAAAATTTAGAAATGCCTCTTTACTCCATCATGGAGGATGTCTTTATGAACCTGGTTTAGACCTTGAAGCACAATATTTTATCGATCGGCAGTGAGCTACTACCACCTGTGTACCCCCCAGTGATGACAGAAACAACTAGGCTGTCAGTTGCCAGGCAATATTCACAACCACTGGCCCACATCAGCTAATTACCAGCAGAAATCACGTATTGACAGATGGGCCCATGCATATTGATCTGCCAGCGCTGCCACGTTCTAAATAACCAAACGCTAATGAATCATTTCCCATTTGGGAGAGACAAGGAAAAAAGCATTAGTCTTCTGCTTGACATGATACCTGTACTGCACATAGCACATGTGGACACACACACACACACACACACACACACACACACACACACAAATCATAGCAAACTCTCCCAAGACTTTAGCTGCTCTTATATGCACCACCAACCTCTCTCTTCCTTTCTGTCTGTCTTATCTGTCTCTCTCACCATCCTTCTCACCCAGCCATCCCTCTCTCTGTACTGTTTGGCAGTTATTTTTCATCGCGGCGAGCTGGCCTAGGCAGTAAATACCCTGCTCCTCAGACTACGGAACCAGAGTGACCCTGCAACCTCCGTGTCTCTGATGCCTCTCCCAAGGTCTCTCATTCCAAGGCCCCTATGATGCAGCGCTCTGGTTGCAGTGCAGACCCTGTAATTCACCAGCCTGCTAGATCGCCTGCCAGGAGCTATTGATTTTTGTTTCCCCAATCTCCAGGAGAGAGGGAAAGAAAAGATTAAAAACACTTTGTCAGTTTGGGAGGGAATAAGAATTCTGCGCAGGGGGATACCTAGGAGGGCACGGGGTCAGGGCTGAGGCACTGTACGTCTTTATGACTTTAACTATTTCCACACCACGGACATCTCTGTCTGTGCTTCTCACCCTCTCTTTGTCTTTCTGTATGTGCAGGAAAATTAAAGAGAGGAAGAAGCAGAGACTTTGCAGGTGTTGTTGCTCAGGTTGACCTCTCCTGCTCTTGGTATACACTGTGGATTATGGCATGAGTAACTGTGTTTGAATGCACACACAAACACAAAAAACAATTGAAGGCGGGAAATGAAATAAAGCGTTTGCATGCGTCACATTAGTCTGATTACTGTATAATCCCAGTTTAATTGCACCATGCTGAGTAATCAGATTTCCGCCTACTGTACACCATCAAAAGAAAAATTACTTCACCAACATTTCATTTTTGCTGCATATAGGTGATGATTTACGAAAGGATGATATGGATTCTATTTTACGTAGCTCCCTAGTTAGCATATCTAACCAACAAGAAAATATTTGCCTCACGTTATATATATATACAAATATACAGAGCCCAGGAAGGGACACGGAGGAAAATATTTCAATGGGAGGAAATGGGGATCTTCTTTAGCGGGATCTCGCAAAAGTATGTCTTTCTAATTTTTTTCAACCCATTCGAAAAACTTTCCTCCATGTTTCTTTCAGGGCTTCGCATAAATTTGAACGCGGAGCTGTTTTTGCTGTCCCTGTTTATTCACCCTGTTGATGTGTATAGATTTAATCAATAAGAACATAGGATAGGCATATATAAGCTTTTGCTTCAGCCTAATCGTTTTCAGTCTCTATATACTGTTTGAGTTTACACTGTAGGGCTGGGCAACGATTAAAAGTTTTAATCAAGATTAATCACATGATTTCCCTGATTAATCGTGATTAATCGCATTGTTATACGCAAAATCCAACAATGAATTCAAAAGTAGTGTATAGCGCAATTTTATTTTAAATGTTCTGCCATATGAACGAAAGTGCCGTAACATTTGTTCTGCAAACTCTTAACATCAGCATTTTGTTTATACAGTAGCAGTTAAATAAAACATTTGCAAAGCAGGGAACATGATCAAAAGGCAGATGTCTCGCAGCAGCGATCATATTTCGTGCACTATCTGTGCTAAGTGTGGTGACTTTATTTGACACATTCCACTGCTGTGCAACTTCAATAAAGTGTCCCGCACACGTTTCAACATAATGTCTCTCCTCTGTTTTCATTACAGTCAGAGCATGTGAATGCAGCGCCCACTGTTCATCAATATAATGCACTGTAACTTCAAGGTAATTATGGTTACCCAGTGATGTCCAGTAGTCCCCAGTGAGAGCAACAGCGGGTGCACATTGTAAAGTTGTCGCTTTTGCAGTCCTCTCCTTTTCATAAAACTTGTGTATTCTTCTTGTGATGGTGCGTCTTGAGGGAATCTCATACCTGCCGTCATTTGTTGCGATTCTCAGAATGTTTCTCAGACCGACATCATCCACAACAGTAATCGGCATGCAGTCTGTAGCTATCGCTATGGCATTTGTTAGCTTCTCTTGCCTTTGTTTATCTATACTTCTCCCACACGCTGCATCTGATGTAGTCTGCCGAAGCCTTGCACCACTGTTTGTTTCGTTGAATGATTTACTGGTATCAAGTGTGTATTGCATTTAGGTGATATTTCAGTACTCCAGTGATAAGAAAATTCAACTTTGCAGTGGTTAAAAATAACTTTGGTTCTGTCGACTGCGCCGTCTGGAAGAACTTTAAAATGAAAATGGCCATGTCAAAGTTCTGCACCATTCTCCATGTTTGTTGTTTTTATTTATTTATTTTTTGGGCTTTTTTTAGGTCTTTATCGACAGGACAGCTGAAGAAATAAAAGGGGAAAGAGAGGGGGAATGACATGCAGCAAAGGGCCACAGGTCAGAGTCGAGCCAGGGGCCGCTGCATCGAGGAGTAAACCTCTATATATGTGCGCTTGCTCTACCAACTGAGCTATCCAGGAACCCCATGTTTGTTGGTTTGTTTATCCACCAATTCTTTTCTTTTCCGGTTCCTGTAAGCACGGCATCACGTCAGCAACAGACTTTTACAAAATAAAAACCTGTGAGCAACAAACTTTTACAATAATAAAAGAAATAATAAAAACTGCGTTAATGCGCGATAAAATAATTGTCGCCGTTAATGAATTAATGAGTTAACGCGATAATGACGCGTTAACTTGCCCAGCCCTATGTGATATGTATATAATTATTGTTAGAATTATGTAACAACTACTACTAGTACGCCAAGAAAGTGCAGGTGCCATCTGTAGCTAGCTGGCAACATGCACACACTTTTTTGCTGGTGTACGTCTCTGCATAAGCGCAAATGTATTGCTCAAGTTAAAACATTTTCCACTTGCATGGAAGCATCTTTGCCTCAAGTCATGCCTCCTTAATCTAAACAGATATTAAAGCAAAATCTCTAGGCAAGGGGACAATATTTTGGTATCAGAAGCATTCAGGTGTCAAATAAATGTAGTGGAGTAGTGTAATATATAAGTTGTATAAAGTAGCATCAAATCGAAATACTCATACAAAAAACAAGTATCTCAAAAATGTACTAAAACACAGTAATAAAGTAAATGTACTTTCCACTACTGCCTGCCCTTGTGTCCCTGAAACCGAAACAATGGCCTTTAATGGCGTTTATTGTGCACACTCGAACGAACTTGGTATATTCTGTCAAATAATGAGGTATCTCCAGCAGGATTCTGGTTAACTGGGATATTCTTTGCCTGAAAAAAAGGAAAAAACTATCAACCTTTGCTAAAATTAGATCACTACCTAAAAGATCTGATTATTTCTCTACACCTTAATGCACTGACTCTGTGTGAGCTGAGTTTTTAAACATTTTTGACTTTTGTTCCGTCTCACCAGATGAGCGAGATGATGAATTAAAAACCCTTGTGCTCCGAGTTCCCCAGTTTCTCATTTGATCCTTTGGGAAAAGCTACACACACGCAGGCACACTCGCGCTGCCATAGAGTCAAATACACTCATGCTAATGTGATGCCAATGCATTACCCCATCAGATTGTGTTACGCATGGACAACTCTTATCATTTCACCCTAACTTTCAACTAAATGTGGAGAATGTTTTCCCCCCCAACATTAGGGTTTGATAATGGTGCCTTTCAGGGCCACTCTATTTTCTGAAATGAAATATTCATTCATTGGCGAGGACAGTCTTAGAAGAAGTCTGTCTGATCTATGAATTCATGGTTCCAGCAGACATTTCTTCAATATTTGATGGGTAATCAGAGCTCCGTGTCTAATACAGAGCAGTTCTTCCAAATACAGTATTCATTCTCTCTCTGTTTGGCTTCTTTTTCTTCAGTTGGTTCTTCTTCCAGTTAAATCAAATCAGACTTGAACAATATGCACAAAAAACACCCTCTAGGTCCTAGAGAGTGTTTTTTGTGTATCCTAGTCTAGGATAATTCTGGTACATATTTCGGTCAAATTTTAAACCCTTTTTATTTTCGAATTTTCCTTTTGCTTTGGTGACAGTGTTTTAAAAAAAATTCTCAACAGGTTAACATATCTTAAGTCCATACCATTGTATGAAACCTTCAGCCAGTGCACACTCAATCAGCTTGATTGCATGCCAACAACAAGATAAAAGGCTCGGAGGTGGGCACAGTAATCCAAAGAGAGCGGGTGGTCTGCTTGAAGGCATATCGTTTTATTCTCTCATGCATATTCACTTCTAAGCCTCTGAGTATGCAGATTAGTCTTGTCTGAACAGCAGACTCTCCAATCACATCCTACTTTTTCTTTTTCTTTTTTCTTTCTCTCTTACTGCACCCTGCTGTGCGTGAGTGCCGGCACAATGAATGTAACGTGCATGTATGTGTGTGATTGTAAGTGTGTGTAGGGGGGATTTTTTTTTTGCTTGTTTGCAAGTTCGGGGGCAGGCAGGTTTGAGTTGTGCATGCATGAATAAGTGTGTGTGTGTGTGTGTGTGTGTGTGTGTGTGTGTGTGTGTGTGTGTGTGTGTGTGTGTGTGTGTGTGTTTTGGAATGTGTGTAGGTATGTGTTTGCCAGACACATGGCTTTGTCTTGTCCTGGCACTGTGCTCGGCTCACCAGATGTTCTCCTTTTTTATCATCCTCCACTTGTGCCGTGTTCTTTGAGGTTTAGGGAATCTGTGTCGCTCACATTCAACTTGCTCTGTTGTTTTCCACTGTTTAGTGGAAAAACAACAAGATCTTCAAAGCCTTGTGTAGCTTCTTTTTTTCTTCCATTTTTGCATAAAAGAAAATCAGTGAAATTTATGTTTCGGGTCCCCTTGTAGCAGCAGTTCATTGTACAGCAGTTCCTGTTATAGAAGAAGATCATGATAATGGGCCCAATAATTCTTTGTGATGCCTCTGTCCTTCTTCAACAAGAGGTCAGAGTGCAGGGATGCCTACAGAACAACTTCCCTAATGGTAGGTGAGTAGAGGGGATGCAGCATTTTGCTCATGGACACTTCAGCGGGGCAGATGCGTGAGGAGGAGAATTTGGAAATTAATTGCATGTTTACATTCACCTGCTGTTTCACGTGGGCATCAGGGCTTGATTAGAAAGCTAGAATGAAAAAGTCAGAATTGAAAACCACTGCACAACACTGCAGTCACTCCCATGTGGAATTAAATCAAGCTGTCACCTGGTCAGTGCCACCACACACACACACACACACACACTCACACACACACACACACACACACACACACACACTCCCATCAACAAACACAGAGAGCTGTCAAATAAAGCATCCTTGTAATTATGGGAGGGGGTGAAATTCAGATTTATTTATTCTAAAATGAAGCCTACCGATCGACAGAGGGACAGCTCTCCTCCATCTGTCATCGTTGAAGCCACACTTGTCTGACACAGGGATTCATTCATCTTGTCGTCTTTGACAGTCGGATTTTCCCGGCGCACTCCCATCAGGAGTGGCACAGGATTTTTGGAGGCAGACTAAAAAAGAAAACACTCTGTGACAAGGAGTAGGCTCTTTATGAATGCAAATGAGTCTGGGAAAATTCACAGAGCAGCTAGCAGGCTCCGAGGCTCCGGCATCCGTCAAACCCCCCCCACCAGGCACAGCCCACGCTTTGCCAAGAGGTCTAAGGGCTTACAGGGGCCCTACAGCAAGAACAGACACACTCACGGAAAAGGGCATGGAAATCCTGTGGCTGACACACACTGCGAGTGCCACCGGTGACTATTATTTTCACGGAACTGATAAGCTTACTGTTTTTACATGCCGTCCACAGAATGGCTGGTGGGTTTTTAGGTTTTATTATAAAACATTCATCTCTTCAACCCTGTGTGTGTGTGTGTGTGTGTGTGTGTGTGTGTGTGTGTGTGTGTGTGTGTGTGTGTGTGTGTGTGTGTGTGTGTGTGGATGCGTCACTTGTATCACTTGACATTTGGCTTCCCTTTTATCCTGTTCCAAGGATAGTAAGTCAAATGCTATGTGACAAGTCAACCCCTTCATATCAGTCATCCTTCACCCTGACCCAGCCTCAGCTGCACAAAGACACATCCAGCTTATCCACACTAAAAATGATCATTAGCTACAAGAAACAGGCAAATCCTGCCGGGCTAAAGACAGGAATTAGTTTACTCAAAACGGAGGAACAAGGAATGAAACAGCATAAAATCTTAACTTAACTAGACTATTCTTGAGTCCCAAAATGTGATTTCCTTAAATAAAGGCACAAGGACATTAGACTTTTTTTTTTTTTTTTAAAGATTTCTGGAATCAAGTTTTAGAAAAGTGGTTACTGAGAAAACATCATGTTCATTGCCAGGACTGAATTAAAGGGGCACTATGCAAATTTTACACATAAAGATTCATAATGAGGAGTACAACTTAAGGGAGTTTTTAGAAAATAACCCTGATGGTATCATCAGGAGACTACAGTTTGGAAATGACATATTTTATAGCAAAAAACCATATGATATAACCTGGGGACTTTAGATGAGGCGGGAAAGGTCTAATGAAAGATGCTTTTCAGTTTCATTATGGAAATAGGCCGTTTTCACAGTCAACATGTTGAGTTGTCATACAGTGTAGTAGGAAAAGTACCAGTGTTACCATGTTTTATTACACAGCTTGGTTGAACACTTTATTCTGATTGGTCAATCATGGCATTCTGCAGTCTGCTAATATAACAGCCCGTTGCCATGGACAGAGTTTTAATCATAGACTCTGGCGGACCATTTAAATCAATATTTGTGCTCATACGGAGCTCATAGCGCTGATCAGCGGATCAGAAAGGGAGAGACATGGTGGAAGTAATGTATATCCACGATGTTCCACTTCCGGGATTGCTCCGGTGCTGCCGGAAATTCCGCCAAATTTCCTCTTTTTTGCCGGATGTCCGTTACCTTATGCTTTCTTTGTGTTGTAATTTTAAACTCCAGTCGATTAATGAGGACTATGGTGAACTGCTCCTCAGATCTCTGCAGGGTAAATCCAGACAGCTAGCTAGACTATCTGTCCAATCTGAGTTTTCTTTTGCACGAAAAACAACCTTTGAACGTACACATGTTCCACTAAAACAAGTTCCTTCCTGAGACTATTTTGCAGCAGCACCGTGGCTCCGTCCGGTGCTTAGCGCCGCCCAAGACGATTGTGATTGGTTTAAAGAAATGTCAATAAACCAGAGCGTGTTTTTCTCCCATCCCAGAATGCTGTGTGGACTAGCCAGACCCTCCTACACAGCGCTGTGGAGGAAGGTCCGGCAATGCGAGACTAGGTTGGAGGAAACAAGGATCACTAACAAGCAAGCGCTAATGTCAACAGTGCAAACAGAGCATTAGTTAGCTCCATGGTTAGCCACCGGAGAGCCGCGCTCATCAGCGGTAAAGTTAACCGTCCCAACTGGCGTCATCAGCAGGTAACCTCTGTACGAGTAGCAGTGTAATAAGTCGTGTAGTAAGCAATATAATGTAGAGCGAACCAGTCATTAATGCAAATTGAACCCCTTCAGGCTGATTCAAGACCCCTCTGCTTCATGTCGGGATCCTGCATCACCCTCTCGGGGTTTTAATTCGCCATAATGACCGGCTCGTTTTGCATCATCCCTTACATAACAATTACGATGGCTTGGTTCCGTTTAAGTGTGGCAGTGTCATGACGGTGGGACAGTGAGCCAACATCAAGATACCGTGATCGGCTCTGAGGCATCTTTGACATAGTGGCCACACTCGGTATTGCAGGATCATGTGACCCGCACACTGGTCCAAAATTACTTTTTCCCATGCACAATCATTACAAAAGGAACACCTGTAAAACGATTAATATATTTTCTGAGAATCGCGGGCATCCTGAACTGACTCTTTTTATTATCGGAACTTAATTCATTCAGTTTAATAAAATGTCTAGAAAGCTGTATCATTAAATTATGTTATGCCATTTATGGGAGCAGAGGCCCAAGGAACCAGGACCCTGAAACTAAAGTAGCTAAATAGAATTCAGTCATCTTAATTTTATTATTTTCCAACCGACATGTCTCCAGTAGTACCAGTATTGTAGGATCCAGCATGACCTACACTAAGGAATAAAAATATAAAGCATATAGGACTAAAAGGATATCTCGACCTCTGCTGCGTCACTTTTGACAGTGAATGTCTCTCGCAACTCCCCCAACTTTATGGAGGTGTGATACTCTGGGGGCAATCCTTAAATGAGATGATTTATATTTAACATCAGATTAACTCAGGTGTGATTCCAGGACCTCCTTTGCTTAAAGCTAATCTGAGGTGCAAAGAAAACTGGAACTGAGTTCAAAGGAGGATGGTCAACAGAGGCAGAGCAAGGGCTTGGAAACGCTGACTCGGCTCCTGTCGCTTAATCTATTTGAGGTGTGATTAAAGTTTAATTCGTGCCCATCTCCTAATGCTGGCCCATGCGTGTTTTTCAGCAGTGGGTCGGTGAGTAGTTTCAAGCTGAGCCCAGGTCTTTTCTCTCTGTCTGGGCCTTACTTTATTCATGCCTGAGGGACGCCAAGAGCTGCAAACAACTGAATTTTTCATCAAGGTTACTTCCTGGAGAGATGTGCCATGCAGTTGTTGCTTTCTCCCTCGGTGTGTTCCTAGCTCATACATAACTTACCCTGCTCTGACCTGCAGCTCTCTCTGGGAGGAGTTGTTTGACCCTGGTCCAGATAGGAGGATGTGTGCTGTGGAGTCAGCATTTGTGTATGTTATTTGTTATGAAATATTGAGCTTCAGTTAGATTATAAGATACGTGGTAGAACCTAATTTTAAATTCTCCAATTTAGCATTTATAAGCAGTATATTAACACATAATAAATGCTTTATAACACACTGTAATGTAGATTAAAGCAAATATGAGTTTTTCTTATGATTTTTCAACAACTATAACTCCTCTTATGAAGCACCCATAAACAGTCAATGATTGCTTGATAACATAACTTAGTTGTAATTATATGCAATGTTTTCTTGAGTTTTGAACACATTTATTAACAATTTTAAAACTGATTGAGAATGATTTCTATGTGTATAGTACATAAATGCTTTATACAGCTACGTTATACAGTGTTCTCAAGCATGAATAGTTGAGAAATACATTAATAAACACAAAAATAAATAGCAAAATAATTAAGATTGAAATGTCCTTGTTTTTGGTTACAACTACATTAAAGTGTGTTGTAAACCATTTATCAATTGTTTATATACTGCTTATTGATGTTACATTAGGTAGACCATCCAAACATATTACATGAGACCTTATATTATTTTGGCTTGCGCGAAAAATTAAGATTAAAGCAGCCATTTTCCAATCTCAAATGTATTATAATCCATGGTGCATTCTGTCTTCTTCCATATTTATCAGAGCAGCCTCACTGGATGATGGTAAACACACCACAGCTCAACTAACTCAACTAGTTCACATTTCTTTTGGGAATTCCAACATGCTTGGCATTAACATTTATAAGTCTCTGAAAAACAACTCTGCAACGTCTGGAGAAAAACATCTATTTATAAGAATATTTTAACATCAAAATATATTTGCAATTATAATAAAGTCCCACTTATTTGCAGGATTATTAATGCTGCAACAACACATTTGGTTTTAATGTAGGGTAAAATATGCAATGTCAGATGATTTTTTTTCTCTTTCATTAAGGCTGCAAATGCTGCTTTTTCTGAAATACAGCCGTCAGAGCCACAACCAAGGTCTCATTTATTCTATTCAGAGTTTACTTTCCCAAAGCATCCACGAGCATTAAGGTAATTTCTGTCTATTGGCTTACAGTGGAATAAATTTGAATTTAGAGCAAAGAGAATGAGCTCTTTAGATCATATTTCACGCTAATCAATGGAGCCCTTGATTTTTAAATCTGCCCTAAGAAGACTGATGTGTGGGAGGTATGGATTGGGATTTGAAGAACCAACCTCACATCAGATTGTGGTGTTATATTTGCTGTTTTATAGACAAATTGTTGAGTCAAAAATATAAGAATAATATGATATTTGTCATGTCTGATGAATATTCTTTTCCCACTGTATGCGTGTTTTTAACTGAACCACCATCTCCTTTAAGGTCTACAACACAAAAATAATCCTCTGTCATTATGACCGTTAAATAGGGTATAAAATAAAGCAGAATGGCTGTTGGACTGAAGACTTCCATTTCAGGGCTGTACTGTGCAGTCTTGCAGCTCCTTAGTGTCAGACATTATCACCACCACTACCCTCAACCTCACCCTGCCCCTTGTGACAATTACTGCCCTACCTCCCTATTCAGCACGTAATGAGAAAACTGACTGATCGATTTCTGTCCGGTCAGTAAAAGAAGGGAAGGAAGCATTTGGATATAGCAGAGACCAGACTCTGAGGCACAGAACTGCAGCATATCCATACTATGATTTAGATTTGTTTAGGTGTTAATGGAGGATAATTTGCATGCAATAACAAATAACAAATATAACATGTTTGATGCAAATTGCAATTTAAACACAGGTCTAAATTTAGGCTTAAAATATTTTCACTATTGATTAATCTGCTGTATGATTTTGTTTTGATTAATTGTTTGGTCTATAAAAAAACATTAAAACAGAAAACCTGAAAATATTCACATTTGAGCTTTAACTGGTGAATTATTGCCATTTTTGCATGAAAAATGTTTAAAAGAGTACTCTGCCGATTTAGCATTGCACTTCGATAACATTGTCTGACTTACGATGGACAGTTAGATTTTTTTTTAAATGGTCAAAATTGATGCAGCAGAATCAAAGATATTGTCGTTTTTGTATTCTGCGCATTCTTCCTTGTCAAAATCTAGCGCTTACATAACTTACAAAGCAACCTGGTCGGAGAGTTGAGTGTGTTACGATTAGTAGTAGTCTCGCGTTGCCAGACCCTCCAAAATAGCCTCGGGGGGGGACTTGTTTTGGTGGAACATGAGTACGTTCAAAGGTTGTTTTAGTCGTGCAACAGAAAACTCAGATTGGACAGATAGTCGAGCTAGCTGTCTGGATTTACCCTGCAGAGATCTGAGGAGCAGTTAACCATAGTCCTCATAAATCCACCAGAGTTTAAAATGCTAACACGAAGAAAGCGGAAAGTGACGGACATCCGGCTGAAATGAGGGACATCCAGCGGAATTTTCGGCGGCACCTGAACAATCCCGGATGTGAAACATCGTCGATATAGACTACGATAGTAGCGACTAATGTAGCCTCAAGCTGCTATCTCCAAGCAGAGATGAAGAGCTACAAATGTCTGTTAAGCTCACTTCTTTCTGATTATTTTTTTTAATTTTCAAACTTCTTCAGACCAAACCGAGACTGACTCAAGTGACATCACTTGGGGCGATTTGTCAGATTTTGCACAACTCCCTCTCGGCTTTATTATACAACTTTTTTCCCCACACATACAGTAGTGCTCTCTCCAACAGACTTTGATGTGTTAAATGTGTGAGAAGTTTCCCTTCAATGAATTATCAAAATAGTTCAGGATGTTTAAATACTAGGCTGGTTAAACTGGGCCATCAGTACATTTGCTATAACAACTGTTGTCGCCCTGTGTTACAACAAAAGGCTTGTAAAAGTGCTTCCCACAAACTAATAAATTCATCTTGATTTATTATTCCTTTGACTGATTACAAGGATGTAAATATTCAGCTGGAAAATATATAGTCAGGGTGACAAAGTGTCTTCTACAAGCACCACCATGCCGTCCTGTTGGGTCAGAGCTTCACTGCCACTCACAATTATTTATTAGGCTACATATTCACTCTCTATCCATCACTATAGCCACCCGGTCCGGTCACATCTCTTTATGTTTATTACAGTGTCCCACCTTCCCGAGGAGGATGATTGACGTTTTCTGAGAGGACCGAGGTGGGACTTGTTCCTTCTTCTCCAATCGTGGTTCGAGGGGCGGAGGCTTTCCATCCATACTCTGATTATGAGTCAGTTACCAGACATAACGAAACAATAACAGTTGGTGGTTACTTTGTATCCAAAACCTTGAAAGGCAAGTTGAGTCTTTAGCGCTTTTTAGCGCAGCAAGCTCTCGAGTGTAGGCTAAATCGGAGGTTTCATAAGAGGAGCTCAACGCGCTCCACTTTTAATCAGTTAAGGAGCCTTTAGTGTTCAATCCTGTTTTTGTTTTTTTCTTCCCTACAGTAGCGGCGCAGGAGTGGCCAAAGCCAAAAGCAGCGATTCAGATCAGATTTCACCTAAAACCAGCTGGGAGAGACACAGACAGACAGAGAGAGAGAGAGAGAGAGAGAGAGAGAGAGAGAGAGAGAGAGAGAGAGAGAGAGAGAGAGAGAGAGAGAGAGAGGGTTTGTCAGTCTCCCTCCTCCCAAATCCAGAACAGCTTACCAAGGAAAAAGGAGGAGTGTCGGGGCTGAGAGAGACGCAGAGGAATTTCCGAGGATATTTTCTCTTCTTTCCCCCCCTCTTGATATTAAAAAATTAAAAAGTTGGAGGCGAGGCAGCAGGGACCGTGGTCAAGGATGGACGAGCAGCCTCGGTTGATGCACTCCCACGGGGTAGGCATGGCCGGACACCCTGGCCTGGCGCAGCATATGCAGGATGGCACGGCGGGGACGGACGGAGAGGGAAGAAAGCAGGACATCGGAGACATATTACAGCAAATAATGACCATCACAGACCAAAGCTTAGACGAAGCACAGGCGAGGTGAGGCTATACAAAAAGCTCCCGTGTTATTAATCAGAGAGCGGAAATATTGGCCAATGCTGTTGGGGTTGCGAGGGGGGGAGATAATAACATTGTGATTTGTGCCTCTAAATGAATGCAATTACGCCCAATGAAGTGCCGTGACTGCGCGAAAGCGAAAAAAAAAGACCCCAAAAAACTTGTCACGATTCATATTTGATTATATGAAACAACTTTGGGGTTAATATTTGTTTTAAAACTATTCATTAATGTATGGTTAATGTAAATTAGGATGATCTGTTGGAGCAGTTATCACTCAGACACTTCTACATTGTTACAGAGGAGCTTACGGTGTAATCCTGTGCTATGATAACATGTTGCAGATCAGTAATGATCAAAATATAATGCACACTACATTTGAGGCATGTTCCAGGTGTAGTGTAACTGGGTGGATTTTGCTGCATATTATGTTGCAAGGAAAGATTTTAATTCTATAATTGTGTATTTATTTGACAAAAATAATTTAGGGTTTAGTCTGAATCCAAAGGTTATGGATTCAGTCTAAATATTCATATTTTTCTTTGCTTTGCTTTCCTGGATGTTTTATAAATTAGCCTGCTTCTTACAGTCAAAACAGCAGGAGAATCTGGGGGGAAAAAAATCATACTCATAATGATAGTTTGTGATTTAAGAATGCCCCACTCTTTTAAGTGGCTTTTGTTACTATTGCCACTTGTTAGAATATTGATCTGGAAAGGGGTGTCCTGTCCTCTTTTTAGGAAACATGCACTGAACTGCCACAGAATGAAACCTGCTCTCTTCAACGTCTTGTGTGAAATAAAGGAGAAAACAGGTATGTTGTTTTTATTTATTTTGTTTGCTGGATTGGTTTTATTTTTGCTTGCACTTACTGATGAGAATATTGTCAGTGTTATGGTCAAACGCGTATTCCTAGTATGTGTCTTCTTTTCTTTATTTTGCAAACCAAATATTTTATGTTTTTTTAAAGAATTTAGATCATGGTCATCATTCCTCTCTCAAGCCACTGTACATTTATTTGGCATAAAACAAATATATTTTTCTTATGATTTATGACGTCACACACCATGCATGTGAACAGCACAGTCCCCAGATGAGGTGCTGTCATTGGACAGGAGTGTTTTCATGCCGACATTTGGGCTTTCTCACTCCTCTCTCTGTCTGTTTTCCTTGGCCGAGTTTGATGGTGTTTGCTAAGTGAGCTGTTTTAAAATGCAGAGGCAGGTCACAGGGATTTTCTGTTTATGTTTGCAACAAGGGTCAAAGTCATGAAAAGGAATGTGTGAATTATTACTCACTTAACAGCAGATTAAAAGAACAGGCATTAACACGATGAAAGACTTGAAATATTCTCTGAAAGGATGTGGCAGAGAGCTGTTTAAGAGGCGGCTTTTCAATGGAGGAAATATCAAATACAACCTTATCTGTGAACACCACTTTGAAGCTGTCGCTGAGGTTATTGAGAGAGCCTTGCCACTTTGTCTGGTCGGTTGCATTCACTGCCATGACAGTTAAAAATAGGGCTAGTATGGAGGCAAAACCATTTTCCTTAATTTTACATGAACTCTTATTCACCGACATTTCATTTGTATGAGTCAGAGTTTGGCGCAGGTTTTTCAAAACAAAAAAAATCTAGAAGAAGCCAGCAGACACTTGTTCACCAAATTTAAAGGTTAAAGAGTGCTGTCTGTGAGGAGGAAGCTACAGTAGGTTGGGGCCCTGTTTCTATATTGCAAGGCTTAAAAAAGTGAGAGAGTAATGCCTGGCTCTTTGTAAACTGTCTGGCGTCTCCCTGGGTTCAACCAGAGTTCGTTTCCAAAAAGAAGAACAAAGTGACTTGGACCTTTTCCTGGCTTTTCCCCCTGCCTCTCCTCTCTTCCCACCGTTCTTGGCAACCCGTGATTTCACAGAGCTTCTGATGAGACAGAGGCTCCCCTCGGCCTGCAAATTAGGACCAAGTTTGGAAATGAACATATTTCAACCTAGTTTATATTCTCTCTTCTTTATGGATTGAATCAGCTATTTTTACTCAGTGTTTTTGAAAAACATGCTCCAAACCACAAATCAACAAGCCCTAAACATCTGCGTTGTTTTGATGAAGCCAGAAAAGCCTTTTAAAAGTTAAGAATAACCCAAACAATTTATGAGAGAATGGAGCCTTAATGGCTGCCTTACTGTGTCCTCCCTGTCTCCCTGTTTGAAGAGCTGAGCTGCGGCTCATCTTCGCCCATAGGAGGTTTGTGCAGACGAAACTGAAAATCCTTTCACTGCAGTGACAGAGAAAATGACTCAAACCTTCACCATGGCATTTACAGCCAAATGTGCTGAGTGCAGTGTATGCGAGCGAAGTACAGCCTGTAATTTGTCAGGTCTTTTTTATATTCTTTATAAAGAGTCAGCTTCTCCTTGCTTTTTACATTGCAGTGTGTCTTTGAAAAGAAGTGCAAGCAGGAGAACATGAGTGGAGCAGTTCAGATTTGAAGCAGCCCTTCTCCTCGACCTTTTACTGAAGAGAGGAGACATTTCTTAAGATCATATATCATTTGTCGCATGCAGTTATTCACATGTGTGTTGCATGTATACCTCTTCATGGTATATCAGTGCTGTGTGAGTGTTGACAGCAGCAACATGGGACATTGCAGCAGCGAGGTGTCCCCTGGCAAGCAGCTGACAAACAAGGCGGGAGTGCATGCCAATAGCCGACAGAGCAGGCCTTAACTGATGACCCCACCCCAATCCTTGTATATTTGTGCCAGGGTCGGGCTCGTGTCACGGCGGGAGAGTATTTAGCAAGCTTAAACAAGCTCAGGTTCACATGCTGGCTTATGGAAAACCAACGGCGAAGGTTTGTGTTACCACTTACAGACGTTCCTTTTGGCTGCTAGTGTTATATTTCATGTTTGCCCTGACTACCGGCCCCTCTGTACTTAAAAAACTATCATCATTGTTTCTATAGTTCCTGAGAAGCACTTAGAATTTGTTTTCCTGTCCTTGCTTCACATCCTGTGAAAAGAGTTTGAGTACGTCTTTGTTTGTGTGGAACCATTACGGCGAGGGAAGCTGGCACGTCCAGGTTGACTAAGTAAGAGAAGCCAGACACCAAGTCAGTGTTTCTGGGTGTCAGATTTCAGGCCTACTCTCTTCCTCTCTCTCCCACTCTGTGTCTCTCTATCTGCGTGCCTGGGACTGTTTCGTGTGTCAGCAGCCTCACTACCCCCATGCAGGCTCGGGTCAGATGGAGAGCTCCTGCATGACTAATGTGATCAGACGGATAATGCATTACATCGCTTGAACTTATCAAAGCTGGAGACCTGCTGAATCAGTCGCTCCTATTGCCCTGCTAATTAGACATGTAAACACATTTTAGATATTCACACTGGTTGGGTCTGGTCACTTTAAAGGCTCCTGCCATGAATGTTGGGAGAAGTAGTTTTCATCATTAGCACAAAGCAAAGTTTTTCTTTTGATAACTGTCCTAAAAGTGCTGTGTTGTAAGTAGGGTTTCAACTAACAATTATTTTTTATTATCGATTATACTGCACACTACTTTGTTAATAATTTAGTGTCTAATCTTAAAAAAAAGACCAAAGTGATGTCTTCGAATGTCTTGTTTTGTCTGACCAGCAGTCCAAATATTGAATTTACAATAATATAAAACAGAGAAAAACAGCAAATCCTCATATCGGAGTGGCTGGAAGCAACAAAGGTTTGGCTTTTTGCTTCAGAAACGACTGAAATGATTAATTAATGAAATTGCAGATTTTCTTTGTGTGACAATGAACTAATCCATTAATCAACTGACTTTAAATAACTGTAAAGGTGCATGGTGATAAAATGTCAAATTACTATTTATGGTATTTCCTATAACATGAAGATTAAACGTTGACGGAAGTACTAGTTGAGCTCCCATGAAGCAGTGGATGGACTGGTCACTATGGCTCCCAGTGCTGCTGTTTTTCAGTATTTAATTGACATGGCTGTCCATGATGAGTTCAGGGGTTAGTGTTGCCTCTCTTTGTTACTCTCCTCTCATCTCCAGTGACAGATGGAGGCATTAGTCTCCAATGTGGCGCTGTCCTGAAACTAATGGCTATGTCCTTGGTTTCCCCGCGCTAGCTGGGAGACTGTATATCTGTCCCTGGCTTGGAAGTGCCGAAGCAGCAGTTTATCCCCCCATGTTTTAGTTTCCACGGAAATAAGGCTGAACAGGACTCTGTCTGTTCTCTCATAAATTACTTCATATAAATAAGTTCAAAACGAGTGCAAAGTTTTCTGAGAAAATGTTGCTGGGCTTTGATTTGCGAGTTTATAGAAAAACTATTCCTCCACTTACCAGAAACTCTCCTTTTAGTGAATAATAATAAACATGTAATATATTATTGTAAGTAGCGGTAATGTGCTGATCGTGAGTTTATGTTTGCTTTTAAAGTGAGTTACATCATACATAAATAGACTGTATTCCATTTTACCCACTGATATTTCCTCTATATTCATATTTATATTTACTACATTATCAGTGCACTTCAGAAGCAACAGCGTGTATTTTTGCTGTTCCCTGTCCTCTGATATAAACTCACTTGCAATTAGGACAGCTAATATATTATGCAAATGTTGACTGGCTTAATTGAGACATGTTAATCATGTTTTAAGAGGCTAATTACAGCCCTGTATATCTGAGGTGGGAGTTGTAATTAGCTGCAATAACAGATCTGGCTGTATGGTCATATTCTGTGTGTCAACGTATGGAGAGGGAGTGTGTGTGTGTGTGTGTGTGTGTGTGTGTGTGTGTGTGTGTGTGTGTGTGTGTGTGTTTGTGAGAGCATAGCTATGTCGCTAGGTGTGTTTTATGTTTGTTTTTAGCATTGTTTGTGCAATTGTGACAGCTATTTTCTGCCTCTTTCAGCCTTTAAACAAATGAAAAATCAAGTTTGAATTTCTGCTTGGTGTCTCCATGCATGCAAGTAAGTGTTTGTCCATGTCTATTCAATGTTTCAGATAACTATTTTCCCCTCCATGTGCATTTTTCACATTTAACCTTCATGAAAACAGCAAGAAGGACAGAGAAACAGACATCTATCAGTTCACCTATTCAACAGAAATATGAATGCATTGCATCTTTATCTATAGTTTGTTTCCTGAACTTCTCAATCTGGTTATCTGTACTGGCCATTCCGCAAACCAGGCTTTTATACAGGGCTGTGTTCTTAGTTTTCTGACAGAGATCATATTCAAATTCATTACACTAAGAATGCCTTCCCACTTATCGAATATAAAATTGCTTTAGAGAGGAAATTCGCTCTATGGCGGAGTGGAGTTTCTTTTTTATCAGATGTTTGTCTCTGGAGCAGCTTTTAGTGTCTACAAAACAGCTCTGGTGACATTATTGCAGTTGCAATTGCCTCAGCCATTGTTTTTCTTATTGGTGCTGTTTGGATATGATTGGATTTTCTACAGTCTGGTGGAATTGCCTCACGCAGTAGGACCGGTGAAGGCGTATATCCTCATATTGTTGACGTTGAAACACCTTCAGATCTTATTACTGATATGTTCATGGGGCTCCAACTGTGTACTCCAACTATCTCTGAATAACGCGGTTTAGTTTTTCATTTTTCATCGTATTAAATCTGTTTGGTTACATGCACACCATGTCTCCTCCCCCCGTTTGACATAGGAGACATGTCCTTTATTATATCAAAAATGTAACTCATACATTCAGATTTTCTTAAGTGCTTTGATGGAGGTGGTTGCCCCGGCAGTTGATAAATAGTAGTTACCTGGACGCAGGGTTTTCTCTATCATTATAACACTTAGTGTTTAATCACAGTGCCTTAGCCAAATAAAAATGAAAAAAGCTATGCTGAGAGTTCTCTACCACTTTTTGCTGTCATTTATGGCTAGCGTGTTTGACCGAGGGCGGGGCTCAGGTCCAACACACACACACACACACACACACACACACACACACACACACACACACACAGTGGAGACAGTAAACCAGGTAAAGTAAAGGTTTTGCAACAACTTGACTAAAAAGTAGAAATATTTCTTCTTCCTTTGTCTGCAGTTGTTGTTTTATACAACCACAGCGCGCTTGTTTAGCTAATAACAAGTTACCTAAAACGAAAGCTGTCTGTATGTAGCCTAACTGTTTATACTTAGTTTATACTTACTATTACGTACTTTGCCACTTTGCCTTAGAATTTGGCAAATTCTTGTAAACTTAGCTACTCCCTCCGGCCGGAGACAGCACCGCCACCAGCAGCCTTCTTTAGCTAATAAAGGGTGTAACTATTACATGGCCTCTGCAAGACTTTTTTGCGACACTGCACATTCTATTGGTTCAGATGTTAGTGCTGTTCGTCATGTTGTTTCAGGTATTAGCACTGTTATCCATGTGAGGCGCCCCACCTGGGTCGGAGGGGGCATTCCCCTTTCCTCCCCAGGTGAGGCAAATAAGAGGAAGTTGGTGTGTGATGGCCACTCTTCCTCGGCGTGATGCCCACTATTCCACACTCCTCAGCGGCTAATAGGTTGTTCATGTCCCACTGGCTAGAGCAGATGTGCTACCCCCTGATTGGGCGGTGAGTGCAAAGATCTTTTCTCAGGTGCCGAGGCGAAGCCTAATGAGGATAAACCAATAGCGAAGCCTGTTAGAGGGCGGAGCACATATGAAATACAACCTTTAATTCAAAGTGTGGGATCTCATTTCTCTGGCACTTTGCCACTACGATGTAAGTGGCATGTTGGCAGCATGCTGGGGTTGTACAAAGGACACACACACACACACACACACACACACACACACACACACACACACACACTTCGATGAACAGTCAAACGTAAAATGGCAAGCGCTCTTCCCTGGCTGACTTAGTAAAAATGACATAAATTAATACATGCTGCTTAAACAGGACCAAGATTAATGGTTGCCTTTCGCAGTGGCTTAGATCCACTGTCAGTCGCTGCTCGCTGCCCAGATGGAATCAACACCAATCAATAAAGGTTCCCGACTCTCCCTGGATCTCTGCTTAGGATGTTGAGTGGGACACACAAATACATACAGTATGTGCACATTTAAATATATCCTGTACATGCAGACACATTCAGACACATATCGCGCAAGAAAAAAACAAGAATTGCACCTTCGATGATGCAGTATTTCTGCTGCTCTCAGCATTTTTTTCATATAAACTCGTAGGAATATCCTGTATAACTTCCCATACAGTGGGATGTTCAATCAGGTGCCACAAAGTCAGATGGGGAAGAGCAGTGAGGCTGATGGCTCAGTAGTGATTGGATGTTTCAATTACTGATAGTAATGCCATGGTGTAGTGAGTCATGCAGTGCAGATAGCACCATTTATTTTAATCAGGACAGGGGAGAGATGGGTGTGTATGTGTCTCCCTCGTTTCAGAGTAGTTTCACATTTAGATGCAGGGGAGTGTGTGCACTCTCTCTCTTTTCTCTCTCTCTCTTTCTTTATTTCATACCCAAACACACACACGCACAGACACACACATACTCAGGTGGATTGAGAGTGGAGTAGAGGTTGCCGTGGGTAACGCATAGCGACAAGGTACTCTCTCGTGAGCTATTCTAATTTATGTTAATAAACCTTGCTGTTGCCGTGAGAGACAAAGGGGCCACAGATGAGCCTTGGTAACCTCGGCACCTTCACTGGAAGGAAAGGCACAGACAAAGAACAATGCAGACACACACTCGGAGAGAAAAAGAGAGAAGAGATATCGAACTGTAGAGAAAGACACAAATACTGGGGCGGAAAGCGATGATAAATTTAGCCACACAAAGAGTTGTTTTTGTGGCTGCAAAATCAAACAGCCTCATGCTGGCAATCGTCAGCGTGGTGTGTGTGCTATCTACTATTTCTGCGCGTGTGTCAGAGTGTGTGTTAGAGGGGCAGAAATAGGCAGGCATGCGGTCTCTTGGGATTGTTGCTGATAATTCCGTGGGGCCTATAGAGACAAGGGGTGCTGCAGTTTTGGATCACTTCCCAGGGCAGATGTGACACCACAGGTAGCATTTAGCACAGTGGGGCGAGAGCATGAGTGTTAGCAGAGGTCAGCACTTGGCCTAGCTGCCTGGCAGTGGAAAGACCATCTCAGAGAGGCAGATAAGGGCACTTAAATCTGCTTCTGAAATAGTGTCATCTCTTTCAGACAAAAACCCTCTGCATGTATGAATCAAGAACATAACTCAAAACTTCTTGTTTGCCTTGTCTGCAGTGGTGAACTGTTAAAAGCCAGTTATTAGCAAGTGAAAACTGACAGTAGGGTGAGATCAGTTCACTTCCTCCCTTGGATCAGTTTACATTATTGCAACTTGCATCATGAACATTCTTATTAAACTGAAGTTGCATCAGAAAGGGTGTCGGTTTTCTCAACCACAAGCTGCTTTGACTTGTTATTATGGACAATCTACTTTATGAATATATATATAATGCCTCATTGCTAGACTATTATATGTTTCAGTGTGAAAACAAACTAAACCTTGGAATTTATGCTCCCAATTCTGATGTCTAACAAGGTAAAATATGTAAAGCATTATTCACAGTAACAGGGATGAGGATTGATAATACGGTGACGCCTCCTTGCTGGTTCCCTGTACTGTAGATATCAGCATCCCAACCCAAAGACTGAAAGCTGTGGGTTTCCTTTGTGCCTTCTGTCTGCCAGCTTGCCTTTGGCGGTGTTAGTTCTGGACAGTTAACTCCAACTGAAATTATGTTAATTGCTGTCATTTTCTTTTTTCTACTTGAGCATAATCAGCAAATTATATACTTCTGTTCATTTATTACCAAGCCACTTCTAACAGCGTTTTTACCCTTCAAATATCAAAAGTTAGGAGCTAGTTTTCTCTTATGATGTGTGGGTTTATGTGAGCAAATGTGTGTTATCAACAATTTGTCATTTGGTGTAATAGTTTGACATTATCCCCGCAGTATTGTGTCATCTGAGTCTCTGAAATGTTGGGTGGATGCGCTTGGTAGTGTCAGAACAAAAATACAATATGACAAAGTAATGCTAATTGCTAACACTGCACACAGCTTGAATGCTATGATAATAACACCTGAAAAGCATTCATGCTAAAGCCATGCAGGCAACTATTTTTTTGGAGTTGTTATCCAAAATGGGATCATGTTGTAAAAAGCCTCTGTTATTTTGTTTTCCCGATCTTTGAGCTATTTACAAAATTAATTAAAACACGTTATTTCAAGATTATGGAAAATGCAGGAATCCTCCCCAAAGCATGGTCCAATTTTTCTATATTGTTTATTACTTTCATTTGTATCTCTGATTATATGCTGGATTGTGAATCCAGTGTTTATGGAAATCCCTCTGTACATGTGTGTTTGTATGCGTTTTAATAGACAGTAACAAGCTGAGTGACATGGAAATATCACAACACAAAAACACACATACAAATGCACTGTTTTTTTTTATTTAACCTTTTTTAATAGGTCCCATTGTGAATAAAAATCTCAAAGATAGGCAGCAGCACAAGAAGCACAAGTATATTAACATTCCTCATAACTGCAGCATTTTACTGTACTGCTCTCTATAAGAAAGGCAAGTGTTTAGTTTTTTAGTTTAGTTTTCGACTAAGAACTCTCATTTTACATCAAGCTACACTACACCAAATAGCATGAGGTCAAGTAATATATATACTGTATATATTGTATTTGTACACACAAGGTCATATCCTACTGTGGAATCCTAAATTATTGTCTCTTATTTATTAAGATTAACTGAGCACACATGCAGCACCCTGCTATAGATACTAGTTATCAAACTGGGAAGATGCCCTGTATAGAATTTAGCTGTTACATAAAAGGCACCTTCACTGGACCAGTGTGTGTGTCAGTACCTTGTTCAAGTTCACGTTGAGCCTTGTTGTTAAAGGGGGCTTTCTTATTCATGCTTTCACCATTTGTTCACAAGATCTGAACCGACGACCCTGTGACTCCACACATGCCTCTCACGCCTCCGGGCAAGCAGCTCTTCTTCTCCTATTATATTTTATTTGGCGTGCTGGCACCACCTTGTAGCCTGTTTTATTGGACATGTCCTTCACCACCATGTTTAGCTGTCTCCTCCCCTAAACACATAAAATGCCTTTATGTTCCTATTACTTGAGTTTATGAAGAGCGTCTCCGGCCCCCTCCCTGCCGATAAGATTATATTGATAGATTGATATTGGAAGAGCTGTAGTGTGATAAAGGCATGCGGGTTAAGAGCTTCTTGGATAGTTTAACCTTGATAAAACAGTTGTTTCAGTGAGGCTGATTTTGCCCCATCCGTCTTCATCCGTCAGGGCCTTGCTGAAGTATGCAAATGAAGGCAGTAGAGGGAAGCGCCGTGTGCGGTTAAATGGGGCGTTGCGAATGTGCGGTGTACCGCACCAACGGGGTGATACTACTTACTGTCCAAATTTAGTGTGTCTCTTCTGAAACATCCTCCCCCTTCTCTTTCTTTTTGTCTGCATTTCAAGAATATATACAGCCCTGAGAGGAACTGTGGCCTCTCGTAAAATGATTACAGCTGTGGCAGCAGCAAAGCCGTTTATGCTTGTACATGTGCTACATTATTACAGATTTTAAATGTTTTCTGAGCTGTAATTTAATGACTGCAGAGCAGTGTGTTATCCCTTTATTTGTGTCTTTGTGTGTGCGGTATCTGTATTTACATGTTGCAGAGGGTTTTATTGCAAGCTCCAGCCATACATTTTAGAATATGGCTGTTTATTGCGCTAATTAGTGAGTCTGGCGGTGTAAGGGTAATAATCTTTATGATAATAACTGTTTATGCCTCAACACTGCTCTCCATTCACAGTTTACGTTGCTCGGGCAGCTTCATTTGCCTGATTAGTTTTGTAACTCCTCAGCAGCATTAGGGATGTTTTTGTGTGTGTTTGATTCTCCCATTTATCTCATGTGTCGGCATATTGATTGATTCCCCTGTTCACTCATTATTTTGTTCTGTTCTTCACAACTCATTTTCAGAAAGAGGGCCAGCACTGAGGCCCGAAACAGATACCTCGTCTCCGCTCTGCTGTCTGACTAGCCACCATACACATAAAGCTGTCAATCAGGAACTTTCCTGCCTGCCCTTTGTTATGGAACGCCAGCTCTGTGGGTGGGTCCTCTGGGTGATAGATGGCTCAGCGAACCTATCGGACTGCAAGTAGCATCCATCTCTGTCTGGAGCCTGTTAAACAAGCTTGGGAAAGCAGCCATGTAGTCCTAACCACCACTGGCCTCCACTAAAAAACCCCATTAACATTAATGAAGGGTAGCTTTAAAAGTTCTTCAGTAATAGGCTTGAATTGGATTTATGAGTCAGATAGTTTGCCAGAGAGTACGTCATGAAAAATGTCACTGGTAGATAAATGGAAATGAGCATTTAAAAGGTCTCAGGATACTGTTTCAGCAAGGATTTCAGCTCAGCTTAGAAACTTTTTTTTTTTAAATGATCTTTCCCCTCAATCATTTTTCCTCCAGGTCTCAAATCAAGCAGCAGCTTCAGAGTGGCTGTGAGGGAAAGCAAGGTGTTTGATGTTTTAAGTGACTGCAAAGATAAAGCTGCTCACACACTGCTGATGCTTCCAGAGAAAAAAAAAGTTCTTAATATGTTTTTAAAGGCCTTTCATCCCAGGTGGCACTGGCAATTTCAATATCTTGCAACCAACACTTTACCTGTCTGCCCAGTCCCTATAGATGGCTGATGTGAAACTGCCATTAGCCAGCCAATTCCTCAGCCACAGATTACTGTGCCAGTACATTGTAATCACAATGTTGAAAAAGGTCTGATTGCACTCCATCCAAACGTACAAAGTGTGGCATAAATGGGTTTTTCAAAGGTCTGCAGTCGGTTGTTGGTATGTCATCATAGTGCATTAGGACTGTCAGAGGCAAAATGGCAGTTTTTGAAACCTCTTCCATTCCGTGTGACTGTTAAACGGTCAATATGTAATTTTCTGCCACTAGGGGTCTTTCAGTCAAAACAAAAACAAAAGACGGAGCAATGCCATCATTGTAGTCAGTTTCTCCCAGTTAGGATTTCTTCACTGTTCCATCATTCAGGAGGTTTTTACCAGGATCCGAATTATACGCAGAGGTCTCCTCCTCTACAAAACAAAAGGACCTGGCGATTTAAACCGGTAGTACACTCGGACCAAACCAGGCAAACAAGTCAGTGTTCAGTCAAAACACCTCATGTACGAGCTGCAGCACTTGCTTCCATTGAAAACTTTACTCATTTCATGCATCTCCCTAACCTGACGCGCCAGATGGTTTGTCACACAGAACCATCTGAGAAGCCGTCTTTGGAAACTGTTTGTAAAAGGGCAGGCACTTTCAAAAAATACTTGCCAGGTGATTGGATAAACCATCTGTCTATCAAACAGTTGGGAGAAGAACATCTTTTCCATCAAGAAAAGCCTTTAGAGCCATTCTTTGCTCTTCTTTCAATGAAAAATACTCTCCAGTTCCTATAAAACTGATGCTATTGCAGCATCTATGCTAACCTCTTGGCAGCTCTTGGAGCCACCATTGTTGTTTTGAAGAATATTCGCCTCTCCGTGTCGTCACACACACCTAAACCATGATCATAGCTGCCAGGAGCCACTTACAGGACACTGATTGGTGTGAGACACGGTGGTTCGGACACAAACGCATTACTTGAAGCCTAGTCTCACATTGCCAGACCTTCCTCTACAGCGCTGCAAAGGAGGGTCTGGTTAGTCCACACAGCATTCTGGGATGGGAGAACAACGTGCTCTGGTTTATTGGCATTTTTTTAAACCAATCACAATCGTCATGGGTGGCGCTAAGCACCATACTAAGCCACAGCAGCGCTGCAAAATAGCCTCGGAAAGGAACTTGTTTTGGTGGAACGTGTATGTTCAAAAGTTGTTTTAGTCGTCCAAAGTTTGGACAGATAGCTAGCTGTCTGGATTTACCCTGCAGAGATCTGTGGAGCAGTTAACCATAGTCCTCATAAATCAACCCGAGTTTAGAATGCCAACACAAAGAAAGCATAAGGTAACGGACATCCGGCTGAAAAGGACATACGCCAGAATTTCCGGCGGCAACAGAACAATCCCAGAAGTGGAAGGTCATGGCTAGAGACTACTTGAAGCCTGACCAGATGGATTTTTGCGTGATCTTGTGATCCCGTGATTGTCCCGTGATCTTGTGATATCGCGACAATCCAGCTGCCTTGCAAAGTAAGCATCACCCCCCTCCCTCTTGGGTTCTCCCTGTCTTTCCTTCTCTCGCTCCTGCTAACCTCTGATGTCATTAGCGTTGGAGGGAGGTTGAAGGGAGAGAGTGGTTGCTATTCTTAATGAATTCCACTGTGTCTTTGCACTCCCCCACCTAGTTAACCCTACCCCCTTCCAATGCTCAAGGTGTCAAATTAGAGCAGCTGGAAAAGGGAAGAACAAGGAGATGGACAAGGTACATCTCACCCCACCTCATTTCCTCACTCCCCTTTAAATTACCTAATATAACGTGATATTCATGAATAGTATCCATGAACAACTATGCAAAAATGGTTGGATGCGCTCCACATATTCACTTTAATGATTAAGAAGCTGGTACTGCAGTTAATAAGATGTTACTCATACAGTGATGTGCACTAAAAATACAGAGAGTACTTTCACTTTGTTGCATACCGTATCCTCAAGGATCTGAATTCAGAAGTAATATCTCAATGCATTTAAAGAATCAAAAGTAAATGAAGGCATTATGTAGAATGGTCTCTGTTAGTGTTTTATTACAGTGCATTATTAATACTGATGTATTAATATGTAAGAAGCTTTTTAATGTTGCAGCCAGTCGAGTGGAGCTCATTTTTATATATTTCAGCCTTTTTGTGGCTTGTAACCCTTAAAATGAAGCATGCTTCTCATTGCAACCCCTTGGAATTTGTTGCATATGCAGTTCCACTAAAGATGATTTCCCCTTCTAAACATTGTTTGATTTGAATAATAGTTAGAAAGGAGGAGCATCAGAAAATATAAATGTCTGTAGCTTTCAATCCCATTTAACATCTCAAGACCCTTTAGAGTTATCCTGTGACCCATCGGAGGTGTACCGACCCCCACACTGATTCTGTAGCTGTCAAATAAATGCTGTGGAATCAACATTGAAATATGTACATGAAATGCCGTGCAGTATCAAGTAGTATAAAATGGAAATAGCTCAGAACAGTACTTGAGTAATTACTTTCCACCACTATGAGTGATTTACAGTGCATTTTGTGATATCATTTTCGAAATTTCTTGTCTCACGCTGTGCAGCCAAACACTGAACTTTATTAGCTATTCTAGTGGAGATCCCAAAGTTTCCTAAGCTATTAAATATGTTGGGCTGAATTTGGGGAAAAGTGTATGAAATGATGCACAGAGACATGTATTTCAAATTGATAAAATAATGTAGAATGGGTTTAAATATGTCCCCTTCAGTTAAGAGTTTTACACGTGATACTGTCACAATTAAATGTGTTTCAGGGGAAATAAAAGGGGAATAGTGGATGTTTAAGGCTCAACCTCAGCTTACTTTGTCTACATTTTCTTTAGTTGATGACTTCCTTCTGCCACATAAAGTCCTTTCGACAGTGTCCAGAGAGGAGGCCATGAACTTGTTGCATTCACTGCATGTACAGTCGGTGGTATTACAGAGTGATAGTCGTAGTGACAGTGACAACATATCAGAGTCCTTCGTAGCTTTGCAGGAAACACCTCTGCATGATGTCACATCCTCTTCATTTGGCCGGTAGCAGTTTTGAACGATGTTTAAGTGTTTCAGGGTGGATTTTTCCTGTGAGCCTTAGCAGAGTTGTTGTTGTCTACTTCACCCCGGCGTTAACGGTTGATAGTCCTGACTCAACAGAGAGCCGACATCCCCCCGTGGCTGTGCTTACTCACTCCTGAGCCCAGCGTTTAGTTTTCCTTGGCAGACCCAGGCCACAGCTCATTAGACGAAGAGAATGTGCCTGCCTTAATTAATGATATGTAAATATCCTTGAATTGGCTACATTTGCATATTAAGAGAGATTTGTGGAATCTGTGGAGTAATATATTTTAATTAGGGATTAATTAAAAATAATGGGAATTTCATTTCGCCTGGCAGGTTGTGTTTGGTGTGAAGCGTGCGTCTGGGCCCAATCTTTGAACGCCGAGGCAGCTAGCAACATGTAAAGGAAGCTCTGCTCTTCCACCCCGCTATCTGTGCTGCATACAAACATGTGCATGTGTGCCCTCAAACACACACACACACACACACACACACACACACACACACACACACACACACACACTCTGGCATCACATTCCTTGAGATGCCAGAGCCTTCCCAGGGGGTCTTCTCAAAGCGCTGTAGCTTTGAAAAGCGGGTGAGGAGGGTGGGGGTGATCCAGCTTGAACACCCACAATATGTTTTTTGGGATGGTCCCAGTTTGGCTCAATTTCATCTCCTCTCATCTTTCCGTTTTTTTTTTGTCTAGTTGAGGAATGGCTCTCAGACACGGAACACTAGTTATGTTGGCAATTATGTTAATGGTATGCCATTAGGCCATGATTGTGTATGAGTGAAATGGGGAGAGAGGGCACGTTTTCAGACACCCAAGTCAATGTCTACTTTGATCCACTTCTAGGAGACTCTTGGCCAAAACATTTTCAAACATATTCTCTAGTTTTTCGCTCAATAGATCTTCACTACAGCAAACAGTTTAACCATCATGTCAGGGGTTGCTTCTTTCAGGCTATTTGTGCTGGGTAATGATGTACTCAGTGTGTTTTTCTCCGACAGCTGTGAAAATAAATCTGAATAGAGAAAAAGAAACCATCTGTCATCAGCATCGCTAATAGCACTGATAGCACCGCACGGCCACTATCACGGCATCTCCTAGGTGGAAATCATCCCCATTACCAAGCATCAAGGCTGCTTCCTGCTTCCTGATGCTCCTCGCAGCATCACACACACACACACACACACACACTCCCCTGTTTCATCTAAAGACGATTTTTGATGCATTCGGTCATTTTCATTCATTTTCGTAGAGCAGAAGGATGCGAGAAAATGTTTTTCTTCGGGCTGGGCTCAAGGCGAAGAGCTCCTTTGGCATTTGTGATGTGTCGTCAGCGCGCTGATGTTATTGATCCAGGACCTCCGAATTCATTAGGAGATCCAGCACAACTGGGCTGCATCTTTATTTATGTTGCTGCCCCCTCCCTGGCCTGCCTCTCTCTCTCTCTCTCTCTCTCTTTCTCTCTGCCTCACTCCCTGTCTGCCTTCCTCTTTCATCCTCCATGCATTATTCTTTTATTATTCTTTTACAGCTGCCTTATCGCCCGCATTTTGGTGAGGATAAGACCTGTCATCTTTGGGTCTTGTCTGGGGGGATGATGGGAGACTTTAAGGGGGAGGCGGAGGTGGATGGGAGAGAGGAGGATGGTTGTAAAGAATGCCTGCTGTCCCCTCCCCCCCCACCCCCACCCCTGAAATGGACCTCTCTCTCTTTTTTTTCCTCCTCTACCTTGCTGTCTTTCACTCTTGTTCTCACTGTCTCTCTTTGTAATGAGAATCTCTCCCTAATTGAGGGAGCTGCAGCGATCTGGCCGAGGGCGGCAGGGTTAGATTGTGATACTGGCTACGTGACCGTTATGCTGATAGAGGTGGCAGATCAATAATTTAGGCCCTGACCTTAATGGTGGTGTTAAAACGCTCATTCCTCTGGTGTCTGGAGGCCTTAAAGGTGCAGAGTTGGATAAAACCACGGAGCTGGCTGGATTTGGAGGTGGGAGTGGGGGGTGGTGGGAGAAGCAGATAAGAGGAGAGGTGGAGAAAGACAGAGAGGGAGAGTGTATTTGCACTCAGCCCCTCGGTCTGTGAAAGGAGGGATCATGAGTGATGTTTTTCCTGCTTCTACATTCAGACACTCACATTGTCACCAACATTCATCCTCTTAGTATCTATATGAATGCCATGCGCTTTCTTCTTGCCTGTATTTGGTATTTGGTAATCCGTTTTTCATTTAAAAAAAATCCTCCACCTATTCTCACTGATGCACTGAATGCATCACCAGATACCAGAAGTGAACAAAGACTGCGGTAACGAGTGGGTTTAATCTGGTTCTGGGCTTGTCTTGTGCTCCTAGCTTAAGGCCATGCACATTGAGGATTCGGACAGCCATCGATTTGATTCTGAGAGACATTAACGTCACGGCCTCATGCGTCTCTCTGAATCTCTAAGACCGGACTCATTCCCTGCTGGCAGGATGCGACCATCTCAGCTCTCCCCTGCTCCTCCCCACCCACCCAGTCAGCCAGCCAACCACCCTTAGGGGATGATATATTAGATATAACCAATTCAATTTTATGCAGCTAGGACAGACGCCCTGGGGACATAAACACACACATTTTTAATACACTCCTCACCAGGAAGCCCAATGCGCCAGAGCCTGCGGCTGCCCTGGGTCTCCTCTCACACTCAATTATTAATGTAACGGCCGTAGTGGCTTAATTAAATAATAAAGACAAGCTCACTGCAAAGGAATGGGCCAAGGACTAGTCAGAAAGGAGATATGGCTTTTGTAAATGTATGATTTTTACATATATGAGGATGCAGTGCTGTAAATATGTTATATTGCAATAACATTTGGTTACACAAAATGTCCATCACCACATATACATTGATGGGTTATATATCTATTTATTGGGTCACTGTTTTTTGTGTCTATTAAATGAGGAGTCATTTAGAAGGAAAGAAAAGGACCATATTCCATCTAAATTGCTTTGTGAGAGTGTGCTCTTATAACATTTATACCAGAAAGCTCCTTTAAAAAAAAATAATTATAATAATTTGACGGAGAGGTTTAAAATTTTGGCTTCAAGTCCCAGATCTGCTCATAAATCAATTGTCTTGAGAGTTGGGTCAAACAGGGGTTTGTGATTCCTCAACTACATAAAAAGAATGATTTCCTCAGATTATGGATCCTGCCACCTCAAGGGCAAGCCAGAGGATGCACGCTGTCTCCGATGTGATGAAATGTGGCGTTATCTTTTACTTTGTTTCATTAGATTCACTGGAGATTACACACTCTATCCTCAAAGACTAGATTTTCCAGCTTTCTAAGATGAGGGATCTTTGGGCCTCGGGGCAAAAAAATATATTTTCAGCTCCCATCCCGAGCCTGTTTCTTGGGGTTCATGGCAGTTTCAACTTGCAATTAATTATTCAAATTCATTTTGAAATGCAGGGTTACATTTTGAGTGGCTTGTTCAAAGGCGAAAGCTGTGTTTTTCACTAATGGCAAGTAAGCTCCGCCATTAGATTGAAAAATAGGCCCATTGTGTGTGTTGACTTGGTGGCGTACTGCGATGAAGGATTGCAACAAACTGGAGTGTTTAAATCGGCGAATTGAAATTAATGCCCTCTCAAAGCCAGGCTTGCTGACGATACATTAAAGCTAATACTCCAGTGTTTGTTTATATACATGAAATACGCTTGGAGAGAATGAAATGATTGGATTTTGCCCAAGTAAACACTTATATTAAAGAGAGAGACAAAAGAAACAAATTGTGATGCAATGAGGTGTTGGCGCTTTCTATATTTATTGTTTCGTCTGTGTTTTTGAGTAGACTACTCTTTCCTAACATATTTCATTTGTGGCTTTTTTAAATTCTCTCTTTCTCTTTTTCTACAATTCAGCCACTTTGTTTTTTTCATATCCTTTTTTGCCACGTACTTAAAGTATGTCCCTTTTGTCTGTTGACACATTGAGACATTTTCAAAGGTCATGCCTCAAGTCTGTCTTGTCACATCACTTATTCAGGCTGGTTTCATTTATTCATGCCACTTTTTGATTTTAATAATTTAATGCAGTGAAATGTTTCTTTCATACAGCTATAAAGTGCTCACAAGGAGTGTTGACATCTCTGAAAATATGGTTATATGGCCTCTTTATACGGCGCGGACAACCTTCCATGTAAAGTGTAAGCTGTTGCTGTCAGTTGAAGCTGTAATGTGCATCGATTGAAATGATCCTCTTCCACTGCAGCCAGAGGACCTCTCAGGTGCCTGGCGAAGAGGCAGAGTGTGGAAGAGGCTCTTTTTGTACTTTTCTTTTTTTTTCTTTCGAATTTAATGCCAGCGGCTGAGAGTGGTATTTATTTTCCTCAGACTCTGCTCTGCTATCCTGGAGTTGGCAGAGTGATTTTGTAGAATAGAAACATTATAGACTGTTAGTGTCAAAGTGTTAAATGTGATGTATAGAGCTGGGGGTTTCAGAGGGAGGAGGGTGGACGGGGTTGAGGAGGAGGCGGTAAGGAGGTGAGCACTGCCAGCCATAACTGGAGCAAGGTGCTCATGGGAGTGAGGAGCCATCCACCATGTGAGGGATGGCAGGGTAATGTGGCAGGAGGTAATGGCTTTTCTCAGTCCGCTGAAACAGAGGGGAGATCATTAGGGGCTGCCGCGCCGCACCGCACCGTCCGTTTACCCCGACTCTGCCAGCGTCTCCTGTCAGAGCAGGGATGTGGAGACACTCATTGTGTTTGTCTGTCTGTTTTCTGTGGCGCTGGCAGCATTGCTCCAAAGAGGCAGGAGTGTTTGATTATTATTTTGGTTCTTTCTTACCAGGATGGATAGACACTGACACTTTGGCTTACATCTGCACTCAGATATTTCCTTACCAAATGTTTCTCCAGCTGTGAAATCATCAAAGAGCAAGTCTAGACCTGATGACAAAAACAAAACTCCTTGACTTCTCCTTTGCTGTCATTTAATCGTGTTTTGCTTTTCCACAAGCAATTTCGTTATTGGGTCATTTAAAAAATTTACATTTCAAAACCGTGGAGATCTTAAGGTGATTGAAAGTGATTACTACTTTGTTTAATCAAGGTTGGTTTTGACTTAATTAAAAAGATCACAGTTGTAGTAATACATATTATGTTACAAGTTCCAACACATAGCCTTATAGTAAAACTCAAGTCTTAATCAGAAGAGAAACTGACTTCAGACAGAGATAGTTTAAAAAAGCGTGCAGACAAAAAGCCTCCAGGTCTCATAGCAAAACAAAGATGCCTCCTTTTATTTTCTTCGAGGTTATCCTCAGCTTTGGTCTGTGTTTGTGTCTTGTTTGGTTTACTAATCATTGCAGTGGTTGACATTTATGTCTTACAACAGTAGGCACGAAAGACATTATAACTGCACATTTTTATCAAAAGCGAAATTGTCTTTAGATCAAACCTCTTATTTTGAAAAGCTGTGTTTCAAGCTTCACACCGCCGTATGGTTGAATGTTTGGAGATCTATATTTGTTTTTCTATATGCAGCATGAATATCTGAACTTTAATTGTAGGGAAAGACAGTGATGGCATGCTTTTTGTGACCTATGTTAGAAGTAAAGGTGTGCTTTGTGCATCAGCAAGGAGTCCTCAAAACCGGTTAACAGCACTTTGAGCTGTCGGACGATTTTTGCCCTGGTGAGCCTCCAGCCTGGCGTGACAGAGAAGATTGGACGTCATTAAGGTCTACACTCTTTCTACTGTCTGGAGGGGGGGGGGGGGGTTGAGAAATGGGCTCTGCTGCTGCCAAAAGCATGGACTGTTATTGTGTATCTCCATTGTTGTCCATGTGAAATCTCAAAGAAGGGCTCGCAGCACAGACGACCAGACCTGCATACATAAATAGACCTACGCTGGTTTTCCAGATGTTTTTCTGTCTGTTTTTATATGCCCTTCTGTTATAGTTGAAGGTTGGTGAGGAAGTCACATCTCTAACAAGATGATTCTCCTTGTGTCGCTGTCAAGGCTCATTCATGCTGTATGAAAAAAAATGCATCAGAGAAATATGATCGCGTCTGTAAAACAGACCAATTACTCCCCATTGACAACCTTCAAAGCCCACTTTTATTGGCGGATTCAGCCAAATAAAACTTTATTGCACGAGCGGAAAGGGATGCCGTCATTTTTGCATAGCTTTTCCAAGCCCAGCGTTTATGTGATCTCTGTTATTACACCTCTGTGACATTTAAACTTTATTGAACAAGACTTTAAAATCTGTAGGCAGTATGTAAAAATGAAGGAATTTATTTCTTTCAGATGGGAGGAGAGGCCCCCAACAGTTGAGACCTGAGTGGAGCAGATTGATGTGGTTTTGTTGGATCAAATAATTTGTAGAAAGAATACTTCAGAATAGAAGTCCGTACTGTTTTTTTTTTTTTTTGATAATATGTCAATGAAATGTAAAAAGTTACCATCACAGTTTCCCTAAAAAATATCAAAGAATATCACAGACTGTTAGTGTGGTGGGTCATGCAGAATGATATCCCAGGTTTAAAATAATCTGATCAGATCTGGAACAAAACGTTAAAGGTGAGATCTTCACATCGCTTGTTTTGTCTTACTAACTAGTCTAGAACCCAAATGTAGGGCTCCAGTAGTTATTGCTATTACTGATTAATCTGCTGGTTATTTATCCTTTGGTCTATAAAATGTCAAAAAAATTGAAAAAAAAGTGTCCATCACAATTTCCTAAAATTCCGTAAAGCCCAAGTTGACATTTTCAAATGATGTTTGTTTGAAAAACTAACCAAAACCCAAAGATATTCAGTTTACCATCACACGAGACAAAGAAATGCAGCAAGTCCTCACAATTTAGAAGCTGAAAAGTGGTGTTTTTGCTCAAAAGATCACTAAAAAACAAAGAATGTATTATCAAAAAATGAAATCTGTAGATTAATCCAATCGTCAACCAATCGTTTGATTTAATCTACAACATCTGAAAAGTGATACAAGGTTGTTACAGTTTAGCTTCAAGCTTTATTTGAAGCTACATGTGAGCGTCCTTCTTTAATGTGAAACACATTTCCCAGACAGGTAGACCGAGAAAAACTGAAGCAGAAAAGGGAAAGGTCCTGCCCCCCTCCTCTGTGTAATTAAAAGGGGGTGTCTGTCAGGGGCTGCTGCTGCTTTGTGTGGCCCCATATGTTTGGGCGCTGATACAGGGAGGATTATTCTGTTTGGAGGCCTGATAACAGCCTGTTTATAACCTTGGCACAGGCTGTAGCCTAATCTGGCAGCAGCACATCGCTCCCCACCTCCACCCCTCTAAATTTTCACAGAAAAACCATATTGGCCATTTCTTTCTCCAACTGGAGGAAACAGTCATGACCCAAAAAGACTCAAATGTTTCACCTATATCTCACATTTGCATGTATGGTTCTGCTCAGCCTAAATATTTTGTGAAATGTTAAACTGTCAAATTGGATGTGAGTTACAGTATCAGGATCATTCAGATTATCAATGTTAACAGGTGTAAAATTAGTCCAGCTTGTTATATACTCAGCATGAAGCATAAATACTGTAATGTTTTCTCTGCTACACATATTCTTCTTTCCCCTTTCAAGGTTTTATGTCAGTGAGTTGTACAGAATCACTTCTACACTCACCTTCCCTCCTCCGGACGTCAGTGTTCCCTTTGTTGCAAACGTCATTCTCATTTTTAATTTTTTTTTATCTACAGGCTGATTAGTTCGGTCTTTTGTTCTCGTATATTGCCATCGTACTGCTTTTCACACGTCTGAGTGCCATGATTTTAATTCTGCCACTGCAAATTGCTTTGTGATTTTAAGTCCTTTGTGCCGTTTCTAATAACAGCTCCAAATTGTTTCTTTTGAACGTCTAAGGTATGCCTTTTCTTGACTAATTGCTACATGATTGGTTTTTGCAATGAATTGAACACTAGTTGCCCAGTATGGAGGCCGAAAAGGCCATGAGTGTATAAAAAGAAAGGCAGTGGAAGCGAGAAGGACTTTAAAACTGGCACATGCTAACATTCTGAAGGAGCACTGAGGGGAGCGGTGTATTTGTTTAGGTGTTTAGTTCAAATATCAACATATTTCTCCAGAACCTGCTGAGAACGAATATGAACACCTGTGCATTTGCTTTTTTGGTATTTTAATCAAGGAACAATGACTGAAATTCAGCTCTTTGCCCACATTCTGACTCATTCTCTGCAAAGTCTCGCCTTAAATAGCCATATTAATAAGAGGGTTCCATCCTTGCTGATGAGTTTCCAGCGCGCTGAATAAAAGTCACTCTCGGAATGCACTGTTCCATGGCGAGGACCCTTAACCGGCACACTGTTGGGAGAGGGAGTGCTCGGAGTGGCAGGCAAAGAGAACTGTCAACCTGTCACATTTCTTCCTCCTCTTTCCCCTGATAAATTAAAGTTACACAGTGTGCGTGTTGTAGCAGCGGAAGGCTGTGCAGAAAGCCTGGCTCCTCAGGTCTCAGGAGATAGCTGGCAACTAGGTCAGACTGATAATGTAATCCGCTGACTGGATCCTCAGCCCACTACATCCAGAGAGAAATGCATGACAGGAAAAAAACGAAAAATATATGAGGAAAATAGGAACTTTTAGGTGTTGTTGCACTTACTTAGCATTACCTCTCTGACTAGTTAATCAAGTTTATAAAGTAGTAATGTCCACACTGATAACACATTCAGCTGGTGTGTGTGTGTGTGTGTGTGTGTGTGTGTGTGTGAGTGTGACTGCACACGTAATTATTCAAAAAGTGAAATTCATGTCAATATACCTCACACTCCTCAGAGGGGAATCTTATTTACACGGATTCCTTTTTACACCTTATCTTTGCACCACATACTGCACCGCACATCCACAACAAAATGGTATCATGCGAGTCCGCGGGGAGAGAGTGACAAGAATAAGTTTCTGCATCAGCAAGGTGCATTTTCATTCCCATGCAGTATTCCAGAGAGGCTCTGTGGGCCCACTGTGACAACTCTGCCTCCCTGCAGGTGTGGAAATGAAACAGGGCCTATAAATAGCCCAGGCAGCTGGGAGTACAGCGCTGTAGAGCAGGGGAGGGGGATTAGAGGTCCAGCTGGGGATGCAGGTGTGTATAGAGGCTGACCGACAGAATACGACTGCTGTCTCACCCAGGGGGCCGGGAGGGAGGAGAGGCTGTGGAACTGCAGCTCTATCCAGTTCGGAAAGTGGAGAACTTCAACATCATATAAAGTTAAATTTATATATATATGATAATACTGAAATACCATCACAGACTAGAAAAAAACATGTTACCATGCTTTAATAGTTTTATGGCAACATTTGATAGGGTAACTATATTGTGCAAAACAGTTAAAGGGCTTTACAATTATCTATAACACTATTGTTTCCACAAATAATAATAGTGTAAGTTCACAATATGGACTTGCTTCTTACATTTCATTGTTGTTTTTTGTACATTTAAAAAACCTTCACACATGACTAATCAAACCATTTGAATGCCTAATGTGTTTCCACGTGACAAAATGAAAATTACACAGAGAAAACAATGAAAAAAAGAAATCTACTTTGACCATATTTAAAAAATAAAATGGTAGTGATGTACAGTTGGAAAAGGTATGGATCCGCTCCGTGTTCCAGAAGAAAGCACTACTGCCAAGACTAAATGTAAAAACGTTTCTTTAGTTCCTAACACTAAATTATGTTTTTCATGTTGAACTAATAGTATATTTCTTCATTTTAAAAGTGTGAAAGAGTGTGAAGACATTGGATTCAAGAGGTATTTTAAAAAATAATGTCACCTAAACAAGCGAAATATATAGGAACATAATTGTGGTGTTGTGGTGGATCGTCACTTTTGACACGACTGTGCAGTCTTCTTGATGTTTCTCTCAGCAGCGGTTTGGTGAAGTGGTTCAAATGAACTGAATGGAGTCCTGATAGATCGTTTGACGCTGTTTCCATGGTTACTGCTGTCTTGACTGTTGAATGTTCTGCTGCAGACTGCGACTCTATCTTTAACCATCCTTTTTCTTCTTCCTCTTCTCCTCAGTATCTCAGTGCCATCTGCACAGGTTCAACCCCTTAAGGCAACATTTGAAATTTCTGCTTGCAGAACAAACTGAGTGAAAATATTCAACATTTTTGTTTGTATTTAAATCGGTGTGCAACGACACGGAAAATATGGGTTATTGTGACTTACACTAATGCTAGACTAAAATAGCTGTTTTCATTTGGTAATGTTGCGGTTTGATCTTATGTGAGGTTTTTTATTTCATTGACTTTTTTAATGAACGCATAGCATATATTTTATTGATCTTTCAACACAGTAAGACAGGTACATAGCTCTGCAGTATGCACTTCACTATATTGACAGAGCTGACCACAGCATCAATCCAAGTGCTGCATGTCTTCTGGTAGAAAGGCTCTCTTGTTGGATGAACAAAATGTCTACCATCTGCAGAAGGATTTATGAAAACAGTGTTATTAAAGACTAGGGCTGAACGATAAATTGCATTTGCAGTAATATTGCAATATGGTCAAACGAGATTTTTTAACTGCAAAGACTGCGATTACACTCTAGATGCTTAAAAAATAATCACATATTAAATCGCAATCACAATATTGGTTACAAAAATTTGCAATTAGATTATTTTCCAAAATTGTTCAGCCGTATTTAAGACACATTGAAAGATAATCAGAGTTCAGTGTTGTTGGCCCTACGTTTGGTTGGCTCTTGACTCTTTCAGCAGCATCGAGTTTTGTGTTTAAAAGTCCAAAGACTTAATGTGATGACTACATGTGTGGTGTGCTTTGGCAGATGACAGTTCCCTTATCACCCGTCCCTTTCAGACCGACACAGTGACCCGGGTTAAACCCACATTGGTCTGAATGGGTCAAGTACTTTTGTGAAATAAAATCAAGTGCTAGTAAACAGTGATGACAATGACTTTACTGTCTGTAAAAGAAGCATGAACAAAATGGGTGAAACGTTGGTTGAACTATGTATTCAGTAGTCCCACATCTCTCATATTTGAATGGGATATTAGTGTTTCTGGCGTATGCTGCTGATGCCACAGGGCTGTCTGCATAGCATAGCAGTATGCTGCGTTACAAAGAGTAGCGTTGTCGTTATTTTTTTAAATCAAACTTCAGCTTTTAGGGCATAAAATGCTGCTTTTATTCCCGACGGATGACTCGATATGCTTTTCATGTAAATGACGTCTAGCACTTTCATGCTGGTGTTTGCATTAATGCATTAATTCCTCAGGACTATATGCTTTTTTTTAGCTGGAGGCAAAATGACACATTTTCATCAAAAGCACACTCCCCCGCTTATAGTTCCACTCCACTCAGACATACACACGCACGCACACACACATGATTGACAGCAGGAGCTCCCCCGACCCAGTATTCTGCTACAGTGGGATGATCCCAAAGGCCTGTGATTAATGACTCGGTTTTATCCGCTAGTGGTGTGGTAGGCCTGCCAGCCAGGCCACTTAGACTGCCTGGATCACTACCTCTGCTGTAAACACACACTTTCTCCTTTTCTCTCTCTCTCTGCCTCTATGTTTCTCTATGTCTCTCTCTCTGCCTACAGGCATTGCATTGTCACATTCATTGTTACAGCTCTAAACCTTTGTCCCAAGTTGACCCGCTTTAACACACACACACACACACAGCAACACGCATGCATTCATACAGCATCACCATGAACTTTTTGCTTTTGTCCTTACAAGTTCAGATGCTGCAGCTTCTCAAAGCAAACAGTCAAATTTAATTTGCATCATTTCTGCATTGGGACACTTTCAGTAGTGTTGACTGACCTATCATGCACAAGGAAGTACATTTATATGCTCTTAAGTGTCTTTTAAGTGCTCTATTTTGTTTATTCAAAATAATTTCTGGCACAGAGTTTTTATCCATAAGACACCATCACCTATCTAGTACACCAAGCAGGTTATAAAGTGAATGTTAAGAAAGAAACCAAGAAATATCTTTGAGTATGAATTGGAGCTGGTCTCACACACGGACTCAGGACAGTGATCCTTCACATTGTTTTTCTCTTCTGACAGCTAGGGGCAGATTAAGTATCACCAGTCTTTTCAGCCCGAGGCCTTGGCCAAACAGTAAACCTCACAGGGATTTCTTTAGCTGTGACAGCGTCCAGGCAAACTGCACACGCAGCAAAACAAAGCCGGTGACTTAGTCTGCCTTGATGGGAAGCTCCCTGATAAATGCGGAGAGAGACTATATTTCCTGCTGGAGCAAATCTCTCAAGTGTAACAATATTAATGGGCCCTCAAAGCCTATCTAACATTTGGATGGCATCGGTCCACCTGCCAGATTTTATACTGGAACTTTGTGTTGAAGTTAGGGGCACTTTTGCACTTTTGTATTTGGATGACCAGTAGCTATGACTAGTGAATTTGTGAACTTGTTAAAAGAAATTGCAGTATTTCAACCATTTGCAAGTTGCAAGTTACTTGATTATTTGATTAATTATTTATTAATGATTAAGTAAAAACAGATCTTTATGTTGTGGACTAGACCAGAGCTGAAATTATTAGTCAATTGATTGATAAACTGATTGAAAGAAAATTAATCTGCTGCCACTTAAAGATTAATCGTTTTCTTTAAGAACGTGCCAATATTTGCTGGTTCCAGCTTCTCAGTTGTGAGGATTTTGATACTTTTCTGTGTCATATATGATAATTAACTTAATACAATCTTTGTGTTTTGGACTTTGGGTTGGATAAAACAAGCTATTTAATGCATCACATTGAAATTATAATTAGCATTGTTTGCTATTTTCTGACATTTTATAGACAAAATAAATCAGTTGCTTGAGTCTACAGAATTCACAGATTGATCAATAATGGAAATAATTGTTAGCTGCAGCCCTGGACTAAACAGTGAACTGAATCAAACAAAATATTGTGGTATCAATAATTCAAAAATGTTCATGAGATTTCAATCTCTCAGTCATTCTGTAAAACTGTATGCTGATATTTTTAGCTTTTCCATGGTTTGTCATGGGACAACAAAAGTGTCCTTTGTAGTTTTGTTAGTGTGTGATCTGAACTTGTGGAAAGCTTCAGGGTTTCTGCTGTATGATAGCCATGAGGGAAGCTAAAAAGTGTTCCAGCTATCTAACTCATACAATCTTTGACTTGAGCCCTATTCGCACGGGACTAGTATTACCAGGGGACCTCATGTGATTTAGAAATTACTGTACTTATTGTACTTGTCCTTTGTAAATAGGGCTTTAGTCTCCAAAGTATAGGAATTCAAGCCAAAAGCATTACAGTACAGGGACGGCCACAACTGACTTTACCTGTCATTTCATATTACTCATCTGGAAAGATATGTACTTCCTGATATACTTGACCTGAGATGCACATATACTGTGTATACGTAGGTGCTCAGTTTGGATCATATCTATATATAGAAAAGACAATCGGATCATATCTATTTACAGAAGAAGCATTGGCATATGGCTAACAGCATTATCATGTCATTCAAAGCACTCAGTGACCACTTGTGCTTTATGGAGAGGACCATTGTCATCATGGAAGCCATTGCTCCCACTGGAAATAAAATGCATCATGGGATAATCTAAGTAACCACTCAGAATCTTTTTTAATAGTAGACTCTAGTACAGACTGAACTGTGTGACTCTAAATGGACTCTGTACAGGATAATAATAATAATAATAATAATAATAATAATGAAGCAGCACCAAGTGTGTTTCTCCTCTTTGTATTCTATCCTGTACATAGTGGGTGTCATTTTGTTCTTCCACAAAAGCAAACTGCGAGTGAGGTTTGCTATCTAGCGACGTTGTGTTAAATGCATGTTCACATGTTGTCGAGTTAAGCCGAGCACAGCGAAGCAGAACCACCGGCACTATTGTCTATGAGCGGCCATATGGTGGGTGTCCTTGCGTGGTAGCTTAAGGGAGCCTTTCTCCCTGAGATGAAACCACTTTGTTCAGAAATGAACCTCCTCTCTCAGCACTCCGTGTTCATCAGACCCTGCCCCATCAGGCACCTCTGAGATCACACAGGTCCCAGCAGACGGCCTGGAGCAGGGATGGCAACCCGGACATCCCAGGTAGACCTAAACAATCTCTGTCACGTGGTCTCTGCTTCTCCCCCTTGTCAAAAAGCCCACCACTACTTGTCTAGCCCTGCTCCATGCCTCCAGATGTGGCTTAATTTACTGCGACTCTGCTAATTGCTGTAATTAAGGATTAATTACTGTTAATTACCTTCGCATAAACTCATCAACAGTCAAAGAGCGGAGCCTTATGAAATGTGCCATGCACAGGAACACACACCACGGGGACTTGAAGAGGATTGTGTTACTGGACCTCTTGTTTTATGTCTTGTCCTGGTGCATAGGGAGGGCTTGTAGGGCAACAGTTAGGGCAGGATGCTAACTGTCATGGACCATCTCCTCCTGGCTCCGAACGCTTCACACGTCACCTCCTCACCAACTGTTGCGGAGGACAGCATCACTATGCTGGCTGTTATTTGATCAGAGGCTGCCATTTATTTGCTGACAAATTTGATGCATTAAGGAAATCTTGGTGAGATTATCAATAGTAATTTGTGATATTTACAAAGCGTTTTCATAACATATAGACAAAATACTACTAATATTAGCCTCCCTAACTATGGGCTGGGTATCGAACCGCAACACTTGTTAAGTGACTGAAATGTGTCCATAGAATCTATAAAACTGTCAAGAATAGAACATTTGCATTAAATGCCTTTTCTTAGTCTTGTTTACTTATTCTTTCATCATATATGTTGGTATTGTTATCAGAACCGAAACTCAGAAAATGATATTGCCACTTGTATCAAGACACTTGAAACAAGTGGCGTCATGGTGGCCTATAGGGCTCTAAGGGCCTGGTCAGTCTTTAATGACGTGTTGTCCCATCATGTCAGAAGGCAAAAGTGTCTATAGCTGTTCCGAACAGCCACAATAAAAGGCAGAGTGAAAAGCTGGCCTTCATACAGAGTAAAAGTGACATTTATAGTCGTGTAAATAATAAAATAAGAGGGAAAAGTAGCCAATGGTTGCGTGAAGTGGGTGTGTATGTCAGATTGTCGGTTTCGGAAAGTTACAGAAAGTGTCGGAGTTTCCAGAGCTGTTTCTCCATCCGACAAGCAGTTCTGGTGAGGCATACTGGCCCCTCAAGATGCTGACCATGAAGTTACACAAGTCCTCCAATATAATTGTTATTTATTAATTAGTTTGTCCAAGCTCTCTAGAACAAAACATAGAGACTTTTTCTGACTCTTTATTGGCAGGGTGACATCATTTGCCCTCCAGAACAGTTACAAATCCTTAATGAAATGGGAATATCAAATAAAATAAGTACTAAGTGTTCAGGTTACAAAAACATCACAGTCTTGGTTAAAATGACTACTTCGCTGAGGTTAGTGGAACTTTGTTTGTCTATAAAAAAAAACCAGAAACAAACAGCAGTCTCCTATTAGAGCATGCTGTTTTGTTGACCCATCCATTCCCCCCGACCTTCTCTGTACACACACTTGGTCGCTCTGTACCAACGTCAATTGATTTCCTCCTTTGCTCCTGTCATAATTACTGTAGCCGATAGAGGGCTTTATCACTTGAATGTAAACCTATGTTGTTTTGGGGCACTTTCTGAAATGACTCATGCTGTCGCTCCTCTTGGGAGGACAGTCTTGAGTGGCAACGTCCCAGGTTCATATTCGGGCAGCCTTTATTGTCTAAAAAAACATAAGAAGCCCTGTAAAAGCTTTTACAAAACTTTAGTGTGACCAGTTATTTATACTTTGTATTTTCCTGTGCATGGTCCTCTCTCCATAGATGTCTTTGTCTCTCTGCTTAAGGGCCGACTGTGCAGCTCACTGCTCCACAAGCTTGTGACTTCTCCTCAGTTATTCAGCCACCGTGGTTTCCAGTGCAGCCTGGAGCTGTTAGGCTGCATAGGCTGAGCATGAGTTTGACTCAGTCAAGAAGATATATATTTTAAGACACCTTAAGAAAGACTGACAGCCAGGGGGCTAATGTATTGCCTATTTTGAATAATGAATTATTTTAATGAAGGCTTTTAAATGTGGGTGCTCTGCGTTGGTGGCAGGGCGGTGCTCTGAATGGTCTCCTTTGGCGCTGGCTGCCTCATTATCAGGCCAGCCCCTCAGGCCTCAAACTGGCCTGCTTAAGCCTCAGATGATGACAATAATTATCGTTATTAGGAGTAGCTGCAGGGGTAACTTGTTCTGGAAAACACCAAGCTGAGTTCTTGCCTCGCTTGCTGCCGCCACCACTGCCGCATGAGAAACTACCGATCGCCAGTGGAGAAAGCCAGAGAGGGAAAGAGACAGTGGGAGAGGAGAACGAAAAGGAGGGGATGAGGGGAGCGGCCACCAAATCCGCCTAATGTGACGCCTGTCAGCTCGTCTCCCACCAGCTGTCACCTCCCAAATGCACTGGGGTTCATTTTTTTAATTGACACCTCGCTTTCCTATTCCATTTCTATTTTTCGCCTTTCATTTTCCCTCCATCACTCTCTTCCCTCCTTGCCTGTACCATCCACATCTCCTCGTCTCAGGCCTGTCCCTCCAGTATTTCTTTGGTGTTTTTCCTTGTCCTTGGTATCCCCCATCCCCCCCACCCAGTGTCAGATACAAGACCCCAGCTCTGCCGCCTTTCTGCACATGATACTCGGGATGGCGGATAAAACATAAAGCTGTTTTAGAGGTACTTTATGACTATGCCCTTGTGTACTGAGGGTATACAGCTTCCCATTATCTGGTGATGGAGAGAACATTTTGGGTCTGAGAAAGTTTCCCATGAGTTTAATGGAAACACCACAAATCTAGCTTTCAGCTTACACTACAGAACATTTTAAGACTATTTAAACAACACAATATTTAGATTATAACAATAGTTTCCTTTGTAGGCCTTTCTTTATAACAGCCCAAATTCAATTCAGTAGAAATCACCACATATAGTACAGTAAATTGGATATAATGTCAGTAATGATAATAACGATGCTTAGCACTGTAGTTTACCTCTACTTTGTGAGGCAGTATATGAAATATGGCACAATGCTGTGTTTTATGATGATTGCTGTATTGGTTGGGCTGGGTTTCAAATCTCCATACCTTTTTGGTACCAACTGAAATTTTTGTTGGACAAAGTATTGACATAAATTCTTACTTTAGCCGATTTTAGACTATTTTATTTAGGCAAAGTCCTTGTTTGGCTGCTTGTGTTTGGTTTGGACAACATTTTGAGGGTGAATACTGACTTTACACATCGACTGTTTGCAGATCTTTGGTGCGTACTATTTGCATGTGAATAAAGTTGTTTAAAGCCTTTTGTGGCTCCAGAGGGAGCATGTGATAAGTCTGATAAATTGCTTGACTCAAGTGATGTCACTTGAGTATAGCAGCACACTTGAGTACACAGCAGGTTACAAAGGTCTCACTTCTTTCTAACTCCACACCACCAGATGATTGGGGCTGAAGACTACAAGTTTGAAAATCTGCTGATGTGGAGTTAGAAAGAAGTGAGACCTCTATAGCATGCTCCTTATATCTGTTTGAGGATCAAGGCTATATTAGCCGCTGCTAGCATAACACACCCACATTTCCAAAAGAACTATCACTGTTCAAGTTGCATTGTGGGTAATGTAGGCACCAGGTCTTGACAAGGAAGGAAAAGGTATGGAATACAAAAGACGATCTCTCTGGTTCTGCTGCACCGATTTTGATCCTTTTTGTTTTTAACTGTCCATCATGAGTCCAACAATATTACAAGAGTGTAATGCTAAGTTGGTGGGGCACTCTTTTAACAGCTTCCCATTTTCTGGCATTAAAGAAAACATTTTGGGCCTTTTCCTTGAGTTCATGGATACATCACAGATCTAGCTTTCAGCTACGGTTACACAAAAGAACATTTTACAATATTTAGATTCATATTTAGATTACAGCAATTGTTTTCATGGCATAAACTTTATTGTGAGGTAGGATTAGTAATTCTCTAACTATTGTCCTTATTTATTAAAGCCCAGATTTAATTCAGTAGAAATTACCACATATACAGTAAATTAGATGTAATGTAGCATAATATTAATTTAGTGTTCTAAGTAATGATAATAGCATTGCTTAGCACAGTAGTTTACCTCTGGTGTGTGGGTCATTGAAATAATGCGTCTTATGAAGACTGCTTTATTGGGCTTGCATCAAATGTAGATGAGAGCAGGATGCTGAACTCCTTCAAGGAGCGGGGAGGGGAGGATTTGTATTAGTGATACTTGTCATGTCTGCTGTAAATCATGCTGCTTTTTCTCAGGTTCCTAGGTTGTTTTTGTTTTGTCTCAGAATGCTGTGTGGCAGGGATGAATGGTGGTGATGTTACATTATCATGTGGCTGTCGCTTTCACTCCTGCTGACTGGTCTGTGACAGGCCCACACACACACACACACACACACACACACACACACAGTTGTGTCAGGAGCAGGCCTGAGTTATTAACTGCTGAAACCCTAGATGACGTGTGCCCACACAATCAATACAGAGCACAGCCAATGCCTGCCCCTCTCTGGGGTCATGTGATGTGGACAAGTGCAAGGCAAAGAAGGACACACACACACACACACACACATACACACACACACACACACACACACATATACACACACACACACACACACACACACACACACACACACACATACACACACACACATGCACACACATATATACACTTATACACTACAGTGCTGCAGAGTGTATTGCATTACTGTATTGATGGGAAATGGATCCAGTCCAGCGTTGGCTGCTAGCTGCCAGTCAGAGGCAAGAAGGGTAAACTTTCATCATGGCTGTCAGGGACATTGCTGCTGCCTTGTTTGACCGTAAATCTTCCTAATTGTGACAGAATACTTCAACATCATTAATTAAACATGTTTTCATTTAAATAGACTCGCAGGGCGCCAGGCTGGGTGCTCAGGGTCGTCTGCCAATGTGCATAGCTGTGTATTTTCCCTCTGTGTGTGCTTACAGTCGTGCACAAAGTGTATGTTTGTGTTGTGTGTTTGCGTGTGTGTATGTGTGTGCACCTTGATTCCCCCTGTATGAGTGGGTGGCTTAATCGTCATGTTTATTTACACTCCTGTTGTCTGCAAACAGCAGGCAGTGTGGCGATGGGTATGAGCCAGCCCTTAAGGAAGTAAAACAGCAGAAATTAATTTAGTCAATAACCAAAACAAAGGCTTATTCTTAGAATTCCATTCATTATTCAGGAAACGGCTCAGGAATTGTTTATGATACGTATTCATTTTTTATGCCTTGGCTTTTTTGAGTTTAGTGCCCCACATCTCAGGGAAGGAATTATACAAGAGCATTCACAAAGAGAGGAGGAAGGAGGGAGGGGGGTAGGAAGCGACAGAGAGGGGGAATTGTGTCCTCCCATTGTTCAATTAAGTCTGTCAGTAATGATCAAGATGAGATGATGGCCATCTTCCTTTTATAGATACTAATCTGTGACTGTCCATGGAATAAGGGAATCACTGAGCAGTATGGACTCCATGCCTTTGTTGCTAATAGACTAGAAAGTGTGTATAAAAAGTGTAATATTACAAGTGTTGGGAGCATGTGATGTATTGTAATAGAGGGCCCTTCTCTCTGTCAGGTGATTATGTTAATGCATAGTCCATGGTTGCAGAGTTCACAACAAGCACTCTGACTGGCATTGAGGTCTAATCGATTTCATTGCTATTACTAAAGAGAAATAAATAAAGCTGATAGCTGTGGTTAGGGTAATTATGCCACAGCACAGTGAATTGTTTGATTTTCCTTATTAATTGTATTTATTTAATCCATTTCATGCTTTTAGTTGTGCACTCAGGGACTTGGAGGGAATTAATAAATCACTCTTAGGCTCATTAGATTCCCCCTCTGGTTGGGATGTGCCACTATTTTGTCAGAATTAAATTGGCGAGTGTTATAATTTCCCGCTGGTGTGATTCACAAGAAAAATGTCCACATATTCATCTACCAGCACATGTGCACATGCGCTCCCACTCAGACACACACACACACACCCGTCTGCTCCCCATCTGAACTCCTGACCTTTTCCAGCCGTCTGATAGCCATTGACATTTGCCTCTTGAGCTGAGCTTGCTCACGTGTTGGAGCTGATGGGAATGGATGATGTTATTGCTGGAGGAGGAAAAGAGAGGGAAGGAAAGGGGAGGTGGGGGAGGTTGAAAAGAGGAGGACCAGGGTAGACAAGCTGCCAATGCGGCCCCGGGAATCCATCTGGACCCCCTGCTCACCGGAAAGGTCACAGGGCGACTCAACCTTACATCCTCATTACAAAAAAGCCATCGCTGTGACTGTGGGCTACAATATGGCTTTACTGCTCTGTCACACAACCTGTCATTTACCCTCACTGTCTACAGTCATCATGGAAGAGACATACAGGGGTGTAGTATTGGATCGTCCTCCTGAAACATTTTGATAGATGCGTGGATTAAACTGTGTATGAAAAATGTTGTGACAGCGTGAGCTTTGTCTTTGTCCTTGAAGACAGTGGATGGAATGGAGGGCTGCACCTGGTCGGCTGTTTTCAGCACCTCGGAGAAAAGCAGGCGCACTGCTGCTTTACCAAGGGAGCCTTCTGGTGGCAGGAAAAGGCAGGGCAGTGCAGCTAATCTCTAAATAACAATTCCTGTCTTTTTTGTACTCTAGAATACAGTTAAAATAGCATTATTCAAATAGTTTTGAGCCTGCGTCACTTTTTTTTTAATATCTGGGTATTAGGTGTGGATGAGTGCAAGACTGCATTTGTTCATGTGTACATTACATGCGCATGTTGTTTGTGCATGTCTGTCTCAGCAGTCATGTCTTTGTTTTGTTAATAATTTACTCTCCACACCATGGGAGCTGAGTGTCAGTTGAGAGTGCCTGTAAGTGTGTGAATACGTGTAGGTTCAACCCCCCCAGACAAGTGTTTAAACAGACGTCAGTGTCAGTTGTAAAAGCATCTTTAAGTCTTGCTAATTGAAGATTACAGCACTATGAATACTGCACTGGTTTTCCAGGTGTTAGAATGGTAATTTAGTAGTTATTTGTATGATCCAAAATACTGCACATCCAGTTTGATGTTGATATGAGAATTTTTTTTCTCAAGGTTAATGCCAGAGTGGTAAAATAATTGACTTTAATGATCACAAATAAAAGGATAGTGAATTCTGAACCTTTTATCTTTACTATCTTTACTTTTTCCATATGGTAGTAGTAGTAGTCACATTTTCAATTTGCATATCTTCATCTGATGTTCATTCATTTAGCTCAAATTATGTGTTCTGCTTAACTGTTTTTTTTTTTAGCTATGTGTCTTTGCTTTAATATACTGTGTCTAACATTTGATATTACTTAGTTTTTTCTGTTTAGATAGTATCTGACAAGATAATAAAGCTATCAGCCAGAAACTTACCATAGCCGGAGCATAAGGAGAGCAAAAAAGATAAACTCTGGTGGAAGGCTGTGTTAATTTATTATTTTTTTTAAATGAAATGATAGTCAGAATCGATGAAATGATAGTTTTATGGTCCTGCCTAGCTGCCTGCCTCTGTGAGGCTGCAGGGTTTTATGGCACAGACTTGAACTGTTAAATCGATGGCCATATTTCAAAGAGTTCACTCAGTAGGCTGGAGTTAAGACTCAGTCCTAATTCTTTTACCTTGCTACTCAGTCATTTTGAACATCCATGTAAATAGGACTGTTTAGTGTTATTGTCTTTATGTCATCGTCTCCTGTCCTCCACAGTGCTCAGTATCCGTGGCGCCCAGGAGGAAGAGCCCCCAGATCCTCAGCTGATGCGACTGGACAACATGCTGCTGGCGGAGGGCGTGGCCGGGCCGGAAAAAGGTGGCGGGTCGGCAGCTGCTGCAGCCGCTGCAGCCGCCACTGGCGGCATCGGTGCCGACAACTCAGCAGAACACTCCGACTACCGTGCCAAGCTGTCTCAGATCCGACAAATTTACCACACAGAGCTGGAGAAATATGAACAGGTGGGCGGAAGAGTATTTTCTCAGCTGCTATTTTTCTGCTGCTATTTAGCTTCTTGTAACACATATTCATATTGGCATGTAAGTGTTTTATCAGTAAATACAACAGTACATTGGTGGGATTCCCATGTGCCACACATGGAATGTGGATGTTAGACTTCATTCACCTGCTAAGCCTTAATTTAACCCCCCATAATAAGAATGAGCCAAATGTTACGTTCCCTTCACAGTGCATACCTGGGGGAATCCCTTGTTGTACCTCAGTGTTTTGACTCCACCTTTTTTTTTAGCACTAGTCTTTTTCATTGTTTCATGACAGAAAGTTCATATCAATGTTCTCTCTTCTTCCAAAATCCTTCCACTACTCAGGTGGCAACTATAGGATGTGTTGTAATTTAAAATTTCTCTTTTCTGTTTAAATGTGCAACTACTGAAAAAGTTGGACATCGTCCCGACTGGTGGTGGATATGGACAGAGGCAAAACTTTAAAAAAAATGTCAGTGATTTTAATCTTTATAATATGTTACATTGTTGACATGCACAAATATGTGGCTTGACATAATTCAATTGCAAACATGTTTACTGTCTTCTTGATGGGGACAAAGGATGTAGTGGTGAAACATTGCACAGATTCACGCCACTTCCAGGGGCAATGTTCAATAGCTTTCCTGACCTCTCCCTGCTGAGACAAGCAAGCAAAAAGAACATTTTCTTTCCTGGGATAACAAAAATGAAATGCAATAAAAACAATGAGGAATTGAGACTTTATCCTTTTTATATGGAATTTACATGTTCTCCCTCAAGTTCCTGTGTTTCCTTATATAGTGAAAAAAACATGCAGCTGATATAAATTGAGGACTCTAAATTGCCCAGAGTTAAACAAGTGAGTGAATACTGTGTTGTGTCCAAGTCTTTTTCATTGTCCTTTGTCCAATGCATGCTGGAAAAAGCTGTGAACCTAAACAGGAATAAGTTGCTATAAATGATGGATGAGATATTTTCCTGAGAATGTTTAAGTTAAATGCTCTTGAAATCAGCTCTCACAGGCCAACTCATGACAAGCCAAGCTTTCAGAGATGTTATCTTCAGCAGGCAAGCAGCCATTATATCAGTCACACACCAGCTCTTTTCCAAAGACTGTAACATCTTGTCATTTTCTCGGAAGTCAAAGTGTCCTGGGTTTGTCATCTTCTCCGAGTAAGGCTAGTCATCGCTAACTGTCACAGTCAATACACACCTGAGCATTTTTGTGTCACCACGCTACGTACACCTCGCGCGAGTATGAGTGAGTAGTGTCTGCCGTGTGTGTGCAAGCAGAACGGCTGCTCGATGCATCACTTTGACTGACGTAACCCTGGTGTTGACAAGCAACAGACACCTTGACTCTGAATGCAGTCATATCCAGTGACTGATTCAGACAGAGAGAGAACAAGGTAGACTGAAAGATGGAGTAAAAAGAGAGGGAGACAGTTTAAATCTCTTGAACGTTAGCGGGACTGAAAGCCTGCTGTCATTTTAAATTTCTCTTCACTTGTCACATTTTCTCTTCCAGAGAAGAGAAGTCTTTTTAATATTCAGAGCACTGCGAGTCTCGCTGCCTCCACCGTATGACTCCACTGCTACATTTGTTTGCCGTAAAACATCACACTGTGTCTGCTGCTTTAATTTAGACTATTCTTATTACCTCTAACGCTGCTGCTGTTATACTGTCAGAAGTGCTTCTGCAAGGCCAAGACCTACCAGTGAAGGTGCAGCCTCTCCAGAATCCAATTTCACCCTTTTGTTCTGTGTGAAGCTGTTGAGCCTCCATGATAGTTCTTCTTTTTATGAACCCTGTCTGTCTGTGCATCCAGGCGTGCAATGAGTTCACCACCCATGTGATGAACCTGCTGAGGGAGCAGTCTCGCACACGACCCATCTCGCCCAAAGAGATCGAGCGCATGGTCAGCATCATCCACCGCAAGTTCAGCTCCATCCAGATGCAGCTGAAACAGAGCACCTGCGAGGCCGTCATGATCCTGCGCTCACGCTTCCTTGATGCCAGGTCTGTGTGTGCCCATTTGGTCGACAAAATGTATCAAAACTTTCCTTTAGTTCTCATACTCCAAAATGTATTTTTTTTTTTTTTTTTTTTTTTTTTTAAAGGTTTATGTATTTTTGTTGCCATGTGATTCTGTTACCTGGATTTGTTTTGCTATCCCTTTGGTTCTTTTTTTCTAAATGCCTTTTAACTAGCTTTTAATTATTCAAGTTTCAGCACTGTTCAGATAAACTAAACTATCCTGGTAAATTAAGGTGCAAATGAAGAATGATTATATTTGTTTAACAAGTTTTTTTTTTATTAATTTTTTTTTTTATATATATATATAAATCTCTACTCTGTTTCCTTTTTGCCGGCTGTCCAGACGAAAGAGGAGGAACTTCAACAAACAGGCGACAGAGATCCTAAACGAGTACTTTTACTCCCACCTCAGTAACCCCTATCCCAGCGAGGAGGCCAAAGAAGAGCTGGCCAAGAAATGCAGCATCACAGTCTCACAGGTAACCAGATGAAACTAAGCGATCTACTTAGATTGTGAGGTCAATCGTTTGGTCAAACATCATCAAAATCAGTGGCACTCTGTGCCCTCAAGCTAGGCCTTGCCAGATTTGAGATTTTACTTTGATTGGGGGTCAATTAGTAAAACACAAATCAACATTGCTGTTAGCTGAGTTTTACAAGAAATGCAATCTTGACATTATTTTAGGTTATAATGACATTTAGGGTTAACAATGCTGGGGTTATGGCCAGTTGAAGTGTTTTTAACAATAGACAGGTAGATTGATACTAAATACAATGACTGAAGGAAATCACAACTTATAATAACTTGATACCAAACATTTGTGTATGCTTTATGTGCCAACAATGGCCGACTTTTTTTGCACGTATTTTATGAATGGTATTTTTTTTTTTTTACTTTTTCAATTCATCCTTGTTTTTGCATGCTCAGCTTGGGTTCTGTCCAAGGCAAGCAGCAGTTTATGTTTGTGTATATATATATATATATATATATATATATAGGTTGATGGAAAACAGTACTATGAGAATAATATAGTATATAATATAGTATATAGTGAGAATAATATAGTAATATTTCCCCATAGATCTGATCTTTATACTTTATTATTTAAAAAAACAATTTTCATGTTGGTGTTGTGTTTTGCATTTTGAAGGGGCCAGACTTACCAAGGCAATGATGATCAGCAATGTGTAGTGCAAGTCCAATTATGTCATAGCAGCCATGAGGGCTGGTGCTAAAAAGGTGGTGTGCTACTGGTGCAGGAAACATAATCCATGCTTAGGTATTGAGTATTAATATTCAACACTGCAATTAATGTTACCAAATTGTATTCCTTTGACTTGCATTGGTTTGTTTGCATAGATATCCGCTTACATGTGTTTTAACTCAGCGACTGCATCTTGTCATTGCTATTGTGTCAGGTATCAAACTGGTTTGGGAACAAGAGAATCCGATACAAGAAAAACATTGGCAAGTTCCAAGAAGAGGCCAACATGTACGCAGCACGGACTGCAGTCAGTGCAACCAGTGTGTCTGCTCACGGCAGCCAGGCAAACTCCCCATCAACTCCCAATTCAGCAGGTGAGCTCTACAGTTATATCTGAGCAGATACAGATAGACGCACAAGATAGAGCACAGTAATGTTCTCTTACCTGAGCCTCAACTCAAGAATTCAGTCTCTGGTGCTTTTTCATGCAGACTGACAGAAGCCCCCTCTTCTCCTTAACTAACCCAGTAATATAATGTGGCATTCTCGCTCTTCTCGTTCCATTTTTTCTCTTTCTTCTGTGCCTTTGCCGTCTGCCTCTCTCACTCATTTTCTCTCTCTCACTCTCTCCGTCTCTGTTATTGACCTCTTGGTCTTGTGGACGTTAATTTATCCTGCCTCTTGTCCGGTTGACCCTGTGCATGCCATTAAGCTGCTCAGAGGGCAAGCGGAGTCTTTTGTCATATAGAGACTTCGCAACTGTATTGGATTAGGACCGGGTGTTGAAATCAAGTTACACGATGGTCTCTTTACATCTGGGGAGCTGGGTTCCATTAAAGGACGAAGACGATTCTTTGGGTCTTCCTGCAAATCAATTATTACTTCCTTAATGAAACACTAGCATCATGGACATTTACCAACAATATAATCCATAAGGCTTGTTTTAACTGGACTTAAACAGTTTTATGATGATTATCTGTCTCATGGTTCTTGCTGGTTGATTTTTCCTTGTAAATGATGGTTCAGTGATATTTTAATTTGCACATACTGCATCTGTAGCGTGCATGTTTGTAGAAAAAAGCCTTTTTCACGATGCCTGCTGCCCTCCCAAACTAACCCACTTAATGCACTTTTGCTTATGCATGATCCTTTTAACTCCTTTTTTCTGTTCCTTTCTTCTTCCCTGTTACCTATTTCTCTCTCTTCTCTTTTCTTTGTCCTACTCTCTTGTACTCTTTCTTCTTCTCTGCCTCTATGTATTCTCAGGTTCTGCTGGCTCTTTTAACATGTCAAACTCCGGAGACTTGTTCATGAGTGTGCAGTCCCTCAATGGGGACTCGTACCAAGGGGGGCAGGTTGGGGCCAACATACAATCCCAGGTAGGCACTTCTCCAAGCTTAGAGACCGAAAGCTGACAAACTCTTGAGATTGCATATAAAATGTCCAGTCTGGAAGTGCAGATGCCCACAATAACCTGACCTACACAGTGAAACAAAGGTTACACTTAGCCCAAAGCTTTACATTAATGTAGAAGCCATTGTCAACCCACAGTTGAGTAGACGACTGCAGACAGTTTTGGAAACGGTGCAACACTCATCAGCGCTCCTGACAAGAGTTCACATAGCCACTGGTGCACTTGAGCTCCCTGACCTTGCCCCAGTGGACAGTGATGACCAGCACAGTCTTCCTGAGTGTTACAACTCTCACCGTAGATTAAGGAATCACCACCCGTGGTGATATTCTCATTTGGTTACAGTGCTTTTGGCATCATTTCTCTATCCCTCCATCCCCCCTTTTCTATTCAGATCAGCTCTCCAAATGCTTTGGGTTGTTCATGAATATGCAAATCGGGCGGCCCTTATAAGAGCTAAAGAGGTCTTCAGGGTTGGCCTTTTAATTATTGAAACTCATGTTCCTTTAAAAGGTTTTTTTGTTGAAAAATGTCAGAATAGCTTCGCTCTTAGGGCTGTACAATTAAAAGAACGCAAAAAAGAGAAAGTACAATTTTGACCTGCTGAGGAGAGTAGTTTTATTTGTTGTGAAATCCATATGGCAGGTGTGTTTTCATCCATAACCTGACAGGCAGCTTTGCCAAAAGCTACAAAGCAGCCTCCAGTGAATCTGTGAAGAACATGGAAATGGCGGTCTTCCCAAAAAAAACTTTATAACAAAAGGATGTAATATACACAGTAACACCATCTTTTTATTGGCAGCCACGATTAGTAAACATGTTTCAATGTGAAGATTTATCAGAGCATTTGTGTCATCAAAAAGCCTCTATGTCTGCATATACAGTGAGTAATAATGTAAGTAGTGTAGAAGAAAGTATTTTTAAAATCTGGTTTTGATGTATTATTTAACCACAACTACGAATGCATTAATAATTAGTTACTTCTTGTCATTATCCTTGTTTTTTTGTCCTTTTGCAACTTCTGTTATCAAGCTTGTAATAGCAGCCAAATCGTTCAGATTCACTGTTTGTAACCTTTTCCTGTTTATGGTACCCTTTTACTATCAGACTGACCTTTCCTTGTGCATGGCTGTCTTTGTTATCCAGAGCTTTTGTCTGACCAGGCCTTTTGTCTGTGTGTCCCCGCTGTTCCAGGTGGATACCCTTCGCCATGTTATCAGCCAGACCGGAGGATACAGTGACAGCCTCGCAGCCAGCCAGATGTACAGTCCACAGGGCATCAACGTAAGACCTGTAAACAATCTCCTTATGTCCGTTTTCTTTGCTGTCTTGCTTTGCAGTTGCAGGATGTGTATCATATTGTGTAATTCTGTGTGTACACTGGGATGCCACTTAGCAGAGTTTGCCGGGGTTGGGCTGTTGTCCAGCCAGTTGCCCCCCTGCTCCAGTCGTGCCCTAGGTGGCAGGCAATGAGGCAGCTAGCAGGCTGAGTAGCTGGACACACTCCTGGTCTGTCGGAGGATATTAGCGTTAGCGAGACACCTGCAGTCGACAGGAACAAGGACACAGGTGTCATCCTCCCTCCCAACGCTGCACTCATATTGGCACCATAGGACAAGTCATACCTCCCAAGACTGGCTTCACAAAAAAAAAAGTTCCCGGATGCTAATTCTTAAAATAACTCTTTAACTAGCCTGTCAAAGGCTAGGCCAGTTTTCTAGGTCCCCATGCTGGGCTGGGCAGGGCGGGACAGGCAACACTGGAGGCAGTGTGTTAGCATGAAGATCCATAGCGACAGGCTGCGCGGGGCTGAACAGAATCAATACGACAGTCACAGGGACAGAAAGAGCGGGGCTTTGGGCTAGCAGTCCAAGCACATTGGTCAGATCATTCATCCACAGGAACAGCAGCACTGACAGCCAAGCCTGCAACACCCCTCGTGCTAAAATAAGAACATGAATAAGAACATGAATGCATCAAGCCATAACAACATACATCAGACTCAATAGGTATTAAATACACTGTGTTAGTAACGGCAGACAAAATCTTCTTTTTATAAAAAGTGCTAATTAAACTAAATGTATTGAATTACCAACATTATGAAACTCTTGTGAATCTCTAGGCCCAGTATGTGTCACTGGAGTCAAATACCAAGTGAGCTTTAAAAAAAAAGCCTGGGTGTAAATCCCCTGCTCTGAAGGTATTTCCAGAATCCTTAAACTCTCGTCTTCATCTGTATGAAAAAATATTGCTCCATGAAAATGAATCCATAAAATATGCTTTTTCCTAATCCGAACAAAGATGGTAGCCAGAAATTCTATATGTTCTTGCTCAATTTGAACAAAATATGCTAAACCAAAATTAAAAAGGTTTATTATCAGTTATTATGTGATTTATTGATTTTTCTTTCCAATATTTTATATTTTCCATTCAAAATAGTGCCTTCACATTTTTTTATGTTTCACAAACAGATATGTAATTTTCAGCTACATATTAGAAAATACAGTTACAAAACTAAGGATAGCTACAACAACCAATGGCATATAACCAGAAGTTTAACCAATCAATGAGCACAGGTTTCTAAGTAGTCATGCTATAATAATCGGGACAAATGAATCAGAAATGAGCCACAACGAGGAATTAAAATATCATGCGGTGATGTATTAAAAAGAAAAAATTTGCATTTATTGTTATTAAACCATTTGTGACATTTCCAGCTGCATCATCCAGCCCAAGTAGAAATACCTATTTTAGAAGAAAAGAAAAACAATTATATTGGTGATAATGATAGAGGTCTCTTATAGTTCTTTTATGATAAATGCACTTTAAAAAAGAAATTGCAGTGTTTAAGTAAAGCTAGTGGATGAAGTGTTGGTGCTTGTATTTATTTAGCCCAGATGATATATTTTTTTTCTCTCTAAGATCTACTGACTGAGTTCCCATAGTTCACCTCTCCTTCTTTATCCTTGAACAGCAATTACACCCCTCAAATTGCTGGTGGGTGTTGTCTCTCTCAGAGACTGGAAATGTTTTTTTTTTCTCATTCTTTCTTTTTTCCCCTCTTGTTTCTGAATAAGATGACAGACAGTCTTAACGCAAAATAACAGGGTTTGGAAATAAGAGGCTGCCAAAGCACGTCCCCAGCTCTCACTAATAGCATGGAAATTGCAATTAATGTCCTTAATGGTCTTTAGTCAACCTTTTATCATGATTTGAGAAGGCCTCCATTTTAAAGAGCTCTTTTTTTATTGTGATGATTTATTCTTTTATCAACCATCTCAGGGGATATATGAAAGGTCTGCATATTCTGCGTTTCATCTCTTCTGTTTATCTCACATTATGTCAGCCATTTTCAGGGGAAAATGAGGGAAGTGGCGCGATAATATTTTTAATGAAGAGTCTCTTAAAAACAGCGTCTGTCAGTTTTTCGTGCTGACTGTAAAGTAGCAGTTGGACAGAAATCACTGCTATTGAAGAAGCTTTGCAGCTTTCATATTGCATTTGAATATAGAAGTTATGTGGTATTTTTATTACTTTAGGACCAAAATTACCGACTCAAAGCTCCTTCTATCTGAAATTGAAGCTGTTTTCTACATACTGAATTTTTTTTAAAAAAACAATACATGCTGCAACGCATGACCAGAGTGATGCAATATACCCTGTTTCATTCATTTTAATTAAAGGATAAGGCTGTTATTCTGATATTCAATACCTATGTTATTCTCAAAAAAATCCCATAGACCAGACCAGCATCACGTCATCAAGCCCCAACTGTTAAGTCCACTCTCCCTTTTGGGGGAAAGAATCACATAACAAAGGGAGAGAAACAGGAAAATGCCGAAAAGCTGTTATTTCACGGGTTGTGAAACAAACAAATAAATATCTACATTTGAGGTAAATGTCTAAATGATGCTGGTGACAGTTACTACTGATGGATATCTAGCTTGAGTGGGAGGCTGCTGCAGTATAGTCATACAGTATAGCAGCATCAGACTGTCATCTCCAACTAAATCTCAGCCTAGATCAAACAGTTGGCTATTAACATGTTGGTTATTTACAGACATCACTTAGCCCAACGATACCTGGTGATCCAATCAAATATGTATAGATGTCCGGGTTAGCAATATCCCGCCACTGTGTTGGGTCATTGATCCACTTGAACAGTGGAAGACTCAAAGGGGCATGATCTCAATACTTTGTCTGTCCATTTAAAATGTAGCTACAGCCAGGAGATGGTTAGCTTAGCTTAGCACAAAGACTAGATAAACATCTCCTGGCTCCAGCTCAATATTTATCGTATAGATATGAGAGTGGTATCAATCATCGCATCTAACTCTCAACCAGAAAGTGCATATTCCAAAATGTCAAACTATTCCTTCAATTAATGGAAAAGGCTGGTAATATTTTATAAATAAATTATGCATTTTAAAAAAAACAACTCAGTATTGTACTAAAACTGCTGGTCACTTTAGTTTTTAACAAACATTACTCAAACATAAGTTAATGGCGCATTTGTTGCGGACTATTTTCAGTGGCGGATTGATACATATTTGGTGCTTTAGTGGGTATTTACAGCAGTTGGACGGTGTATGTGGGATGACTCAAAATAAACAACAGTTTATTTAACGGTTGTTCATGATAATGAAGAAACATGGCGTCCAGCCCAACATTGTGACTCACCGATGTGTTTTTAATACTTTTTGGACAATGGACCTCTATGGCACAGAGGAATATGATATATCAGGTCTACACAGGCAAGACTTGTTAGTAGGATCAAGTGGTTGTTTGTTTTGGTTTTTGGGATTTGCTGCCAGCAAGAAAAATATAGAATAGTCACAACCTTATCCTTAAAGACACTTCTATGCCAATTTTGTATTATACAGTATAATGTGTTACCGTAAAGTTAACTATGTCCTGTCTTATCTACACAGACAAATGGTGGCTGGCAAGATGCTCCGACTCCTTCGTCAGTGACATCGCCCACAGAAGGACCCGGAAGCGTTCATTCGGATACTTCCAACTGAATATATCCATCTCTACACCTCATCTACAAAGAACATGGACTGACCTTGCTATTCACAGTATTAAACAAAGGAATTCACTGCCCCACAGTTTGGAGAGGTACTGTGAAATCCTAACCAGAAAAAAAAAAAGTTATATTTCCTCTGCTTATAACGTTGGACATTTGGGATACAAACAAAAAGTTTCACAATAAAAATCGAAACAATACTGCAATCAATGAAGACGTTTGTACAGATTTCACATTATATTCAGAGGGCTGGGGTTGCTTATTTACTCGTAATGTTTTCACTCATAATGACGAAATGATATTATAAAAGTAAATAAATCAAATCATTGGTTTTAACTGAAAATACTTCATTCTACCTCTCAGCCACTAAAAAAATTAAAAAAATATGTCAGTGACCATTATTTGTTTTGTAAAAATGAAACTTGTCTTTGCAAGCAAGAGGCACATCTTCTTACTTACATTTTGTTGTCTCTCACCTATTCTATGGTACGCCATTTAGACTTAAATATTGCTCAGTTGTTTACAATGTGTGCTTGATAAAAGTATGTTCATCTTCCCCTCTGTCTCCGACGAGTCAAAAGAGAGTTCTGTCAGGAGATTTAGGTAACCCTGTGAAGTATGTTATCTGTAAAACAATAAATAAATACTTGTCATCAAATCGGACAAACTTGACATCATTCATTAAGATGGAGGATACATAAAAACAAATTATTTTTCACACTGTTGGTTTTGGTGCTGCAGCATATTGGTAGAGTGACAGACACATAATTGCAGTGAGAAAAACAGGGATTTTGCTCTATGCTGGACAAGGAGAAAAACTTTTTAATTTACTTGAATCTTTTGTGATATTTCTTATTGTTTACCACCACTTCTACAGAAGAAAATTTTCTGACGATGCTAAAATGCTGATGTAACCAAAACAAAACAGTGTGTCATCATGGAGTCAGTTATAATATATTATTTATCAAATATATACAGCATTATGTCTTTTTCGTCTCATTTAAATCTCCGTCTTCTGTCATTTAGCTCTGGTGCTACAATCAAGTGAATAGAAAGAAATACGAGAAGAAATATCACTTTCAACAGAAGAGAAAGTTTGTCAAGTGTCAACTGTAACTGAGTTTGTTTTTCAATACATGAACCACAATCCACTTAAACAGGAAGTCATTATGTTAATAGAGTTTTACAGTGGAGCCTTGCTCCTGAAACTACAGCACAGGTCCAGAAATGCTTCAGCATGGAGCCACTGATCATCGCCATGAAAGAAGCATCTGGATGCAGCTGAACTGCTGCTCGGTTCTAATGAGGACACTTTGATGTAAAGATTATGTTATGTTCCTCATTTTAATGAATGGTGTCCACTTATGGGCGTTTATCTACATACGAAGCATTCAATTCAATATATTACTCTGTTGGTACTGCTTTAGTATCCCTAGAACTGACACCAAAACAAATATAGACATTTGAATTCATGCTTGTCTCTCTTTTTTTCTACAGTTTCAAACATTTATGAACATTGTAAATGTTACCCATTAAGCACTAAAGAAGTCATTATGTCTGATAATGTGTTTTCTGAGCGGTCTAACCTTGTTTATAGACACTTTTTATGTTGTGTGGCCTATTTGTGTTTTTGTATTTGATTATTTTTTTATGGTATGCTTAATGTAGGCTATTACTTTTTTTTTTTTGCTTTCCTACTCTAGTGAATTAGCTCATGAACTTTCAACATGTGTTTATGTGCACCATTGTGCTTGACTTGACTTTGTTGGAAAGGGTTTTCAACACATTAAAAATGATATGTAATACAGCGAGATTTTACATCAGCATTTTTTCTTATTGTGGAGTTTACAAGAGAGAAAAGACTCTTCATTTTGCTCAGCAATACACGGAGACATTAGACGGCAATCACAGTCACTGGATTAACTGAAATTCACCCAAGGTTAGTAACTGCCAGTAGACGTCAACTCTTGAATGGCTCTGCATGTTCCCTGCCTTCTATTATGGCTATGCACTCAGACAAACACATGCACACTAAACCAAAAAGTTGATGTAACAGTGGAGAGACATAGGTGTCTCCCCGACAGCTACAGAAAGAAAGTCAGTGTTTTTCAGGACCGAACAAACCTATTCAAAACCCTGTTTTCTACATTCTGAATATTTTTTATAAAGCAATACATGCAGCAATGTATAACCATAGTGATGCAATATATCATGTATTATACAGTTTAATTAAAGGATAAGGCTGGTGATATTCTATATTTATGGTATTGTCAACAAAGACCAAAATGAAAAATGTCTGGTTACAAATACATATTGGCATTTTTTCTAACTCATCTAAAACAGCTGATCTCTGTAGATTTGAGCAAATACCAATATGTCACCCAGTGCAGCAGTGTGGGTCATCAAAGAATACAATAAAAAAAAAAAAAGAACTAGCCAAACATAATGCATTTAGGTCATCTTACACTCAGTTTTTGTCATCATACATATCTAAAATCTGAAGGAGAAGAACGGTCACGTCCTTGAGAGATCCTCCCTTCAAAAACTACAAACAACACCACTGACACTATCTGGCTGGACAGTTGCATGTCTGACAGAATTACTTTCATAGCAACTGAATATTCATAATTGGCTCAACAACAGGGGTGAGGGTATGAGGGAACAGTTGGTTGTAAAGTCTGCGAACGGTCACAGGCCTTGACTGCTGAGTGAGTGTGAAATGCCAAAGCCAGACTGCACCCCTGCGCCTGGAGGGCAGCGAAGGAGCCAGTCTGCTCTCCCCTACAGAGAGGGCATCAAAAACAATCTGACAAGACTTCATCCAAAAAGATCTTCTGGCTTCGCTCAATGCTAGAACGCTCATCAGCAGGATTTTCACAACATCCAGCCGCTGCCGCATCATCATCTGAAACTATCACTGGGAAATACAAATTAGAACAGTTTTCTGCCATTTTTGAGGGATTTTGTCATGCAGCATAGTTTTTACACCTCCTCATTCCTCAGGGGTGGTGACACAGTGCACGCTGATTGAAATCTAATGTTGATGTTGACATCTGCCTCCCCAGCTGTCATTGTGCTGCTGTTTATAATTACAGCTGCTGTAGAAGAGCATGGGTGGGTGGCTCAGACACCTTGTCTCCCCCTTTCAACGGAGCCCAGCACACTGCTCTAATGTGCAGTGACACAACAGCCCAGACCCCGCTGCTGCTGCTGCTGCTGCTGCTGCTGCTGCTGGACTAACTGACCACATGAGTCCCTGGGTGGTTCATCCTAAATTCACTCATTTACACACTGTCACACAGACACCAATTCATTTATATTGTGCATGGGAGACTGGGTGTGGCAACTGGAGCCTTTACATTACAGGCTGCCAAGTCTCTTTTTTCCTCCTGTTTAGGCAAATAAGATGAGACCATGTTTGAAAATATGGGGATATTGACATTACAAACAAAACGTTTTGATGAGAACAAAAGCAGTGTACAAACAGGCTGGACGTGTCTGTCCCTCTCCACAAGGTGGCGATGTTAACATGTGTTCAAAACATTCCCAAGATGAAGGTGGTATTTAAAAAAAATGGAAGGCGTACATTTAATTATTGCTGCTTGTATTCTGCTCTTCACTTATTTCGTTTCCTCAGTTACCCTTGCGCAAAACTAAACACATGTTTTGTCCCGAGGGTGATGATAATCTTCTGTTTGCCTCTCTCTTCTCTCCCTCTGTGATGCAGATCATTCTCATTCTCACATTTGATGTGTTTCTTACTTTCTTAAACAGCGATAGTTGAATGATGTCTTTGGTTGAAGTACTTTGTTGAGTATTTCCATGTAACTTCATATTACTACTTCTACTACATTTAAGAGGGAAATTGTACTTTTTACTTAACTAAGTGTATTTCACAGTAGCCGTCGATTAAGATTTTACATCTAAAACATGGCAGCTTCTAGGATATGATGTATTGTTAGGGATTTAATTACTATCAAAAAGTAGTTAAGATTAGCTCTACCTCGACCGGCTATAAAATGCTGCTTAATGCCTCAGTAATATACGCCAATATTAACTCTGAAAGTGGCCATTCTGCATGACTTTACTGTGAATCTGTGGTGGACGAAGTACTCAAATATTTTACTTACAAGTAAAAGTAGCAATGCCACAGTGTAGAAATACCTTGTTACAACCTGTTTTACTTACAGTAGCCTAGGTAAAAGTATTAGCATCACAACAGTCTACTCACGATACAAAAAGTAAAAGTAGGCCTACTTATGCCAGAATGCCCCCCCCCCGCTATGCCTACCGACCCCAGATCAGCCATCAACTTCCATAATAAAGCGGCAGCCATGTGGTAGGCCTAAATAGTTGTAGCCTTATGTTGCCCCTGGTGGCAGCAGTAACACAACACAGAGGGATGTAGAGGGAAAGAGGGAACATGATGCTCCTCCTCTCTCCGCACGTTGCCAAATCCTTCTGAAAGCTTGTTCTAACACTTACCCCAAACAAGAGACTTTTTGTGTTTCGGCAGGGAAACAACATGGCAGACGTTTCCGTCCAATCCGACGGAAGAAGCGGCGGGATTGTGGTAATTAAATGAGAAAAAAACACGACAGGGAATGTAGGACAAGTGCGGCATAGTGTCCGACAGCGCATGAAAAAGTTTACTCCGTTATGGATGCACACACAGGGAGTTGAGCTGCACACTGAGACAACTTTGTGCACCTAGATGTATTTCGTGGAGAGGAACGTGTGCATCTCAGGCAGGCAAAGCTTGCAACTTTGTGATCAAACTTGTTTGGTGTTTTAGCCTACTAATGTTGTAGACGATCGACAATGAAGCAGCATCATGTTTGCGTTTCTCTTTTTCCTCCCAGATTAACGATGACTGGCCAGGCTACAGTTTAGACCTCTTCAGCTATCCAGCTCACTACTCCGGGGATATAGACTGTGTCATCATTCCACATGGCGTGATTATGGACAGGTATAACACCAAATCTAGCTGCCTATCGATCAGCCGATGTTTGAGCTTCCCAGATGCAACGATGTTTCTGCTGCGTGGTTGCGTTAAAGCTATACCCGACTTTTGATCTGAGGGATTCTGGGAAGATTGAGGGGACATCATTTGTTCTTCTGTTCACTGTTCTTATTTAGGCAAAATGATCACTAACGCTGAACACCCCATAATACCTGCTATGCCACACAATTCCTGCAAGTTAATGTAATTTTGATTGTAGAACATATAGAAATTTGAATGTGCATCTGAATCTTGACCTGCTTTAAAATACGCAGTGAGTAATCATGTCATGTGTCAGAATATTTTTCAGTCAAGGGCTTTAAAACGTTGAAATCAATGTGAAAATATTCACACTTTTTTCAATAGTAACTAATCATTGTATATGGCGAAATAAAAAGGTGTCAAATGCAGTGAACTGTGTTGTGCTGTTAAACATTACATGAGACAAAATTCGTTACACATGTAAAACGAGCAAAACATTTCTTTGGTAATAATGCTCAGAATTAAGGCTGCAACTAACAATTATTTTGACTATCAATTAATCTTCTGATTAATTGTTTTGTCTATTGAACGTCAGAAAAAAGTGAAAAAATTCATTTATATTTTCCCACATTCCAAGGCGACATCTTCAAATGTCTTATTTGGCCGACCAACTATCCAAAACCCAAAGGTATTCAATTTATAAGCTGTACGACAAAAATGAGAGTAAAATCTTCACATTTAAGAAGCTGGAACTATTTTTTGTTTAAGAAATGTCCAAAACGATTATTCCATTATCTAAATAGTTGCGATTCATTTTCTGTCAACAGACTAATCATTGCAGGTCTAATCAGAATCCATTTGGCCTACATAAGTATGTAAACCAATAACACAGAGCATTAATATTATAATATTATTCCATTGGAAATTGAATATTACCCAGCTGTATTAAAGTAGTTATTGTGTTCATATCTGTGTTATAAGCCTGTGGTCTAACCTTCCACCAAATTCCATTGAAATTTGAAACTGTTTTTGGGATGCATTATCTCCTTTTGTAAAGGATGGTCCAGTGTACCTTATGCTAAAGGAGATAATAAAGGAAGCATTGAAGCTCCTTTAGCATTTAGCATTTAGACTTTGACCATCTTATCATGGCTGCCACTTAGATACGTTGGGGTCATTTCACTAAGTTAGAAACATTCTAAGCAAAAAAGACTATTCGGCCGCAGCCCACAACTTTTCTGTTTAACATTTGTTTACAGGACCGAACGTCTGGCTCGAAACATCATGGATGACCTGGGGGACCATGACATTGTGGTGCTGTGTGTGCTGAAAGGAGGCTACCAGTTCTGTGCAGACCTGGTGGACAGGATCAAGGCTCTCAGCCGCAACTCCGACCGCACGATCCCCATGAGAGTCCACTTCATCCGGCTCAAGAGCTACCTGGTGAGCCTCTGCCTACTGCTACACGGGCAGCACTCACGCTGAGTGACATCTGAAAAAGGAGAGGCACTCTTCATGTTTAAGATTATCAGTCATGATGGTTCCCATGAGTCCCATGACTTAGTCAGAAGTTTGTTGTTATTTTATACATCATTATGACAGTGGTATCTTTGTGTAACGTTGCCTAAGTTCAATGTACTGTTTTCATGTGGCCACTGAAGCCCAGGCAAAGGAGAAAAATACCACAGACTTTGAACTTAGTATACAGATGATATAATGTGATTACCCTATGCGATAAAATACACTTTGACCTTAAATCCATCATTTGTTTCCTCAGAATGACCAGTCGACAGAGGATCTTCATATACTCGGAGCAGAGGATTTGTCTTTTTTAGCTGGAAAGGTAATACTCTTCTTATCTACGCTGTTGAACGCAGCTCCACTCTTGATAAAGAATTGCATCTCCCGTGAGTCCAGTGTAACATTATTATAAGCTCTGTTACAATAAAACAAACTTTGAAAAGTGGCATGGAGATGGTGGGTATATATGGCAGCCTCAAGAGGGCATCCTTCCCTCTAATGTGCTATCTCCCTCTCTATCCTGAGTAAATGGTTCAGTGCTTCCGTGAAGGAGATCAAAGATGGCAGTTTCAGACAAACCCAGCGGTGATCAGATACCAACTGTTGTAATGTAATTGTTTAAAGGCCTCCTCCACTTTATGTCAGTGGAAAACGTAAAATCGGTGTAAATGGGAGGATATACTTGCTATCATAGTAGATCAGGAGGATGACAGTGGTCTAGTTGTTACAGGCTCACTCTTCATCTGCTTGTCTTGTTAACGTCTTATCCGAATCAGTACATCGTGTGTGTGTGTGTGTGTGTGTGTGTGTGTGTGTGTGTGTGTGTGTGTGTGTGTGTGGACAGGTACCAGATCTGAGTGTAATACGACAATGCATAGCAAGTAGACTTTGCTTTATATTAAATAGTCATGCAAACAAGTTGCTGGTTTTGTCTGACAAACAGTCCAAAATCCCCAAGACACTCATTTTAGTGTAACATAAAACAGCAGCAAGTTCTTACATACAAGAAGCTAGATCCAGAGAATATTTGACCCTCTGGTGTGAAAAGTGACTTAAATGATGAATCTTAAGTATCAAAAATAGTTAGTTATTTGTTATTTGCACATAGCTTGTTCAGCGTTAGTGATCATTTTATAAAAGTTATGCCTAGATCAGAACAGTTTAATACCCCACCATAGTCCTCAATCTTTCCAGAATCCCTTAGATCTGTCAAAAGTCATGTATAGCTTTAACGCAACCACGCAGCAGAAACATCTAACGTTGCATCTGGGAAGCTCAAACATCGGCTGATCGATAGGCAGCTAGATTTGGTGTTATACCTGTCCATAATCACGCCATGTGGAATGATGACACAGTCTATATCCCCGGAGTAGTGAGCTGGATAGCTGAAGAGGTCTAAACTGTAGCCTGGCCAGTCATTGTTAATCTGGGAGGAAAAAGAGAAACGCAAACATTATGTTGCTTCATTGTCGATCGTCTACAACATTAGCAGGCTAAAACACCAAACAAGTTTTATCACAAAGTTGCAAGCTTTGCCTGCCTGAGATGCACACGTGCCTCTCCACGAAATCTAGGTGCACAAAGTTGTCTCAGTGTGCAGCAACTGCCTGTGTGTGCATCCATGAAGGAGTAAACTTTTTCATGCGCTGTCGGACACCATAGCAGCACAACAGTCAAGTGACTGATAAAATAGAAGACTAGGTCATCTCTTTAGTAAGTCATCTGGTTAATCTTGGTTTGGCTCACGGGAACCATAGCTTATACAACAGCATTTAAATCACTCTCCCGAACTAACTCGAAGATCTGATATGTAGCTTTTGTCCAGGTGTTTCTTCAGCTGATGTAGACATTCATAAAGTATGTAACTCGTTTGCAGCTTGATGGCAGAGTGTGCTTGTACACACACACACACACACACACACACACACACACACTTTTTCTCTCCACACATCTGTGCATACAATATCTGCTTGTGTGTACACATAGATTAATTACTTAACCACTACTACAGGAGTCATAAGTCAGCAAGAGTATTTCTAGGTAATATAAATCAGCTGATCTGAACACTAACAGTCACACAACCCCCTTCCCCCCCCACCCACCCACCCAAACACACACACACACACACACTAATATGCCTGGTGGCCAGGCGTGGCATAAATACCTGAAACATGAATAGGATATGAGGTAGTAAGCTTGAGTCATAGCCGGCTGCTTTGCTCACAGTATTTTAAGAGTGCTTGTGAAATCCCTAAGCTCCCTGTGATGTACGGCTAAATTTAGTCACCTGTTTTTAACAGAATGCTGCAATGTTTTGCTGGAAGAAGTGAACCAATTGTGTGACAAGGAACATATAAGATAGTTCATGTTCCGCCTTCGCCTCCCTACAGTGTATCTAAAAGTAGCTCCCCCTTTTAATATACTGCTTATTCCTTTATATTATCCCAGGGTTTACTGCACTCTAAATAAATCTGTATGAATAATGGGGCCTAAACAAATCACAATTACATGCTTGGCTGAACCCTTTGTTTCGTGGAGTAAACTGCACACAGTTAACGTCACAGTTAAAGTTTTTTTACCGTGACCTAGATAAGTTGATCCGAAGCTTGGTTTGTGACTCTTAATAAAAATAGTGCCCAGTTGTCCCAGTTGATTAGACAAACATTTGCAGAATCTCAGATATTTCAGTGTGACGTTCAAAGAATGACTGTAGGGACATTTTCCAATGTGGTCTGACATTTTTCTGCTGCGTTCATTTCCTTGCATAATCACTGACATCATAAAATGTAATAACATCCTTACTGATATAGCGCTTGCTTTAATAAATGTTGTTGGTTATTGCCCATGTTGCAACACTTTGCTGCTTTTACTCATCTCTAAAAAAAAAAAAGGAAGCTCATAGATGATAATTTCCTTTTAGATTTATTTTTCAATAAATTCTTTGTTGTTGTACAACACAAGACTTGGCAATACAGGTAATTCTTTGTGTCTTGTTTTTTTTACTGAACATGTATAATTTGCTGCTGTTTAGATCACCAGCTTCATAGTTTTTTTACATTTGTCTGTGAGACTGTTATCTTTGAATGTGCGTGTGGTGGATCAGAAGATACAGCTGTTTCTTTATCTGTTCCTAACCAAGAATATTTGTTTGCTTCCCTCCCTCTCCTCTCCCCAACATGCTCTCATAAGAACGTACTGATTGTGGAGGTGAGTCAACCATGTTTGTACTTCTCTGTTTTTCCTCTCCACCAAATGGGCCTATTGTATTCCTTGCCGTGATTGGCTATTCAGGTCATGGGTCCCAAGTTTAATTTTCTTCTACAGGACCTGAGTTCAACATGAGGGAACCTTTTAATTGGCTGACCTATATTTGGCAAATAAGAGCTGTTTTTTCCAACATGGTCATAAACTTTCTCTTGTTAGCCTGTATTGGGGGAAAGGTGCTCTAGGGAAGGAATGACATTTACAGGGATGGAATCAATATGGTCAGTCATGGTTACTTACTGTATAGACTTTGCATGATTAAACATTTTGAAACATCAGTCAGTGCTCAAACATCTGGGAATATGCCCTGCAGTCATTCACTGACTATGGCTGCTATTGCAGATTCAAGATTCAAGATTCAAAATCCTTTATTAATCCCACAATGGGGAAATTCACACTATTGCAGCAGCAAGGGCTATGGGAAAAGTACAAGACACAGACAAACAAACAATAAATAAATAAAGAGAATAAATAGTAAAATGTATTTACAGTATTGCAGTATTGCATAGTCCCATTTTATTGCCTTAAGTAATGAATCCTTTTTAAGAGTCTTGTATTTTCTTTGATTCTTTTTTCAGTATGACAAGTGTCTTCTTAAATATGACACTTAATTAACAATGGCCATGTATAATGTGAACGGGGTTCCTCATAATGATAAACCCACAGAGAAATATCACCCAATTCCCAGTTCCCCTTAGCTCTAAGCAGTCCTTCCAGAAAAATGCGGAGTTTTTTTGTGATTGTTGCGGGCAAAAATCCTTGATTATGCGGCACATTTTCTTAAAAAATGCAATGGAATATGCAGGATATTTATGCAATTTTATGCGATGAAATTGCGGGAACTTGCAAATATTGCGGTTTCAATATCACGGGGTTTGCAGCTTTTCGATGATGTTCATGTCACGTAATTACGTCACTTCATAACGTTCCCATGGCAACAGGGGAAAATGGCTGCTCTTGTGTGAAGTAAACGCAACATTTTTCAACTTTCTGCTAAGATATATGTGACTTTTTTGCAACGAAAATGCAGGGATTTGAAATCATGCAAGCCCCGCATATTTTGCGTGGAAATCGGCTATTTATGCGGCGAAAGTGCGGCGTATTTGAAAAAATGCGGCCCCCGCATAAATATGCGGACTTTAGCTGATTATGCATTGAATTATTATGCAATCACATAATTGTGTTTTTCTGGAGGGACTGTGTAAGGAGTTTTTTTGCATCTTTCAGCTCTTTGTTCTGGTTTTACGGTGCACATATTTACTGTGTTGGTTTCTTCCATTCTCTTCTGGGTTGTTTTTGGCTCCAGCAGGCTAAAAAGCTCTGAGAAACCCACCGTACACTACCTGCTTAGCACCAAGCAGCAATAATATGTCAATGCTGTGTTAAAAGCTTGTTGCACTGCCTCCAGGTGGCCAAAAAAAAGCAAAGAATGCAGGTTTAAGTACTTTAGATACTGTAATAGAATAATTTGTCATCTACTTGTACTTTATAGAATTGTTAAAATCAGCTTTTTACTTTTGAAGTAGTATTCAACTTATCTACAGTTTGATGGGCAAGAACTACACATCACAATCGGGATGATATACCGTTTAAGTTTATTTTAAGCCTCTTTTTCTCATAGGACAATCTGTGAAAAAGTTTTCTAAATTAAAAAAAAGGAGAAGAAACAAACTCAGGCAAATTAAAGTTGTTGTTCTTTTGTTTGATTAGCTTTTCATACTTCCACTTTAAGTTAAGAAACAGCATTCTGTTTCTTAACAGCAGGGACACTAGTGCTTTTTCCAACAGCATTTCCCCTCTGCTCATATCCTGTCACAAGTGTAAAATGTTTAGTGTAAGTGTGTAAGGACAATCATTTCTATATAAAGGACATCTATATGACAAAGTTGATAAAGCATACTTCAGTGGCTTTGTTCCACCGCTTCTTTTACCTCTTTCTGATGGAAGAGGTCAGAGGAGTTTTTATGTTAATGTACAGTAAATCTCCTTTTTCCAGTGGAAGTCAAGTAATTTTAGAGAATGCTCATAAACAGTTGTGTAATTCAAGTACGGTGTGACCAACTTCTTCCTTTTCACTTGTACTCCAGTGTGAGGTGAATCTGTTTTTCGTTTGTACTTCCGTATTGGCAATCTCTTGCTTTCTCAATCCAGTTTTTCTAATTTTCCCTTTACAGGCCATTGTAGGCACCGGGAAGACAATGAAAACTCTCCTGAAGCATGTTGAAGCCTTCAGGCCCAAAATGATCAAAGTAGCAGGGTAAGTTATGACTGTTAAGACCTCAAAACTAAACCAGCCGAGTTGTCCTGCTTTGTGAATCACTCAATGTCCGCCTTCCAGTCTAGACAGGGAAAGAGAGAGAGAGAGAGAGAGAGGGAGAGACAAAGAAAGAATAAGTGACTGTTTTGAAATTAAAACCTGTCCTACGCGACGGGTAGAAAGAGATATTGTATGATAAGGCCTGGTTTTATTTCCCCAGATTGCTGGTGAAGAGAGTGCCACATAACTCAGCATGTCTTCCTGACTGTATGTACTGTACCTGACCAATGCTTTCATGTGTTTATGAGTCAGTGGTTCATTCATTCATGCTTGCAGCTTGTTATTCAGTGAGTCAGTGGACCATGGAAATATTTGCAATAAATGTTCCACTTTGTCTTTGATTTCAGATGTCGGCTTTGAGATACCCGATCGGTTTGTGGTTGGATATGCCTTAGACTACAATGAGTATTTTAGAGACTTAAATGTAAGTCAATGCCTTTTTTATTTTAGACAACAGTGACTGTTTAGTGAAGAGGTCATAATGAGTGTCTAGTAACACTTACCTTTATCAAATAAAGACATTTTTGTATTGACTGTTCTTTCTCCCTTTTTGTAGCATATCTGTGTGATCAGCGAAAGTGGGAAGATGAAATACAAGATTTAAAAAAAGGACGGCAAAAGGAGGCGACTGTCACACAGATGTCATCTGACAGCAAGCCTGAACATTTTCCCTGAGATGCCATTCACTTACAGCTGCTATCGTGACATTTGATCTCAAGCATCCCCTGTTTTGTTATAACATTCCTTCTGTGAAACGTTAATCTGTTTAACAATAGACACTGACATTTAACTGGTAATTTTAGCAAAGCATGTTCATACTTTACCATGTTTTTCTAAGTTGCAACTTCATTCTTCATGTTTACAGAAGTAATTCATTCGGTAGATGTTTATGCTAGGGTACTACTACTGTTTGCCTTTGTTAGTTTGATTCTAACACAAATGCCATCTCAATTGTACTTCTTTGTGTATGCAATGTAAATAACTTAATAATCATTACCTGTATGAATGTGATAGATTTTTTTTAAGTCAGTGTGTGATGAGGTAACAAAGGAAACTCTGCTTATTTTAACATGAAAGGGAGTTGTTTTATTAGGAAAGTAGTGATATACTGTAATTTTACATTTTCTACACCTGTACATTGCCTTTTTTGATGTTTCATTAGGTAGTTCTCCTGCTGTCACCTTTAATGCTCAGGGGCAAATAAAGTAGTTTTGTAAAAACTAAGTGCGCTAACTACATTACACAAACTACTGACAACTATGTACCCCTTAATGTTTTTTTAAGTATTTGAGTTGTAGTGGGGTACTTTTGTCATTTCCTTTTATAATTTAACATACCAGTAAAGTCTTTTTTAGCATTTCTGTGTTATCTACCGCTGCATTATTCTCACATTCTCTGTTGCCTTACGAAATGCATTTTCAGATGTTGATAAAAATTAGTTTAATGTGGTGTCTTGGTTAAACCTTGTGTGTTGTTGTATTTAGGCTAATGATGATATACAAAAAGAGGGCTCATTTAAACAACATGTTGAATGGTGTGTTTAAATCATGTCTTTTTTATACAATCCTCATAGTATACTGCTGGTGAAGATAATAGTACAGAAAACTGGCTCCTTTTTTATTTTTTATTTTTATTTATTTATTTCTTTTTGGAAAACTGGCTTCTTGAAGGACTCCTCACTTTCTAAAACTCCTAAACCTTTTGTCAACTGGTGTATCATTGTATGTTAGGACTGGCCAAAGCTGCAGCCTGAACCATCAGGTTACCATTCTTTGATAAGAAAATAATAGTTAAACTGCAAATGAACTAGTAAAAGGAACAAAAGAGAGTCCGTTGTGTTGAGCTGCTGTGCTCTTTGTACACACCTGACATATGACTCCGGTCTTTAAGCAGGTAGCACAAAGTCGCATAAAAACAAAACCGTTTTTTTTCTTGGTACTGAGGTCTGCTGGGGATTACAGTGAATTGACTCTCTGACCTTTTAACTGAATTTAGCTCTAAGAATGAAAGACTTGATGAAGTAGGCCTACTCCAATAGAATTGCATTACATTATTACCATCCTTTTTAGTCAATACCATCGTTTTAGTCAATACTTCTGCAAGTGGAAGACGTCTTCAGTCACACACTGTAAAAAAAATAAGTCAAGGCCCTGTATTTAAAATCTTTTTTGAGTAAAAGTACAGAAATATTACAAGTACAATGTACAAAAATTAACAAAAATAAGGTATGCAGAAAATGGTAAATATATTATTATTGGATCATGGTTACTGATGCCTTAATGTGTAATACCATTTTAGCTGAAGCTAATTTCAACTAATTTTTATAGCGTTTGTAGTTAAATTGTTAATGCATCATTTTATAAACCGATCACAAGTTTTGTATGTAAAATCTGAACCTGCAAAGAAAATATTCACTATAGCAAATACATGTAGGGGAGGAAACAATAATAATTCCCTCTGATAGCCAATGTAGTAGGGGAAAATGTAATATGTGTAATGTAATGTTTTGGTAATTAAATAGTCTAGGCTATATGAAATAGTAAGCCTATTTTGATGACTCCTATATGAATTAAATAACAAGAAACGTTATGTCAAAATGGTGTGTCAGTAGGCCTACAGTATTTGGTTAAATGTAGCCTGGTTATTCCAACACTTTTTGGGAAGTATAGTTCAGAGATGTTCATGGTCAGGACGGCTATACCAGAGTGATAGAGAAAGACACTATTACTATCTCTGTGGCTCTGGGCTATACCAATTGAATTGGCCTGACATTTACGAGTTATTTTCCAAGGGTTCTATCGACAGTACTGGAAGTAGAACTGGCTGGACAGGACAGCTTTGTGAAAGTCTCCTCCCTAAACTGACCTCCGTAACAAAAGCTGCCAATCCTAAGAACAGGTGGTCCCTTATGGTGGAGAAGAATAGAAGGGACATTTGTCAGGGTCCTGAAAATCGGAGTATTTTTTTTGGTCTACAGCCACAAGTTGTTCAAGATTGTAAGTAGTTAAGGACTGTCGGTGTTAATATTTCATTTGTATTATCTGCTTTGGGGAGTTGGCTGTACAATGGCTGCACGATGAGAGCAAAGATTATATGCTGTACTGTGAACTCAAATTCCTCATCCACATGCCAGCCCTGCTCGACCTCACTTTGAACCAGGACATGTGACTCTTCGTTCAGCCTGGTTGCTTATATGAAACGAAAGCGGGTATGAGAAAAGCCTAAAATGTTGACAGCGTGTCTGTTACTTCTACTTTTTCGTCCTTAGACAGTGTCTGCTTGCTCACGACTCGTTGAACTCCATTGGAACGGTTAAAAAACACCACCTTTTACCAGCGCAGTTTACTTTTTGTAAACTCGCACCTGATTGGCCTGGTGAAATACAACGCCGCTTGTGATTGGCTGAGAGTGTCCTGTTGACCGAAGGTGGACTCCCAGAGAGTCGGGAACGCTGGAAGCTAAAATTTTCAGCTTCAGAACTGCACCATGCGCCTCCCCTCAGTGGGTTTGGAATAATCACCGGGAAGCCGTTTGTACTCGGAACTATATTAAATTATGACAACGCCTGACCATCTTGAAGCTACCACGCTATGATCTTACTTTGTTTTCTCGCATTTATGGACAACCTCCGCCGCTCTTGCCCGCCTATAATGACGCTTCGCAACTAACGTTACACAGGTAACTTTGTTTAAACTCCAGCCGTTAGCACGGATGCTAACCGCAGCGTTAGCAGCCTGTTGCCTCAGTTGGTTTGGTTGTTGCTTTTACCCACTTTACAAACTTTACAGGTAGCGTTCGCGAAGTATATACCGTGGAGAGTGGCTCCATCGTCTTGTATCGCTATTTAACTTTGTTTGTGCTGGTATTTTATTAAAAGTAACAAGGGAAAAGCTACTTTTGTTGGTCGCTTGAGAACAACAGCTCGACACGCTCTGTTCGTGCCTCAGTTGACCATCGATCTCAAACAAGAGAAATGCAAATTCACCATCTCTAAATCACATTATCGATGGTTTTAAAATTGAAATACAACATTATAATGAACGTATGTGATTTATGCTTTATAATCCCAGTTTTATATGTTTGTTGTAACTTAATTTCAAATGTGACGGACATTTACTTCGCCCTGCCTCCCGCAGTCCACTTGTTGCTGGCCATTCATTATGCAGTATTGACTATCCACGTTATTGTGCTTCAAGCTGAAGACAGCAAGCCTAAATTGTTGCGTCAATAATGGGGCGATGATTTGGTTTGTCACATCACTGTCTTCACCACTTTCACTAAACTTAAGGTTATATTTAATTGTGTATTCATATGGCTTGGAGTACTTTTGCAACAGTTAGCAGCTTTGTTAACTAACTTGTTCTCACACTTCATCATAAAGTGTTCCATGTTATTACTCCAAGTCAGCCTGTTTCCCAGCGTCTCAGTGTAAAGTCACAAACATGTCGTAGAAAATAGAATTAGGGTAAAACCTGTTGCTAATTGTCCGAAATTAAGCTCGGATGGTCAACTATTATGTGCGTTCAACAACTGAGGTATTGATTCATGCTGTTTCACAGACGCTTGAACAGCGTGAGATGCTATATCTGAGCTGTTAACTTGAAGATATGCCTGTTATTCAACAAAACAAAATGCAGTAATAACATATGTCTCTGCCCCTTCTCTATAAAACAGATGGATTAAGAAGTCAAGCAAGAATGGAGGTGTAAATTGCACAGAGTGGAACATATTTTTTTGCATTCTGCTGGAGCTACCTTTTCGATATGGCCGTTCACGGATAACAGGATTATAAGTGAAGTTGAATGATGGCATCACGTTGGGTTCATTCTTGTGAAGATGATGAGAGACAACAAGCAAGATCTTCTTTCTGTGAGGTAAACAACAACAACAACTCAAACCTCAGAATTTGTGAATCATTTGTGCCATTTCATGAAACTGATCTTTTGGGGCAATTGACTCTGGTTTCTCTCAATTTGGTGTTGCTTGGGGAGTAGTGCGTTTGACACTTTAGCCCAGCTGTTTGTGCTTGTAACAACTCCTGCTGGATTGTTTTTTCTCTTTATCTCACCAGTGCTTCATTATTTTGGTTCTTTTTGATAGTTATAGTCATCAGATTTTAACTGTGCTTTCAATTTATTTTCTTGTAACCTGCTGGGATTGATCATTGAGGGTGTATATAGCAAAACACAGGTTTCTGTTGCAGAACAAACAGCAATTTGATTAGATTAGACATTTTTAATCAAACTCCTCACTGATGGAAGTGGAAGGAGACAATGACATTGAAGCCGTTTATTCAAGACCCTTTCAGATTTCTAAGCTGTGACCCCTGTAATACCAGACAGGACACCATCTGCTCCTTTTGAAAGCGTGTCGCCTGAATGAAGACCTTCATGGTAAACAAGGTAGCAACCCTGTACTTTTTGAAATGGAAAGGCACCTATTTATAGAATCCGTAGTTTTCTTTCATTCCTTTTGATTGCGTTTAATCTAATATTCAGCTCTTCACTTTAGCCTCCCTGCTTCTCTGTGAATAGTATGTAAATGAGGAATCTAAAGCTCTTTATGTTGACACTTCAAACAGACTAGATGTATGGAATTTGATTTTAGATCATTAGATGGAGCACAGGAGATATTTCAGTTCTCAACACAAAATTAAATCAGGTAGTGTGTAAGAGACTCTGTCTTGATACGTTTGTTTTTAATTTATTTATATGTCTGAGTTTTGCCAGAGGTCAAGAGATTTTTTGGGAAGTCTAAGATTACAAATCAAGAACAAGAGTCCCTTTTTAATAGGTGGAAATCAAGCACAATGACATGAAGCTCATTCAGAAGTCATACTGCAGATACAGCTTGTGTTGCATCCCTGTCTTTTTCACTGTCACAGCAAAAAAAAAAAATAACGTGGATAATGTTGCTATTACAGCCCTCTGGATACAGGGTCTTCTAATGAGTTTAATAAATGAATCTAATAGCACTTAACAATTCAGATGCAGAAAATGTGCCTGAAAATAACTCTTTAAAAATGTATGACAGTGTATGGTCTGAGCAACAAACTCAGTGCAGTCAGTGAAAATCCTTCATTTAGCAGTCCCTCTAATAAGGCTACTACCACACAAACCAATTCATGTGCAAATTTTGAGCCGGAAACCCCCTGGAGTCTATGGTCCTGGTATTTTCGGGAAATGATGGCACTGTGGATTTCATGACTTCAGAATTTCCAAAGTGGATGTTTTTTTTTGAATCACCTCATCCTCCAACACAATTTCAACAACAGTTTTGTTGAAATGAATGGAACTGGGATCTTAAATTTGGTGGATTTAAACCCTCAAACATTTAGTGATATTTAGAAGTGTCTATTCTATTTTTCTGAAAAACATATTTGACTGTCCCTTTTGTCTCCCAATGGTAGCTACTTTCATGCTTGTAAGACAACATTTAGCCATCCTTCTCTTTATAATACTGTACTAGTCATGCAGCCTTTTATCTTATATTTAACTTGATAGAAAGATAATTTATTAGTTGAGTCAAGAGTTTTGGTTGCTGGTGGTTTGATTTTTCCTCTACACTGGAGTGTTTGTCTGCTTTGTCAGCTGAATAGTGCATGGTATTCAAACATTGCAGCTGCATTCAAATAGCAGACAAAGTTGGCTTAATGTCTCCCTCCTTTACTTGGATTCCTCTGGTCAGATATTGAGTTTGCAGCACAGCGATTTTCGATTGGGTGCTGATCAGGATGCTGTTTCGTAATATGTCTGTGGTAGGGTTTTCTATTAGCCTAGGGTCTTCATTGTATCAAACTATATGGTATGATTCATTTGTGCCTCCAATCTGATGAGTAGACTTAATAATACCTGCACTTCAGCTTGCTAAGCTCCAATAGAATGACAAAAATGAGAGTGGAGTGAAATGAATTACTGTTTCTGATGATGAAGCATGAATTATATTTAGCACTGTAGGGGGCTATTGACAAATAGACTCTCTCCCCCCCCCATGTCCCCACAATCTTGGCCTCATTAAAGCTCAGTGTTTATCTTATTAAGGCTGGCTGCCTTTTACAGAACCCTCTGTGCAGGCATTGTATGGCTAACTGATGGCAATCGGAAGGGAAAATTGACCTTCAATTGGATAGAAGTCTGTTACTTCCTGTTGTCTTATGGTTGTGTCTGTGATGTCTCAGGGGAAAACATAAAAGATGGGCTATGTGATTCAGTTTTTCCTCTTGCCACAGTTTCTGTGCAGTAAAACATCATCAATTGTCAATGTGATCTTAGATGGAAAAGCCTGTGATGTTTTCTGTCTTGTTTAAATAGCTCACCTCGTAGCTTGAACACTGCATCATTGGAGGCGCATAAATAAAAAGAGGATCTTTTAGAGAGCTGACAGCTGTTTTCCTTTTGTCAGAGCAACTGCTCAATCCTGCTAAATCCACTCCTTATAAGCAGTGTGGAAGGTTAGAGATGTGTGCTGTTACCCAAAACAATGGTCGCAATGTCTTTGGTTAAACATATCAACATATTTACAAGTCAGCAAGTGTACAATGTACAGCTTTGGCAAAGCTTTGTGAGAGAAATAACTTAACAGCTGTTTTTTCAAATCACTCTCCTCAGGAAACCAAAAGCATCAGTAATTTCCTCCCACAGATGAGAGTGGGAGCAGTCCAGCCTCATGGCTAAGTTCTGCTTTAGACATTTTACTTGTTACTACAGAACTCACTCTCTCTGAGAAGGCATGGTTGCTGGCCTGTTTATTTTTATTCTGCATTTAGACTTATGCAAGAGTGATACACAGCCTTAATTCATTCAGTGTTACTGTTTCCAGCAGATGCAGTGTGGCACCATATGTTTTATTCGGTTGTTTCTGGGCTGCTTTTTCCTGGGTATTCCAGGAAGTGTGGAAATAAGTATTTTTGTGTGTGTTTGTATTCAAATTTAGTATAATTAAATCATCTATTTATGCTGAACCACAATTTTACTTTTGTGTGTCCCATCTGTATGTTAGAACTAGAAGTGTGGCATGCACAAAACACACAGCAGTTTCCACATAGGCTGAGTAATGATGCTCCTAACCTTGTCTTGCACTACTTGGCTGGAACGCCCAGGTCTCACCAGTGCCTCTCTGTATCATTATCTTTGGCTTTTCACAGTTAAGTGCTTGGTTTGGATGGGATGTGGTGTAGAATTTAGCAGCCCACAGAGAACTAGGTTTTTTCACATTTTAATGTACCTGTTTGATGTTTTTAGAGCTGATGTCATGTGGCGCTTGTAATGTGTCATTTGGTGATTTCAGCAGAGGTTTTTAAGAGGTCATCCAGTGTGGTTTCATAATATTTGTTAAAATGAAAATGGTGGAAATTCTAGTTCTTTTTCGTTTGCACCTAGCCTCTAGATAACATTTGTGGTGTGTAAACAGCTGTGTATGTACAGCCTTTCCCCTAAAATTTCGGATGTTAGTGGGTGGTATTGGTTGGCCTGCCTTTTAATCTCTGTGGTAGGGGAACCACCGATGTAGTCACCTTACAATCTCTCAGAAAATGGAAGAAGTGTAACCACACTTGCGACCGCTTTCGGCTTGCCATTATATTATATTGCAGCAAGCATTGTCTGTGTGGAGTTTTGAAAAGTGTAACCACACTCGCGACCACTTATGGCACGCCATTGCCCTGACTCACTGTGACTTGAACGAGCTGCAGGCAGTGTTTCCCACACATAAACTAATGTGTGGCGGTGCGCCGCGCTATCAGCACCGGCCGCCGCACATTATGTTTCGTTATTATTATTTTTTAAACGCTACTTAAAACACGTTCTTCTGCATTTCCTTTCCCTGCTCTCCTCCGTCTATCTGTCACTTGTGTCTCGCTCACATACACACACACAGCTCCTCCCACCGTTTGGTGTTTTTAGCCCCCAACGTCGCCTTTCAGGCAGCGCGGCAATGGTGAGGGTTAGCTGCCTGTAAGGCGACGTTGGAAGCGTAAAACACCATCGAGCCCACCATGCACACAGCGTTTGTCTCCATAAAGGAGAGAAGACGGCTGGCGAAATTCACAAGTTCACGAAAGGTTGGTATTGGTCTCGTGAACACCTTTACACAATCACACATTCACAATCACCGACCCGACTCTTAGCAGACAAGTGATTGGGCCTGCTTTAGAAAGTTGACTAGTCGCAAGTTTGCGGTAAAATGCAGTTGGGTTGTCGATGTTATATATTCTTATTCTTATTAGGCTTTAACCAGTGAAAGACATGGTCAGGGAGAGAGAGATACTTGATTGTTATGAAAATAAGTGCCCCCCGCCCCCCACTGAGTGATGCCTTAAAGGTACACTGTCTAGTGTTTTAAGTATTTTATTAGCTAAAATCAATGTCTTCGTTCATAAATATGTCCTCATTGGTGTAAGATTACCTCTGCCAATGATCTGGGGGGGGGGGTACGGTGCCTTGCTCAAGAGCACCTGGCAGTGCCCAGGAGGTGAACTGGCATCTCTCCAGCTACCAATCCACACTCTATACTTTGGTCCATACTGGGACTTGAACCAGCGACCCTCCGGTTCCCAACCCAACTCCCTACGGACTGAGCTACTGCCACCCCTATTTACATTCGCTGGGCAAGTTCAAGGAGGCTTCCATGACGTTCCGCCATTTTGAAAAACTATAATCGCTGAGAGGGACATAAAGCACTAGCCTACCTGTCTAGCTAATCCACAACACGTTTTCATTCAGAGCCAGCGTCACGTGACTGAAATCAACTGAAACGGAGAAGGAGATCAGTGAGAGGTGCTTGTCACTGCCCCGGCAAATTTGAAAGCCTGCACTGCACTTAAGTTCATAATGGAGGATCATACTTATGCCGAGCCACAGGAGAAGGAATCCTCGTCGCCAAAAAAGCGAAAATTGGAAGACATGTTGTCATAGCTTCTTGGTACATAACGGCTACCGTAGTTGCAACACGCATTTGAAAAAGCGAGGCGCTAGAGACCACCATTTGTTTGAATGCAAAATACAGTTTCACCGCTAGATGGGAGAAATTCCTACAGAGTGTACCTTTTTAAAGAAGCTACCTCAACCTCTAAAGGCTGGATGAACTGCAAGGGGAGAGCAATAATTCTTATTTCCCTGCAACCTTGATGAATGGAATATTGAATCATTTTTGATTGTTCAATGGTCTTAAGAAGTCAGATGCTCAGTTTACCCCCAGATAATTTATCCACTCACTCAGATCAAAGTTGAGCCACACACAGCGCGGTTACGGGAGAGTCTGGTACAGCCTAACTCATGGTAAAACTGAAATCCCATTAGCGCTAGCTTCTCAGTGGAGCGTTCAGGCCCAGTCAGAACAATGCAGCTAAGTGCCAGCCACATGTGTAAAATATAGCGGCTGTTGATGAGAGGCAAATTGACTGCTAAAAGTCAAAGACGTTTTGATGCTGCTGATTTTTCTTTGGCGCTGGCTAAAACCTTTTTAGGGAGTGCCAAAAATGCACACATGTGCATTTACCTTCTGTAGATTGCAGGCTGTAAGAGGATTTCAGACTGGACACTGCAGCACACCAACACAGTGCTCTGTTCAGACTGAAGCTGCAGGTGGGAGACAGAGTGTCTCCGGTCTAGCGTTCATGTGTGTACGCGCACACACATTTTGTTACCTCTTGGCCTGGGGACCTTTCGTGTGTGTGTTGTCAAGGAGGTTTAATAAGAATGGTGTGTACGTTCTTCTGAGGTTTCTTTTGTTTATTTCTATGATTTCAACACAGATTTGTTGTTCACAATGTAGCATTATAAAGGCCAAAATAGGGTGCGTCCCCTGCATGCATTGATACGTGAGGAGACGCAGAGAAGCATATCTAGCAACATCACGCCAACTCTAATTGTTGCACTGTGAAACAAATGTAAGAAATGTCTCCTAAAATTGTCCACTGCTTAAATCCAAGAGATATCCAGCAGAAGAACAAGTGCCTACTGAAAACTCTCTCCCAGCTGCCTCACCCAGTGCAAATATCAGTCTAGCATTGTGGTGATTCATAAATGGGTGAGAGGCATTCATTTGTGGGGAGGATAGGATAGGTGTATATTTTGATGTGGGTGTTCTCTTTCATGTTCTTTTTCTTTGTAGCCCCTTATTTGACAAGTACACATACTTTTCTCCTTTTGTTGATTCCCCTTTTACCTTTTACAGTATTTGGAAGCATTATTAATCTGGACTATCAGGTTTATACCAGAGTCTTGCTTTGTCTCCATCCTTAATATTACTGTTTTTTATTTTGTTTAGGAAAGGGAAACCATGAGGGAAATGTGGTTCTGGAATTTATTGACCTGGAATGTCACAACTGTATTAACTATGCAAGTGGCAATGATAACAATGCTTGGCATGCATCTGCCTGGAGTTCCACACCCCCTTCTGTCCTCCACATTTAAAGATCAGAGGGTTGGAAATCGCCCTGTGCACTGGCTGCTAAATCAGATCCAGTTGACTGGGATTGGCTTGCCCCAGAGAAAGAGGGGAGCAATGCAGGCATTTCAAACATCCAGTTGATCTATTGTCATATCACCACAAGTGCTTGAATGTTTTCTAGTGGAGTGAAGGCACTTAGGACTCGTACAGAGACAGACTACAATATGGAAGTGTTGGCATCACAGAACAGCCCGCTTGGTTATGCACAGTAAAACCTGTTTTGCTAGTTTCATCAAAATACATGGGTGTCAGCTGCACCTGCAGCTCTGTTTCCCAGCCAGCCACAGCAGTGCTATGAATCTGTACTCTCTACTAGAGCCCGACCGATAAAGGATTTTTAAGGCTGATATTGATACCAATATTTGGTGATTTAAAAATCCGATATTCCGATATATCGGCCAATATGTATTAAAAAAATAATAATCCAGAAACACGTAACAAACATACACAGATTTCCTTAACATTAGTTATTTGTAGTTATTTATGAGTCCTCACTAAAATAATAAGATAATGCAGTTTAAAAATAAACTTGTTTGTTTTATTGTCACAACAGAACAGAGGAACATCAAAATATATTAAAGTTCTGATAAATAAAATGTATAAAAAATTCAAACTTAAGATATGAAACTTAAAGTCCTTTGAACAAAAACAATAACAAAAAAACAAAATCAGTGTTGCCAACAGGGGCGTTGTAGAGCGCCCTCTGGTGGACAAACTATGCAACGCCAACACTTGAAGGGTGTTTCGTCCGTTTTTTTATTTTATTTTTTAAATATTTGTTTATCGGCCATTATAAATGCTGATACCGATAGTTTGGAAAATGCCTAATATCGGCCCGCCGATATATCGGTCTGGCTCTACTCTCTACAGTATGCACGTGTGAACCATTTATGTGTTCCAACAGCTCATGGTGCCAATTAAAATACACTTTGATCCAAGTAATCTATGTCACTGCCTCTTTCAGAAATATATGGTTGAAAAACAGAAAACAATTGATTGCTTAGAAGCAGTAAAACATACTGTAAAGAGTACAGTGAATCATGCTTTAACTTGGCACACACCTCGAGGCACACAATTTATTTCTAATGAACCATTAGGCTGAATGTTCACCCTGTGACATACATAGAGCAATTGGACCTGATGATTGTGGTTTTGAGTTGGTGTGAAAAAAAAAAGTGTTTTGGCACATTCACTACTCCCTGCATCAGCTGGGTAATGTGGGAGAGCTTCTTAGATTTATTTATTTCTCTTTTAATCAAGACATTCGATCAGATTAGCAGAAGTTTGTTTAGTTTTGCAACTGCATTAATAACAAGTAGACAAATACTCTTGCAATTTTTTTTGTTTATCGTAGTTAAGCACTAGCTATGTTAACATGCAGGTAATTCACTCAGATTTTCTGACATTTACTTAACATAGCTGCCCAGGCAGATAGTGTAAATGCAAGCTCATCAAATTCCTCACATTGTGGGGAAAATGCTATGCTTCAGGGTGGAGGGGGAGGGTTTGTGTGAGACAGGGTGAGGAGAAATACTTTTTCAGAGTGATAATAGAGACAGGCGTTCCTGATAGTTGTACTGGAACAGGGAATATGATATGGAGAGACCTGAGTAAAGGGGGGTGTTACTGCACACACAATTCCACAAAGGTGCGAGGCTATAAATAGCCAGTAAACACAGGAGGGGGGTGCCCAAAGCCCTGAACCCTGACATGCTCTACTCTCCAGCTGTGAAAATGGGATACCATGACTTTACTGTAAACACTGGACAGCTATTAATGTTTTTTAAAAGCCCATTCTCTTAAACTATGTACCACTTTAATGAACGACTGACACTTTAACACGGTTAATTTACATTAGCTCAACTGAAAAGGTAATTTGTTGATATGTGTAAATTGGGGATGACTTTAGTTGTGGTATAGTTTTAGTAACATTGTTTTAGGATTTTAGCACTGGGGTATGCCAGCATTTACACTTTCAAGTTGAGATTTCATAGCTACATTTTCAGCACAAATATCATAGATCTCCTCATCAGTATAAAAGTGAAAGTAGGACTACTCAATTTACATTCCTTCCTCCTCTTTTCTCTTTGTGTAGAGTGAATCACCAGAGTGGAGAAGCTTGGCTGATTCTCCTGCAGCGCAATACCCAACAGAAGAGGAGCCTTTCTCATGGCCGAGACCCAAAACCGTGCGTTTGCGGCGCACTTCCCAAGGGTTTGGCTTCACCCTGCGTCACTTCATCGTGTACCCACCGGAGTCGACCATGCACTGCTTCCCGGTAAATGTCAGGACTGTATTTGCTGTTAAACTTGTCAGAAGCTTTCACGAGTTTCATATACCTAAGTATTGTTTGCTTATCACGTAGGATTACACTGAGTCAACAAAAAGCCTGATACCTAAATTCTGTGACTGTGAACAACAAAGTCACTTGAGTATTTCTGTGTTTTCACAGGAGGAAGATCATGGCCGCAGAGGTAAGCAGAAACACTCGGCTGTTCCTCTTCATGCCTGCCCTTCAGCACTGCTGAGTAAGAGCAGTGCCTCTTACTTCTAATGACTCTTAATCCATCCACTCTTTGGCTCTTTTTGCTTCCTTATGAGAACAATGTAGCTCCTGTGTGTCATTGACCTTTGTGAAGGCATAAAAGGTTTGGTCAGCACCACCAGTTTCTGCCCTGCACTGACCCACCTCTTCATATTGTTTTGACTTTGTTGTTCTTGCTGCTTTTCTCCCTCACCATAAAAAGGCTCTCAGTAAGAGATGGCCTCAATTTTACTGGGTTGTGTGTGTCTGACCCTCTTTCCCCTTGTTATTCTCAAACCATTCTATTTTTTCTCTTCAAAAGGGAAAAGCCTCACATCAAACCCCTGGCATAAGCTAATGTTGATTTGTTTTAATACAGAGTTACATCCATTAAATGTTTTGTGCAACATAACTTTAAGATATTTACCAAATCTCCCCATTTTGCATGCCCCAATATCTCCCTTAAATTTTAAAAAAATGTTTTGGTTGTTAGTCCTTTGTCATTTTTCACAAAAACACAAAAAAAGGTGGTAACCAGCAGTCATGTTCCACAAATTTCGTAAAGGAATCTGACACGCCCTAAAAATATAAGTTTGTGGGGCGCCTGGGTAGCTCACCTGGTAGAGCAGGCGCCCATGTATAGAGGTTTACTCCTCGACGCAGCGGCCGCAGGTCTGACTCCGACCTGCGGCCCTTTGCTGCATGTCATTCCCCCTCTCTCTCCCCTCTCATGTCTTCAGCTGTTCTCTATAAATAAAGGCCTAAAAATGCCCAAAAAATAATCTTTAAAATACAAGTTTGTGGATTAGAGAAATAGCCCTTAAGGGGTTTGAGATAAAATACAAAATCATTCAAGAATGATTGTTTTATAAAAATAACAACTGCATTTATTATGACTTTTGCTGAAGCCAGAACTCATCATTTTTGTGTTCAGCAATTAATGTCCAGAGGAAATATGTTGGTGATATGTTTTGATAAGTATGTCTATGATATTTAATATTGACCAGTGTCACGTCTTATGCCAAAACATCACAATTTGACAGTTTTAATTTTATCAAGCAGAACTTCCACCTTGTATGGTTGCCAAAAGGGCAACTTTGAAGTCTTGCATTAGATTCAAAACATGTACTATACTCATTCAGGCTTCTCCAACTAGAATATATTTCATTTAGATTTTCCTGATAGGAATTCTCTTTGATTGAGTTAACTCTGTTCCTGTCTGTCCCATCCTAGTGTGATCACTGTGAGAGGATATCCCAGTAGCTTGTTTGTGAGCTTAGCTGTGTGTGTCTGTTGTCATTTGTTGACCATGCTGTCACTGGAATTTGTCCATGTGGACCTCACTAATTCTATTAGACATTTTTATTCCTTGCAGAGGAACATTGTAATTCATATTGGACATGTTGAGAAAGTGAAGTATTCTATGCACAAGTTATTTTCATTACACATGGGGAAACCCCATAAATCATAAGTCTTAACTTGCCTAAGTGCTGCTCGCCATGTACAGTTGTGAAATGGGAATGAGTGATACTATCAAGTATCACAATATTTTTTAACTAATACCACAGTATGTATGGGCATTGATTGCAGGATTATTGGTGGTTTTTAGAAGACATTTTCACACAAAAATGTATGAAGGAAAAACAATGTGTTATGGGGACGAACAGGTAGAGGCATTCATAATTGATCAGTCACACACAACACTACAGTCAGTCAAGCTCAGATGTGTCACATGACTGTAAAGCAGCCTTTTTTAAAGTCAAACACTAAGAAATATTACAATAACCACAATAACTAAAAGATTTGTGTCCTATCACAGTATTGATATTATAACATTGTATCGCCCGGCTGTAGGTTGATTAACTGTATGCTGCAACAGATAATGTGGGCTGTTGTGTAGTATGACATGAAGATGCCACTCATTAGAAAGCAGAGTGCACACAGTCACATGTTCATCTGCACATACTCGCTGACACATACTTGAATCTGTTTACAGTCCTGCACTAATGATAATTGTTGCTTTCATCCAATTAAAATCCTGAATGGACTGTATATGACGTGTACACAGTAATTCATGTAGATGTGCACACAAATATCCAGCCAGGCACAGACAGGCTTTTAAAAATCACGACATAGCTTTTATCTTGATAGAGACTGTTCTAAGTAGCCGTCTAATTATGCTTAATACAGCATCTGCCCATTACTACAAGATTCAATGGTATTGTGGTGTGTCAGTTCCAAATTCAAACTGTTTTCTGTGACCCAGTTTTTGATTTCTGCAACAATAGGGATATGCTGAAAAGCATACACAGAGCTTGCTCATTGTCCAAATGTAAATTTCATTTAACCATACAGTAAAGCCAGCTCCCATCAAAGCAGTCTTTCATTTATATTTAACCCAAAAACTGTAAAAACACTGAATAAGACCCTCTAATCTGGAGCTTTGTTGGTTCTGATTAAGTAAGCCAGAGAATATTAAAGAATCCTTGTAATTGCATAATGCTGGACACAGCGGCTCGTAGGCGGCAAGCCAGAATTGAAGAAGGAAAAACCTGGGATAATTTTTAGTCCAGACTGGGCTAGCCTCGTCACAGCACCACACCGAAAAAATAGGCAGAAATCAAAAGGAGAGAGGAGAGAGCCACGTACTGATACGGTCATATAGTCTTTTATTCATAAATATTTTTTTGGAAAAGGGGTCTATTCTTTACTCTGTTGCTGTCTTACTTTATATTGTATGTGCCCTTCGGAAATTCAATAAAGATATGTTCAAACAATTAATAAATAATTTGTATTGCCCTCTTCAGAATTAAAATACACTATCTGTATATTTAGTTCATAGGACAACTTGGATTTTTCTCCAAAGCATTGGCAGTAAGTGGATAAGTTGTCCCTCTGCCTAACTTAAGTTGGCATCTAGATATCCTTTTTTACTATGAAAAGGCACAAGTGTACCATTAATATACCTCCTGGAAATTGATTATTTACAAGACTAAATACTTTTAAAATTTAAGTTAGCATGCATAGAGGCAGAAAGAGCCATATTAAAGTCCATTATTGTACCGCTTTTTTTGCAGATAAAAATAATTTGAGTGTAATTTAGTGCTTGAAATAAAGACCATTGTCATGTGGGACATGTAATGATAGAATAGAATGAATAGAAACATTGCATCAGTTATGAGTCGCCAATATTAAAATGGTACAAAGGAAACCTGGCAATGTTTTCATTTGCTTGGACAGGGTTTTCTCTGGTTTTAAAGTAACACTCCCAGCGTTGTTTGTGTCTCTGTACTGAATGCATACAGTTGGAATATTGATACCATCTAAGCCTGGGTAATAGAGCAAACAAAAAGCATTTTCCAAAATGTTGGGAGTGTCTCTTTAAAAAGGGTTATGTGCCAGCAGCACTAGTTAAGTGGTGAGTTTATGTATTAGGTCTATGGTTGAGTGGTGCTTCAGAGTGAAAATAATTGCAACATTTACATTGCCCTGTCTTTTAGAGCAAACCTGAATATAAGTATAAGTTGAAGAATACAAAATATTCAATATATTATCTCATGTTCCTTAAGGTGGCAAAGGCAAAAACAGTAAGTTGCTTCCACTATACATTTAAATATTTAACATGGCTCATTTATGAGTTTATGAACAGCTCCATTGTGGAGATAGTGATGCAATTCTATAGTACACCACCAGAGGGAGCATTTCTTTCTGCTTTAGTTGTATGGGACTCCTGTTGCAGTATTACATAATGTGAGTCCCCAGGATGTGATTCTGCATGAGTAATCTCATGTGTGGAAAGAGAAAAATGGAGGCACAAGTGTGTCTGTGTTTGTGAGGTTTTCAATGTTTTACAGATTACTGCTAATTATTATATAGCTATTATTATTATTATTATTATTATTATTATTATTATTATTATATAAGCCACTTTATTTCCCTTGTCCCCTTTTCCAATGGCTTAAACACAAAACATTACAAAAATAGCTGGTGATATTGTGTCTTTCACAGGGCCAGAAGTTATGTTTATCATAAATTTATGTTTTGGTGACATTAAGAATATTTAACATCTTTTATTGATCGTGCCAGGATTTATTTATTTATTTATTTTTTACAACTTTTAGTATATTTTTTTATAATCCCCGTTTTCATGCTGGCCTTCCCATCATCTGTAGTCTGTGAGCCATCGTGCGCTGACTCACAACTAAAATGTTGACTCCCGGTAAAGAATTTTAGCCACTCTTTGGCTGTGCATAGAGCTATTTCTCAGTTTATAAGGAAAGAGTGGGAGTTGTGCAGCTGAGCACACTATCACTCTACCTTCTCTCAGTCTCTCTTTCTCTCACCCCCTCTCTTTCTTTTTTTCCCTTCGTTTTATTTTCTGCAACCATGCAGCTGCTAGGAGACAGGAGCAGCATGAGCAAACAGGTTTCCTCTCTTTAGCTCCTTTTATCCACCTCCCTAAAACCCCACCATTTCCCCCTATTGAGATTTCTTTTTTTTAATGATCATGTCTATTCAAAACTAATACATGCAAGCACTGGCCAAAACCGTCTGTTCTGCTGTCATGTCTCCAGATCCTGTGACAAAGCTCCTAGTTTCTCTCTCCTTTCCTTCTCTTCTTCTCTGGCACACATTGTTAGGTTTTGTAGTTGTTGTTTTTCACATATCAGGTTCAGCCTTTAGTATAGTGCATCTTTTACCAGAAAATGAAGTTATTTTGGGTTTTAATTTCCTTGCTTCAATTGTAGTTAAATGAAAAAAGGAAAAAATGTGCTGCTCTTTGCATGTGCACAATGTATATGCTTTCATGCATAATATACAGTACTTGTTGTGTAATGTATACTGACTTGTTTCTTTTCATCAGGGAGACAACGGAATAGGCTAGAACCAATGGACACCATTTTCGTGAAGCAAGTCAAGGAAGGTGGCCCCGGTCACGGAGCTGGGCTTTGCACAGGTAATCAATCATCAAACAATCCTTTTTTTTCATTAACCAAAACCTACTAGAGATTGATTGGGAGTGTAAGTGCTCAGAAGTCATGACATTACAAGAACCCAGGCATAATCCTGTAACTGATGTCAAACAGAGCAGAAAACTTCCTCTAAGCTATTGCACTGACATATTAGAGTGTTGCAAGCAAAAGGGAAAAAATGCAAGGAGTGCAGTTTTCAGTAGTGGCCTGACATATTCCTGCTTTAAAGCAAAACATTTGCCAGGCCATGTAGTTGTAGGAAAGCACTCCTTTTTGTGCTCCTTTATTGGGTAGATACCCCAGTGATTTGATGTTTTAGTGGATACACGGAACCTTCAGCACAGTTATATAAACTTCAACATCACGTGACTGATTTTATCTGCTTAAGACAAACTTTGCTTTACATAGCTTGCAGTTTTTACTACCCCTCTCTGTTACTGATGTCATTACTGCTGTTTTTTTAACGTGTATTAGGTGATCGAATAGTGAAGGTGAATGGCGCAAGCATCATCGGGAAAGCCTATTGTGAGGTTATATCCCTGATCCAAGACAGGTGAGGTTTAATGTAAATTTGTTTGGATGATTCTGGTCAGTCTGTCTATTTTCCCTTTTTTAAATGTCCTTTTCTTCCCCAACAGTGGTGAATTTCTTGAACTTTGTGTGATGCCAAAAGATGAGGATATACTGCAACTGGTAAGTTTCTCAATCCTATTTTCTAAATGGGGTTCATTTAATTTTTTTAAAAACAAAAAACACTGTTTTGAAAGTGGGTTTTTTAAGTTTTTAAAACCGAAATTGTTCACTGTTGTTCCAGTCCCACAATAATTATAATTATAGTTAACAATAATTATACCTGATCTCACAGAACTGCTCTGGTTTAAGGAGTTCATGTTAGGACAGTAGTCATGAGATGCAGGCAGCCTGCATATCCCATCAGAGTTTTCTATCTAGGCCTCCTAATCAGGCCAGAGCGGCCTTTCTGTTCTTAAACCACTGCTGTCGAAATGGCCTAATTGGATTGGTAGAGCAGGCATGATCTAAAATACATATACAGACACATTATCATGGAGTAATATACACCGCTCCATCTGTGTAGATGGTATGTTTTGACTTATTAATGGCACAACGGTAATAGTGTATTTTGCTAAAATTGCCTTCAAACTTGGGTCTAAACAGAATAGACCTACATTAAACAGCTGAGTTGTAGAAAAGTTGTTGTGCCCATTACTCAGGCTACATCCTCAAGTCCTCAATGTACTTAGGCAATATGGATCACTGAATGAAAAAGAATGTCCGCATACTATAGCTCCTAATACTTTATTGACGAGAAAGCAACGTTTCAACCCAACAGGGACTTCATTGGGCAAATGACTCACATAAAAGGGTATAGACAGTGACATCACACTGGCAATACTGTCAGCCAATTTAGTAGGTTAGAGCACATTGACCATTAAATAATGTAGCCTACTAAAAATAGTGCAAGTACATACAAGCATTTAATAATCCATAATAGATTACATTCACCAAAAAACACCACAGACAGATCCTTAGTAGGGAGATGAAAAGTGAAGTGAACTTCTTGAGTCTTCAGTCAGTGCAGGAAATTACTAGGGCTGCTCCCTCTTAGTCGATTAGTCGACTAATCGGTCGTTTTGGTCTTTAGTCAACTTAGATTTCTTTAGTCGATTAGTCATATTGTATGCTTTTTTCATGCTAAATGACTTATTTCCAAGAAACGTACGAGC